>NC_089312.1:2185300-2525300 GCF_036669915.1 Pocillopora verrucosa
AGGTACCACACCCTGAGGGATTACTATTACAATGATGAAGAGCGGGAAGGACCCAGACGTCTAAAGGAAGGAAGGGGGAGGCCTCGGGCAAGGGGAAGAGCAAGAACCTTGCAGAACTGAACATAAATAACATTAAGGCCATGTTAAAAGTAAAATTTTTAACCTGAATTGTTTTTTGAGACAATTAACTTTCCATAACAGTAACTATACAAACTAAAAAGAACATCATCTTGGTACTAAAGTTATTCAACTATACTTACCTGAGAGGTCTGTTATCCAGTGCAAATGAGCAAGGTTTTCATTTTAAAATTATAGTTTGATGTATTCATATCTTAAATTAATTGAAAGGACGTCTAAATTATGTATTTTTGTTGCTGATTACAATTTTTAGGCAAACTTACTGAAAAATGTGCATAATTATGGTAATTATGCAAATCGTGACGTCACACATCAAATTTTATCCCATAATATATAACATAGATCAATAGCCCATTTTATACAGATCTCAGATATATATGGTTTATTATGGTTAACTTGAAAACACTATTGTTTACAGTGGCTTTTATCATGACCACTCAAATTTTTCCCAAAAAAATAAGACCCCCGTGGTCCTTTAAGGGTTAAACGAAAAACAAGCGAAATCTTGCAGGGAACGTTTCATGAGAAAGTTGAAAAGGATGTTGAGGGAAAAGCGGAGGAGAGAGGAACAAGACGTGCAAACGGAGAAGAGAAAGGAGAGGATACGTGAACAAATGCGGGAAAGAGTTAGACGGCTAAGAGAAAAGAGAAGAGAAGAGAGGAGTTGCGACAAGCCGGAAATGATACCGCACATTCTGAAGGAAGTACGTCTGATACCACACCTGTATTCAAAAGTAGGATGGCAAAATCCCGTGCGTTGAAGAAAACAGGTCAAGCCCTACCAGAAACGCCGGAAAAAAAGGCAGAGCTTTTGGAATCAATTTCCTCAAGTCCCCGTAAGAGGAAAATTTTGACTAAATAAGGACTCGTGAAAACCCCCGAAGAATTGTCCTTGTTTTCAAGGACTGTATGAAATTCAGAAAAACTTTGACCAATAAATCTGTTGGAATTTCTTTTCGATCACAGCACGCTGGCATGTGGAACAATACGAAGTAATCGTAAGGGATTCCCTGATCCCGTGAAAAAAGCGAAATTGAAGAAAGGCGAAGTCAACGCTTACAGAAGCAGTGAACTTCTTGCCATGAAGTTCAAAGACAAGAGAGATGTGCTAATGCTAACAACAATTCACAATGAGGAAATGGTTCCAGGACGAAGACTTGCAGCCCACCACAAACCAAGATGGATTGCAGAATGGGCGGAGTGGACCGTACTGATCAGCTGATGCAGCCATATGACATGGCAAGAAAATCCCTCAAATGGTACAAGAAACTGGCATGTCATTTTCTGCAGCTTGCCATGCTAAATAGTTTTCTAGTTTACAAGAAAGATCATGGCCGAAAGCGCTTTTTGGAATTTCAGCATGATGTGATTTCAGTGCTTCTCTTTGGTACAGAAAATGACCAGCCTGACATTCCAAGAGAGGAAAATGTTGTAAGACTTACAGAAAGGCACTTTTTGGAGCAAATCCCACCAACAGCAAACAAGAGAAAAGCTCAGAAGAGGTGCAGATATACGGAAGGAAACCTGCTATTACTGCCCAAGTTGTCCATCGCAGCCCGGATTGTGCTACTACCCTTGCTTCGAACTTTACCACACAAAGTTTGTGCATTGGGCCAACACTTGAAAGACAAAAAAGACACACATGAAAAAATTCTTGTCAAAAACTTTATTACAAAAATTTGTGGCCAGTATTTTGCCATTTCGCTAAATACTGCGTGTAGTTGTCAGTGGGCTTCTTTGTTTACATAACTTATACTTGTTGTGAACAAGCTCCTTTGTGTACATTTATAAAGTTTTTTGAAGTAATATCTTGGATATATGTTGGCATTTGTTATGCAGTATTTTTGCAGCAGTTTTGAATCAGTTTTATTGTTCGAGAGACTTGTTTTTGTCCTGTTTTTATTGAAAAATGTGGAAATATGCAAATTTTCCCACGGTTATGACGTCATATTGATATCAAATTACGTCAACCTCAGCAAAATTGGGTTCATTGAAAAGAAAATTTTATGACCTTTCAGAAAATGTATACATGTCTATAGTTTCAGAGGGACACTTCTGGTATTTGAGGTCTTTTATGAGACACGCATTTTTAGTTAAAATGCTCTAGCAGACAGGGTACAATGGCACTGGCATCACCAGGCTTTTTTCTGTACATAAAGTATTTTTTCTTAAAGTAATATCTTGGATATATGTAAGCATATGTTATGCAAGTATTTTTGCATCAGTTTGGAATAAATTTAATTGTTGAGAGACTTGTTTTTGTCCTATTTTTGTTGAAAAATGTGAAAAAAATGCAAATTTTCCCACGGTTATGACG
The DNA here is from genome assembly GCF_036669915.1 of Pocillopora verrucosa. Classification (NCBI taxonomy): domain Eukaryota; kingdom Metazoa; phylum Cnidaria; class Anthozoa; order Scleractinia; family Pocilloporidae; genus Pocillopora; species Pocillopora verrucosa. Next base: position 2,187,756 of record NC_089312.1, read on the forward strand.
TCATACTGATATCGAATTACGCCAACCTCAGCAAAATTTGCTTCGTTAGAAAGAAAATTTTATGACCTTTCAGAAAATATCTACATGTCTATAGTTTCGGGAAAAATACTTCTAGGGTTTGAGGTTTTTTGTGAGACACCCATTTTCAGTTAAAATGCAGTGGCACACAGGGTACAGAAAGGGGACATGGGGCGTGGCACTCAAGGGGCTAGTGTTACACCAATGTACATGGTGATTGTGCTAAAGGTCAATAAATTAAAGAGATCACTAAATCAAGGAAGTCTTGCCAGCCAGAACAAGCAACAATACCTACATGTTCTATTGGTCAAAAACCTATCAATAAAACAACTAAGGATACTGCTACACCATTTCTGAAGTAAGAATGCCAAGAATCAGCAATACATTCAATAGTTCACGAAAATCAGACCAGAGAAGGAAAAGAAGATTTAGAGAATGACCAAAACAGAAACAAACAACCCTTGTTTTGCAAGACTTACAGGAGATCACAAACTTGTCACAACTTGCAAAGTGAGAGAAAACCAGTGAAATACCAAACCCAAACACACTGCATTTTCTTCCCTTTAAGAAATGGTACTTTGTGAAGAATCTCCTTTTTTTTCGATGAGGTGGGGGAAGAGGGGCCTTCTTTTTAACAATGGCACAATTTCTACCATCAATAGAGATGTATGGCATTTTGCAGGACAGCATCTAAACCATGCAACCTCCTTCCCATTGGATGTAATTTTTGTTCTGTCAGAATGAGTCAACATCAGTTAGATCAAGGTCAAATTCAAATGAGTGGAAATTTCATCCTTCTTTTCTCTACTGTCATAACACTCATAAACATATCTACAGCTATGAATAGTTATTCTTTGAGATACACTGATGATTTCATTTAATCAGGGAATATGAACATTTCCCTTAATTTATTATGTTCTTTCCATCTACTGTATCACACAAGAACCCATCATTTCTCAACAAAGTACACAAAGTGATGTTAACAATTGTAAAGCTATTTATAAATGGATTCAAACCTTATTTAAGCTGTGCACATACATTTTAATTGTTTTCTTTTACAATGGCAAATAAATGTTAATAATAATAATAATAATAAATAATATTTACAATAATCATAACATCACTGAGATTTTGATTTGCTAAAACTTTTAGTTTTAATGAGCCTTTTTCCATATGATTTATTTAGGGCACTGTCCCCTTCCACAGCACCATGTACCTAAGGAAAGGATATTCAAGCAGGTAATACTGCTGTGTACACAAGAGAGAATAAAATCAAAGAGAAGCAAGAGAGAAGCAAACAAAAGTAATCAGAATGGTGCACACCCACTGTTTGTGTACTGTGATGTTATCACCAGCAGATGTCTGCCTGCTTAAGACCAGGATGACAAATATTTCATTGCCTTTCATCAGTTACGTTTTAGACCTCAAAACAACTGTCTTTTTTGATGCAAAGTCCTCAATTTGTGGCCCAAGAAGCATTATTCTAAGCTTTGTAGCCTCACCCCTTGGTAAATAGCAGTGAACTAAAAATTACTTTGCACAAGGAAAGTACATATGGAATGTACAATTATGTGGATCTGCTAGAGTATTGCATTCCTTGTAATCTATTTGTATTTACTGATGTTAAATCATTCATCACGAAAAAGTGAGAAAAATTTTTGAGCATGAGGGCCAGGTTAAATCTGAAAAGTGAAGCAGTGTCAAGATGACCTTTAAAATTGTGCCACATGGACCCTCTACAAGGAAAATACATTGCTGCTTAAGTGAGTTCTGTGAAATCCTTATTTCAAGAACACATTCAAGAATATCTCAACCAGAATACCTCCTTACATAAAAATGATGGATTACACCATACATGCACATCATGGTTACTCACAACCCCAAATTTTTGGAGTTCTACAAGTCTGTGAAGATTTTTACTGGCCAGGTGGTGTAGAGAAACAATGATGTGGCTCGCAGTGTAATCCTGCGAAAGTCCATCAAATGGTACTCTGCTGGAGATGTTCTTCAACAATAGCAAAAGCTGTGAAATCATGAGAGAGAGAGAGAGGCTCATGCTTATGAAAAGAGAAACTACACTTAATGGGATGAGAACATTAAAGAAAGCAGACAAAAAAGGCATACAAGTCACTCTTACTGGCAATCAAGTGAAGCTACCCTTTCAAAATCCACAAGCCCTGATAATCCTGAAGTCTTCAAAAATGACAATAAAAGAATTGAAGGCTGAACTGAAAAGGAGAAATGCCCAGGGATTCAGTCAGAAAAACAAATCTGAGCTTTTAAAACAACTAAAGGAGATTTGCCAAGAACAACATATAGGCAAATCAGTATGCAATGAACACGGTGTGATGAGTATTCCCATTTGTATTGAGCCAAAGTGGGCCATACAACCAGAGTTATTCTGGCTTATACAGCACTAAGCCATAAAAATTATTTCTATCTCCCTTTGGAGTTTTGGATTTTGCAAATGGTATGCAAGTCTATCAAAGTGTTGGTCTCTGCATGAAATTTGCAGATACCCAATAAATAATTGTAAAAAAGCTTGAATGTGCAGTAAACTAAATGATATAAACAACAACAAGTGCAAAATTATTGCCTAGGAGAGCCTTTATGTTTATAAAAAAAATAAGTATTTACTCTTTTTCTTTTGGATTTTCAGCAAAGTTTGCTAACATGTTAATAATCCAATTTTTTATCAGTTAATCTCAAGTAACCAATACTTTTGAGGCTTTTACCTCAAGTTTTGCTATTTCTCACTTATTTTGTCTTATAAGTTTTATCTATCAGGAAAGTCCTGAGTTTCTGTGATGCTTTTTATATTTCTGAAAAGCCCTTTTCATAAATTTTAAAATTAGATATTTTAGATTATATTGCTGTATATATTTGTTGAGATATGAATTTAAAAATGAATGTGGACAATTTTTGCATTTTTTTTTTTGGGTGCAAGGGATAGGTTTACAAGCCAAATATCTCTTTCTACTAAAGCTGACCCCATTCTTTGGTACCACTATGTCAAGAACAAGGTGTCTTTAAGTTCTACATTATCTTCACTTTGCTGATAATTCCTTAGCTCCTAGGCCTGATTCACCAAATTTCAACAAGTTGTACAAAATTCTGCATCTGCTGGATTTGATCATACCAAGGTTTAGGGCAGTTTACAGTCCTGAAAGGCAACTTGCTGTCAATGAAACCTTGATCAAATTAAAAAGGGAAAGTTCATTTAGGGCAATTCGTTCCCATAAAACCAAGTAGGTTTGGAATCAAGGCCTTTACAATGGCTGAATCAACCAATGGCTATGTTGTAGGGAGCAACACATACGCTCAAAAGGAAGCCAATGTAGTCCAGAAGGGGAGAGTCCCTTTATAGACAGAAAGATACTTTGACTTGCATGACATGGCATGACAGAAAGCCTATCAGTTTCTTAGGCACTGTACCCACATGTAAAGATGATTCTGGTGTTGTGGAAAGATCCATGAAAGTAAATGGCCACTGGGTGAAGCAAAACTTTGCCAGCTATGGTATAGTTAGCCTGTATAATGCTTACATGGGTGGTGTTGATGTCTCTGATCGGAGAATTAGCTCATATGCAAGGCTAATGAGAGGTGCTGCACAGTATTACAAGATTTTTATTCTATCTCATAGAAGTATGTATTTCAAATGCGCACATTTTGGAAAGAAAATTTCCAAATCATACCACCACAACCACTTTAGTATTCAGAAAGTCATTGATAAGTGACTTGATTGAAGGAAAATCCTTCAGGAGGGACACTCAAATGCAGCAGCCATCTACTTCTGACATTTGATTTAATCAAGAACACTTTCACCACCTTGACAAAAGCAGTGACAAAAGATCCACTTGCAAGGTTCACCTACAGCATGTAGATACCTTTTACAGCTGTGCAGTGTGTGGAGTACACATGTGCCTGGAGCCCTGTTTGCTCAGATATCACACATTGAAAGACTACTATTTCAGTGATGAAGATAGTGAAGGCCCCTGACATCTGCCTGGAGCCCTGTTTTCTCAGATATCACACATTGAAAGACTACTATTTCAGTGATGAAGATAGTGAAGGCCCCTGACATCTGAAAGAAGGAAGAGGAAGAGTTGCACCAGAGGAAGAGGAGGAATTCTTCAAAATTGAACATGTAAAGACAAACATGAAGGTGGAAGTGAAGTAACCAAGGCAAAGTGATATACAAGAAAATGAGAGTGACTAACTCTAAGACTTTCTCAAAGATAATACTTCAAGATTTTGTTCCTCATAAGATAATTCCTGCCCTTGCAATAACATTAATTACTCAAATTTGTGTGCAGAGAAATGTTATTAACCTTTAAAATGATATTTTCAATGTTTGAAGTTCATGATTTTTGTTTAAAACTAATAGTTCTAAAATATATTCGTCACAAGATTCTTTCAATTAATCCCGCTCAAAATTTCCAATAATTATACTGATTATGCATGTTGTGACGTCATCATATAATATACATCCCATAATAAGTTAAACTAATTGATAGGAAATTTTCTACTGATTATGAATAGATACATTGTCATGTGAGGCAAATACCAGCTCCTTCTTTCTCTGCAAATTTTGCTGAATTTATAGCCTCGAGCGCTTGAGCCCGCTTTATTAAATAGCATTTCGCTATTTAGCTTTGCCATGAAAATGGCTACCCATTAGTTGTAAAGGCGGAATGTGCAAATTGGTTTGCATGCATACCAGTCGAGTAAAAATACACCTACGCACTTTGGACCCTCAAAAAGGGGAGTGCTCATCTTGTAAAAGGTTTTGAGATACTTAACATGCTAGATTTCGAAAGGTCGGATGACACAGTTTTACTGATGGTTCAGATGTAGCAAAATTCTTACATATTTGGAGACCATACCTTTGCCAACTGCCGAGAGCGTCCAGTTTACTTCGTTTTGCATCTTCAGTCATTTCAACGCAGATCACTACACAGAATCAAAAAGATGAAAACACAGTAATGAATTCAAACCTTAGGAAGCATAACTATTAAAGAAGAGGGAAAATTAAAGAAAAAATGCACGTAACAAGCTATGAAATTACCGAACGTGAATCATCAAAGAGACGCCTACCGAAGCACATGGTATCTTCGCAAGTTTCGCGTTGCCGTTCTTGATCTGGCACTTGGGTATGCACAGTCGCTCCTTACAGTGACTAACCATCTCTTCTGTTTTCTACGACTAGTTGGGAAATTAACATCGTTCTATTAAGTTTGCGAACGAAAAAACGATAACTTTCACGAAATGACGCTTTGGGCCAGACCTTCGAAGACCGCAGCATGTCATGTGACAATTGACAGGAGCCTGCTTTACTTTTGGTCAGTGTCAAAATAATAGTCACGCAATCTTATGTCACCAGCCATAGAGTTAGAAGGGGTACAGTCGAATGACTCGAACCCTCGCTATCTCGAACCTCGTGCTAACTCGAACGAAAGCCGATTCGCCCGTCATACATTTACTGAAAATTTACCCTCGACAACTCGAACTTCTCGTGAACTCGAAGTAATTTTCGTATCCTTTCAGGGGATGTTCTCTACATATATTACCCTCGATAACTCGAACCACGTCCAACCTCCTCCTCCAAACAAAACAAACAATGTAATACAGTACAAAACATTTACGTTACCTTGTGATTTCTGCAGTAGTTTAGAGTTCCATTTTCAGCCTGACTTCTCTCCCCTATGAAATTTGATTAAATTGTTTATTGTGTGAATAGAAAAAACAATAAACACTAGTTTTTTTCCCCTTATTTCTGATCCTTTTCTTTCACTCCCGATAACTCGTACCCTTTTCAATTTCCACTGAAGGTTCAAGTTATCGAGATTCGACTGTACTTCTTAATAACAGGCCACGGGGTTGGGTCGCTGAATGGCGTCACCTTTTCACGACTGGATTGATTGTAATGGGCTGCATCTTTGATAGAGTCACCAGAATATGATGGCCGCATTCATTTTTGGGGATTTTGGGTTATGAAAGATTTGGTACGTATAGGGATTTAAAAATGGGAACCCTTTTGTTTAACTTCCCGACATGCGAGCGTCAGAATGTTCACGCACTATCAATGAAGAAAGTGACCAAGATGGATCAGCGAAAATTACATACAGCTATTTCAATTTACGTTGTCGGATCAAAGCTTCAAGGGTACGGGACAAGACCGAAAGGCGGTATGGGTAGATTAGAATTAATTTTAGGCTTTCGGGGTTGTCGGCGCGAGATGGACATGGAGGCTGAAAATACAATTAGTATTGCCTTGCGCGTCTTAACAAAGAGCAACAAGAACAGATATGGACGAGGCATTTTTAATTTTGCTGATAATTATTCATTAAGATCCCATATTCCCCTTCGGTCTTGTCTTGTAGGCTTGAGATAATTGATCCGACAACGTAAATTGAAATAGCTGTATGTCCAAGAGTGACAAAGGGTACTGAGAGGTCAGCGGCAAATGCTGAGCAAAAATTAACCCAAGTACCCCCTCCTCCTCGGGGTTCTTAAGGTGATATTATGTTTTGGGGTGTAAGCTTATGAATTAGGTGCCATTTATACGAGATGATGAAAGGTCTATCGTCTGTACTTTTAATTAGTGGCATGGTAAACAAGACGACAAATGGTATGTATCCCTGTCAAGTAACCATCAACGGGCACTAGAAAATTGTCCTTATGCAACACAAAGAAATAAGGTTTCGTGAAAGTGAACCTAGACAGAGAGACATTTTTTTCCTTAATTTGATTCAGGGATTATCGTGGGATTTCTGTTAATTCCCTTAGATCTAAACCTGGATTTCGCACGACTCAGTAAAGTTAATTTAAGCCGTCGTTTTCTAGAGAAAGCAAACATGAAAAACGCAGGTAAATGCTATCGGATTTTGTATAATTATTTTCCTTCAACTGTATTTGTTTATGTTTGAAGACACATGTACAAGACTACATGTAAACTACGTAGGAACAGAATCTTTAAAAACAATTTCCAGAACTGCGTGGTAAAAAAGGTCTACTTTTTGCAGAATTCAGGTTTTGCGAGCAGCGAGGAAACTACGTGCGTCAGCTCCAATTTCCTTGACTGAAAAAAAATTGTATTAAAAATTAAAAGGAGCGATTTTTTTCTTACCCCAAGAGAAGCACAGCTGGTCGCGTGCGCTAATTTAAGTTCATAAATTTTAATCTTTAAAACGTTTAATACTGATGAACGATTACTATAAATTATAATTTTATTTCATACTATTGTCCCCTCTACTTTCATGCACGACAAAGGCTACTTGAGTTTTACAACGCTGGAAGAATTAACAATAAAAACATCTGTGATCAATGATTTTTTCCGGTGATAATAAAAAAAGAGGTTACAAAGGTTTAATTTACAAGTTAATTACAATCAGGCTTTTCTGACGACTGTGAACCCGTTTTGAAACTATCAGTTACATGATATATTAAAGGTTTTATTATCGATTCATATTTATGCGACGCCTTCAATATCAAAGGATGTAAACAAATATTCGAGATACTGTTTCATATGCCTGTTGTTGGTTTGAAAGATCTTTTCATAGCTGTCCTGAGGAACATCACTTTTGCGTCATCAGAACTTACGTACCAGAAGGAAGTTAAAAATTGATAAAGATCTAGGGTGGATCCATTGGTTACACAAACGGGTTCGGTAAAGGCGGGCACGTTTAAACAAACGTGGCACGCATTAAAATTTTCTGGTCAAAAATAAGAAACACTCAGTGGCATTTACAGGTTAATATCACTTGTTCCACAAGAAAAAAAATATGCGAAATACTGGGTCGGAATTTAAAGTCGTGGAAGCGACGAGCTCAAGATATCCAAATTCCACCTGCAATTCTGAGACCCGTACACTTCCTTTAAATAACATTACAAATTGTCTGTAAGACCCGTGAATGGACTGTTCTTATCTCTCGCAAACATTTGTTAATGAAGTTCGGCTGGTCTTAGTAAAACAAAACCGACCATTTATTGTAGCTTTTACTCTAAAGCTGATTGGACATCTCATCGCGAGTTACTTTGTTATTCAAATCATGGGCTTAAACGCTTGTCGCTTTGCTTTTCGTACGAGTAATGAATTAATAACGCCAAAAAAACGAACCTCAATCGTTGCAAATTGCCTCTTTTGCAAAGTACTTCGAGATTTTTTCAACTCAACCAAGTCACAGATATTGGACTCGTATTGGTTTTTGCGTATAAAGGCACTTTCGGGGGCAGTCGCAGTCTGACTGTTGCTACTTTATAAGCACTGTACCCTGCTCGCGAGTCGTGAGTAAATTCATCGAAAAACAGCTTGAAATGAATACGTTAACCGAGTGACATTCCGTTTCCGTGCGACTCAAACATGGCCGAGGAACTGCAGCGAATCGATTCTAATCTCAAGCCGAGCGAACTGAAGGCGGCATTCAAGCGAAGCCGGGACATCGATGCGCTGTTGGACAAGGAAAGAGAATTGAAAGAGAAAGAAGTACAGCTGTTGATTTTGGGTAAGAATACCGCAGATCTTACAAATTCCTGGGTTGCCATTTCGGCCTCATATAGAGCGGGATGAATATTTATTTCTAGAATTTTTCAAGCATACAACCCTCGCTCGTATTTTGCCAAACCAGCGAATCAAAACACGTTCGCCGCCGCCACTACACCAAGAATTGCCCACCTTAGGAAGTAAAAATCCCTAACTCTCTGTGTACATTTGCTAAAATGTTTTTAATTTTTCCTTACGTTCTTAAATAAACAACAACCCAAAAATTTCTCTATGGCAAATAAAACCCTCTTAGATAATCAAATTCGCCGCCGAAAGATAGTCCGTAAATACGCAATCAAACATATATAATCCTGAAAAACTTGACGGTATTATGAAGATTGTGTTTCACTATCGAAGATGCAGATATGATGATTAAGACTTATGACTTGTGCCAAATATAATCCCTCACGCGGGGTTCTTCAAGCTCTTGGAAAAGAAAGAAACGAATATAAAAGCACTTTACCTTCTAGACAAACAAACGACATTTGAGGAAATGAAAGAAATATTGGACCTACATACGTAAATTTGAACACTTCAAACTTACGTACTTTCAGCAAATTCAAATTTTACCTATATCATAAAATATGAATCAAAATGTGACCGCCAAAATATTCACACGCATGTAATCCGAAGTAATTGTACCGGCCTGTTGATGAAATCATTAATTCATTTTCATGAAACAAGAATTCGAACTTAGTATTTAGCTGAACATTTTGAGGCGAAGATCTGAAGTTCGATCCCTCATGGGGACTTAGAATTTTTTTCTTTGTTCCACTTTCGTGACAAAACATCTTTCACTATTTTGAGACAGCTTGGCAAATTGGATGTGAAATTAATTATCATGTAGACATCTGACATTATGGCCACAAAGAAAAACATGAATAAATTTTTCATCAGGAACGATTAAAAATAGATTATAAAATCCACCGAATATTGTTTATTTTCAACTTCTGTTGTTGAAAGAAATTAAAAAATTGTGAACACCGAAGTTATTGACTGAATGAAATATATTTATTTCCTTTTGTTGACTGCTGAGAAACTGAAAGTCAATTTCCGTTTAGAGGCTTCAAACATAAGGTCCATTATAATTTCACAATGGTTTTTGACATCAACCAAAAAAAATCATAGATATTCTTGCATATACGTGTCGATGGTTCGTTCGATAGGTATATAGGTCATGATTATTTCACCCCCTCCCCCTCGCTATCCCTACCCCTCTACTCTTGTCTTGTCTTGTTGTCCTCCCGAACTTTAGAGGTCACAGCCAAGAACCTCTTTTGTTATCAATTGCAAATACCGTCTTGAGTCGTGTTCATTATTTTAATTCTACTTTCGTTTTTCGTATTTTATGTGTATGGACAAGAGTCTATAATCTCTTGGTTTGGAGCAATCGCACATTCCTTCTTGTACATTCTCTTTTGACCTGTTGGATTTATTTTTTTTTAATGAAGCTCTGTTCGATTTCTGCCGCCTAATTTCTTTTGTTAGCTTTTCTCCTTTTTACTTGAGCTTGTTTCATTTTCGTTTTTATTTTTTATTAGGATCGGGTTGTTCTGGGAAAACCACTTTTCTCAAACAGCTGCGAATTCTATACGGGGATGGTTATACGGAGAAAGAGCGGAAAGAATTCAAGCCAGTTATATATGGAAATGTCCGAAGAGCCATGATTCGAATTCTCGAAGCAATGGAAGAGATAGGGCTTACTTTTGCCAACGAAGAGTTGAGCACCAAGGTAATACAACGTTGTGGGAGATAACCTGCAAAAGAGAGGGGTTTTTAGTGGCGCTTTCAGGCAAACGAAGGCAAGTGCGAGGCGAATACAAGGAGCGCGCAAAACACGCGCGAAGGAACGCAAATTTCATCATGACTCTGTTCGCCTGGAAGTGCAAAAAAAACGACGCTTTCTCTGAAAGCAATATAAGAGATGCAGGGGCCCTTTTTGTTAATGCGCCCTCCTCCTGATCAGGAGCTCATTTAAGCTTCGGCAAGGTCCGACGTGAGGTGTTTCTAGACAAGACACTTTGTTATTCGATCGCTTCTCTACCAGTAAACAGTCTAGGGTAACTTCGTTTGAGTCTTGGTCTTTGCTCATGCAAATATCGTGTCAGTGGCAGAACAAATTCGAACATAAATCAAAGATTCTTGTCACGCGACGCCTTCTATTCGTGCATTTGCTCACGTTGAAACCGTAAATGGGCGGTGACATGCATCGAATGATTTCATAAAAACAAATAATTGGAAGTTTCAAGTTCTCCGCTTCCCTTCATATGTTTCCGGATATTAATACCCATGAAAATTTCAATTTCTTTTGGCGGAAATTTTGCGGGATTTCATTCATTTTCCGTTTTTTGCCTTTTAAGTTTAGCACAAGGAATTAAGGCGCGATCAGCCATAATTGAATCGGATCAAATTTGGGCATGTTTCTTCCGCACATTCCACTTTTTTTGATCTCGATCAGGTGCTGAGCGCCGCAGAGTATAAGCCCCTTGGGTTGCATGCAGCTATTTTGAGAAAGGTAGTCGGAAAAGAAAAAAAGCGTCAAGTGCCCGCAACAACCCCTAAAGGTATTGTGTGTGGTTCTAAGGTCACGGTTCTTCGACCTCAAGGGAACTGTTAAGATGAAGTATCGCGGGTTTCATGAATTTATTTATTTGACTTATTAACATTCTCTGATTACCGGATACCCCGATCAGCTAGACAGATTACCTTTCCAGATTAGCGCATATACTTTTGTCCTTTTTTCCGACAGCCTCTCTCGAAACAGCTGTATACCTAAATTTTAAATCCAAAATTATCATTTATTCACCCAGGACCTCCATCAGGAGCTACTAGAACATGCCGACTCAGAAGACAGTGAAAATAATAACTTTTCGCTGGCAGACAGAGTTCCGTTGCTGACAAAATTCTGGAACGACTCCTCAGTACAGACTTGCTTTGGCCAAAGAAATTTGTTTTACATCGACGATTCCGCTAAATAGTAAGTAAAACTATAAAAATATCGGTTACCATTGATTATTGTAAGAGAAAACAGAAAGAATTAGTATCGGAATGCGCTTTTAGAGCGTTTTTAGCGCGACCTCAGCCTCTCTTGGCGTGATTACTGGGACATACTCGCGCGATAGCTGCATGGTTTGCGGGTAATATACTTTGACAGACCTCCTTAAGTGTGAATGTACAGAAAGATTTCGGATAACTGAAGGTGGTTTTCTTGATTTTGCTTTCGTAATGTAGCGTTAAATATTAATAAGCTAGTAATGTCTGGTATATTGAGCAATCAGACATAATGTAGAGCTATCGTACGCTCTTTCTTCCTCATAGGTATCTTATTTACAAGAGTAACGCATAGTGCGCTTGTCTTTACAATGAAAGTTGTTACTTGCGAGCAAGGCCTTCATTATTGACGCGTAGGCGCGAGAGTCTCTTCACCTGCGAGACGTCTGCACTGATTATTAGTGCAAAACCTATCCTCGACTCCTCTCAAATCTTCCCACGCACGGAGAAAAGTGCGTCCTGCAGCGCTGATAATGAAGGCGTTTACAGGCCATTCGTAGCCTGTGTAACCTGTGACTTATTGCGTCCATTATTGTTTTTTAATCAGTTTTTTTGAGAATCTCGAAAGGCTATCAAATCTCGATTACATCCCAACACACGAGGATATTCTGCACGCTAGGCAACAAACTCAAGGTGTTCAAGAAAGAAAAATTTCAGTAAACAGTTACAATTACAGGTAAGGTGGTAAAGATATTTAAGAATATTCAGATTACTTTTAAAAAGATCATTACGAGGCTTAACTCTTGACCCTAAGGGTGACTGGCATCTAATTTCTCCTTACAATGTCACCCCTAAATCATACAAAAAAAGTTATGAGAAAAAAAGAAATGATCATCAGCTGGCTCTTGATTGTTACAAGAGTTCTCCTTTTCAGCACCTTAGAAATTTAAAGGCTATGTCTCAACACACTTATGAGCTACTTCCAAAGCTCTGTAGATCTCATCGCTGTCACCTTATTTTCTACTTATTTTCTTTGTTGTTAACAGAGTTATAGATGTTGGAGGACAAAAAAGTCAACGCAAAAAGTGGATTCATTTCTTTGAAGGTGTAACAGCCGTTGTGTTCTTTGTGTCATTGAGTAGCTACGACGAATTCGTCGAGGAGGACGAAAATTCGGTAAGTCGTCCTGCTACTGTTCGGTGCTTCCGAATGTTCACGAAGATTTCTGAAGTTGCCATATTTTTTAAAAAGGACACCAAATCAAGATTCCAGAGTCCTTTGAATGTCTCCATTTCGAAAATGAGCAAAGTATTCGATATAAAGCTACAGCGGATCAAGATACAGACATAAAACCCTTTGTGTTTAATTTGTTCGTTTAGGCGTTAAAATTCATAATTAAAAATACATTTCCATTTTTTTTTTCGTTCTTTATTGGGTCGCAGAATGCTATGCATGACAGCCTGGAGTTATTTGAAGAAATCAGTCAAAATGCTTTCCTTGAGAAGACGGAATTTATTCTCTTTCTTAACAAGCATGACTTATTCGTGGAGAAGCTGAAGACTTCAAATCTGTCTGCGTGCTTTCCCGACTACGACGGTAAGTGGACGACGTTCAAAGCTGAGATTGCTTGATAGGCTGAGCGAACGGGAAGCCTTGCTTCTGTCGAGAGGGAAGCTTACCGTTGCGTGCACGCGTAATTCCTTAGTATTCTTCCGGGCAAGCTCATGCTTTTTCTGGCCAGAAAAACTCTTGACCACAATCGAAAATAAAATGTTTCCTGATATTTGATTGGCTGGGCCTTATACAATCCGTTGTGCTAAGAACGAGATTGATAAAACTTTACTTTCTTTATAGGAGCAGTAGTATCAGTAGGCTCGCAAATCCTCCACCCTCCAACATTCTGAATGGTGCAAGATTGACTGGAGGGGAAGGGGGGGGGGGGTTAAGGCTTTGTACGTTTTATTCCAACTTGAGACCTACACCCTTACCTTTGAAATGTCAGTTTTGGTCCAAAAGCTATCTATTTTACTTACTTAGGATAAAATTCCACACCGCACTCCTCCTTTATCCTCTCTTGCAATCCTCTTCTCCGACTCGTTTTAAGAAAATTTAATGCGCTCCCTTTGGGCAAAACCCCCGTACATACGATCCATGACATAGTCACCCCTGGGGCAGTGCCCCGTCGTCCCCATCGCCCCGTTCAAATTGCTTCTTGGAATCGCACTTTAAAAAAGGACGGGTACGCTGATTTCCTCCTCGCATTGTTTTTGGAGGAAGAGTGGTTAAAAAAGATCATTTTATTTTTAAAGAAAACAATTTCTACATGACAGCATATTGATATATTATTTCCTTGCTTGCAGGAGGTCCAGACCCCGAGATAGGTTTAAATTACATCCGGGAGTTGTTTTTGTCCAAGAAACCCGCTGACAAGCACATGTATTTGCACGTGACATGTGCAACAGACACTGACCTAATGAAAGCGGTGTTGAAAGATGTGTTTGAAATTTTAGTCGATATAAACCTGAAGAAACTCTCTACACTTTAACTAAGAGGTAGTCTGAAAAGGCAAGCTCCGATGTGCGAAACCTGTCGCCAGTTATGGCACCCATCCTAGTCACGTATGGGCAAATGTAACAACTGTTAACCGCGAACCTTCCCATTTTTTTAATCCCTTCTTATCAGAATTTTCTTACCTCCAAATTAGGCGAAAATGAGCGACACCGAGATTAACCATCAACGCGAACTTAAGTAAACTTACTTTGAAATAACTCCGAAAAGTCCCCTTACAATCGACATCTCTAAGTTTCTGCTTGTAGTTAACGGACCTACAGCATTACAACTGCTCTTCGAAAAGGGATCACTCACGTTCGCTTAAGCTCAGAATTGCTTGTGATTATAAACGTTTTATAAAAGTTATGATGAAATAAAGGTTTGAAGTCTTTCTTGCAATTAGCTTTGTTTTTTTCACTCGCGTCGAATGCAAACTGATAAAATAATTTGCACGCAACACTGAGAACGCGTGGCTTAGGGGCGTTTAATGAAATATCGCTAGACTTATCTCTAAGGGGTAAGTCCCCCTTTATACTCTGTTAGCAACGACTGATCTCCCCTTCGTTCGTTCCTCCTGGAAAACAATGATACCCCCCAAAATCATCCGACCCCGACCTTCCTTCCCGGCCCCCAGGCGATGAATAATGACCAGTTGCCTAGAAAGAGAGAAATATCAAAGGTTGTTCATGCGATTCTTCTGTTGGGGATCTTAGTTTATCGGCTCAACAGGAGAAGGGGATGGGAGGGGGGGGGGGAAGGAAAGAGAGGATAACGATGCTTCTTCAACTTCCAGTTCTACGCTAAGAATGACCAAAGGCAGTGGATCTGAGGGCTGATTAAAAGACCCTGAAATCAATACGTCATTGGTGGAGATTCTGAGTGCACTTGTTAAACGAATCGAATTCAAAAATATCTTGCCATGACAGGGACAACGAATTTCACAACCCAAACAATTTGGGCACTTATTTTTTTCCCAACAAATTTTTAACAGTATATCGTACGATTCAAAATATTACTGAGTACACACAAAATCCTCCACAGGATCACAACTTCCAACATAACAGCGGTTCTTTATTCTTCAATAATGCCTAGCTGCTCTTTCAGTTCGATAACAGTTCCTTTTTCAAATACGCTGTCCGAACAAATCACGTTCTCGGAACAACTCAGAGTACAGTTATGCCGAGGGCATAAGGCTTGTTATGTCCTCAAGCGCCGCACAAGATGTCCAATATATTATTACCAATCAGTGAAATTTCTTAAGTCACAACCACGGGTCCAATTCTCATCTTGGACGACCGCGCCCTCTTCCAGCGGGTGCAGGGGGTCCATCACCCCCTGACTTAGGGTTTTTTACTGTTTCGTCCACCGACAGGATCAGACAAGCTGCTTCCGTAGCAGCCGTGATGGCATTGATTTTCACAATGGCTGGCTCCCAGACACACGCCTCGAAGTTATCGGCGATGTCTTCGTTGTTTATATCCACCCCATACCACATGCCACCTAAACAAAGAAGAAAAAAAATCAAAGTGCTCTGTGAGCAAACTCGTGAATTGACACATGATTTTTTGGATTATGTTTAATGTTATCTGGTTTTGGGAATTTTATGGTTGATTGTCATATCTAGAGTACGAGCAGTAATTCAGTGTTCGCTAATGTAGCAAAGAAACAAAGTAACGTTGGGATAAGAAGGCATTTCAATTGAAATGATTATACTATTACATTTGACAAGGGTGGATGATGTCGTGTTTTAAACGTATATCATTTTTGTTTCTGGTTCAAAAGAAAAGGTTGGAAGTAAATGTGGGTGAAAAGTAAAATTTACTGTCTATCATTGTAAATATTAGAAAATCAAGGCAGTACTGTCTTAATGAAAACATTAACGATTCCCTCTTTATCAAATGAGACAAACGGGAACGAGTTTTGAGTGATATAACTAAGCCAAGACTGCCACCGTCATTTAGAATCTCCGCCTGGGCAGATTTTAGTCACGTGCTAGGCAACGTATAATCAATAACAAGATAGAATTTAATTTCAGGCCTATTTATCAATTTTGTGGTGTATAACTTTCGCATTTTAGTACGTAATATGTATTTTGAATCTTCAAATTGTCTTGAAACTTAAAAGAAAATTGTTCTTTAAAAATTCACCAAAAATCGGTAGCTAAAATTGTTTGTTTAGGTGTTATTTTGATTTTCGTATTAACTTGTAACTTCGTTAGTCGCCGGCATCTTCTGTTGCCTCACACAGGAAAAACACACGATACGAAACGTTATGATCGATTTTGTCCTCAATCTCACGCCAACAGAAGAAGATTTTGAACATCTGTAAACTCAGAGCGCTTCGCAGTAAGTGATATTTTCAAGAATCTTCGGATTGTCTTCTAGTTCAAGGATTGTAAATTACAATTTTATGAAAAACGAAGGTTGTTCTGTTATTTCAGTGTGAATCCTTGCATGCCTGCCAGTCGCTGGCGCCGCTTGTTGAAACTAAAACGAAAAAAAAAAACTCTTTTAAGATTATCTTTGGCTTCTTTTTCACCCCACCACTATTCTTAGCAACAAAGGTCGCCATTTCGTTCGTTTATTGCTCGCCAAAAACTATCAGATGCACTCAAAAGCCTAAAATCGAAAAAAAGTTTACAGGAATCGACCAATCGAGCGAGCGCTATTCCCCACATCGTATCTACAACTCGCTCTAGCGCATTCGCGCAATCCACGAGTTAAAAAAGGAATAAAGTTGATTGTCGTTTGTACAGAGGATGTACAGGGCGTGAAATTGCGCCTAATACAGGCGCCAATGCGACTAAATTTTTCACTTTGGCAACCAAATCCTGGAAATTAGTCGCCAAATTGGCGACTAGAATGTTTCATCATAACCTTACCAAGAGATATAGTGAATTAAAAAGATTTGCAAAGATAAATCCGCGACGAACTTCCTCGTTAAGTTTGTTTCCAAAACGCAACACATGCATCTCGATCGATAACTAGACGCCATCTTGGATTTAGGTGAGCTTTAACGTTGTATATCGTCCATCCTAGTGTCCACTTTGTAGCATGTTAAAGATCTTTTCCCAAATTTAATTTTGGAGGATCTATCTAGAACGCCGACAGCTTAAAAAAAAGGTTTTGTTTGTCTTTGAAAATGGCGAACAACTTTTTTCCACTTGGCTACCACTTTGAAGAATTTAGGAGCCAAGTGGCTATCGGAAAAAAAAATTAATTTCACGCCCTGATGTAGCGTGGGGTTTCCTTCTTTTTACTGCGAGTCGACACTAAAATTCGAAAAGTCTTTGGAAGCTGACTTTACATCTGAAGAAGATGTTCAAACAACTCCCCATTGTCCATGCCCCACCCATCCCTCTTCCAGCACCATGTTGATTAGAGTTATTCCTAGAGGGTTCTTACGCACAGTGTGCAAAACTGATAACTTCTTTATCTTTTTCATATTCCTCACGTAATATTTTGAGTCAAATTACATGGCCCGAGTGGAATAGTGGGTGTGCAACTTTGTGCATCAACATCAAACGTTCGAAAATTGCGTAAGTGTGAAATTTCATCCATCGTGATTGTACAGAAATTCAGCCACCTTACAAGACCCCGCCCGGTATTCAGCAGCCACGGCAGATTAACAAATATATGGTTTGTACGCGCCTTCCTTAATTTGTAAAGAGTTCAATGCCCCGTTTGAACGCTATTTTGATACACGGTCCCTCTTCTAGGCCTTGGGAAACCTTTATTTACAGGTTCGATGTAACGTACAGCGTCCAGTTGTCCAAAAATATAGCTATCCATCGGATAAAAAACTATCCGGCGGTTGAGTGTTCAAAAGACGTACCGCGCTATCCGCCGAATAAGATTAACCCGGTGTACAGTTTTATTCGCCCTACGAAAACTCCAGACGAAGTGTCGATCCTCTTACCTTGAAAGTGTTTCTGTCTTAGTTTATTCAAGATATTAGTAGCATCAAATCCCGCATTGTCGCACAGCTGTCTGGGAATGATCTCCAGAGCTCGGGCCATGGATCCAATAAGAAGCTGTTCCTTTCCTGCGATCGACCGAGAAAAATCTCTCAGGTATTTGCTTAGTTCCATTTCGATCGCTCCCCCGCCTGCTACCACTGCATCATTTTTGATCGCTCGTCGTACGATCATGATGGCGTCATGCAGAGATCTTTCTGTTTCTTCGATGAATTGTTCAGCTCCACCTCGTAAAATGACAGTGCACGTCTTGGCCTCAGGGCAACCAGTAAAGATGTTATATCTGAAATACGAGTAGAAATCGGTACTGTCAAACCTCTGTGAAGTGGTCACCCTCAGGAAATAGCAACACTGGAGATAACCAATTCATAGAGGTTAGCTAAAACTTTCAGAATGACGAAGCCATAGAAAACAAAATTCATCGCACCATTTCACATTTGTATTTTACAAACGCGACCACCAAATGTAAGGCCTGGAACCAAACATGCACAGTCTGATCTTGTTATTGTCAAGAAGGTCACAAGTATTCATAAACAGAACTTTTAAAATTTGTCCCTCACTCGCTTGACTCTCTAATAACTTGTCGTAGGCAAACATCGACATCTGCTCACGCGTTCGAGCATGGGGTATTTCGTAGTATCTCCTGGGTTGTGAACGTCGCTAAATGTTGGAGCAGGTACGAACCGACACAAACCAGGAGCGAATCGTCTGAATTTGGGTACGAATCGACTGAGTACGAAACGTGTATTGTTATGAAACGCCTCGATACCACTTAAACTTAAACACATCACTTCCCTGTTTCCGTCAAATTCCACCCCCTCAAATTCTTTAGTTTCTTTAATTACAACATCGAAGATGGTTCCCATGTTATAAAGTGGTAAATTTTACCTAATTAGCGAAATGATTTTTATACAGTGTCCTAATATTACTGCATACCTCTCTCCACCAATCTGCTCTTCTTCAAACAGTTCACACATGCCTAGAACTTCGTCTGTCATGTTATTGACTGTTGTTTGAATGGCACCACCACAGGCCTTCATAGTTCTCTTCAAGTCTTCTTCCACAACGCGACCAGCACAGAACATGTCCCTGAAAACAAACCGATCCTCGTCATGAAAATGCCTTCATATAAGACCCTCTCCCAATTTGAATGTTCTTGTAAAGGCCAATTTTATCACAACTGATGCAAGGCTAAAACAAATTTGGGGAATATCAGCAGATATTTCCCGGTATTTACAGTGAATCCTCTGTAAATAGCACTTTATAGAGGAGCCTGGCTAGACTTTCAACCAGACATTTTTCTGGTAAGGTAGCATCGCAACTGAATGGTTTTTGATATATTATACTAGGAAATGAAGGATTGGTATTTTCAGAGTTTCACCAAACTTTAGTTCCTAATAGTCAACAAATAAATGCCACGTTCTTCTGATTGGGTGCAGCTTTTGTTCAAGGATTGCATTCAATGGTCATTCTGGCTCAGTCTGCTGCAAGTAAACTTTTGACCTTTAGGAGTAACTAGCATCAAATTTACATTACACCACCATTATCACCTCTAAATCAAACTTGAAGGTCAGGAGAATGAAGGAAACGTTGTCAACTCCTTAGGAAATGTATAGAGAACAGTATGGAGAATATGCATACTGATATTAACGTGAAAAGGATTGATCGAGAGCAGGGTGTATTTGAGGGATGCATTTCAGAGAGGAAATATGATAAAAGAAAGTCTAACCTATCAGCAAAATATTGTGTGGCGACATCTCCAATGGGGAGCTTTGAGAGAACAACCTTTGCACCACTCTTGACTATCTTGTCCAGTTTGTCATAAAGGATCTCCCACTCAGCATCCACAATCTGCTGATATTCCTGTGGAAGAGAGAAAATGATCAGATCAATAGTAAGCCTCATGCACTTCTGATGTGCATAATTCTGTGCATATTTTCTATAGGGGAGAACCCTTAAAAAGTGGAGGCTCCTCTTCTATGATAAAGGCTCTCCCAATTTTTTTTTTTTCAGAAAAAGGAAACACCCTACCATCAGTGTTTTCACTTCTCAGAATTGAGAAGTAACTTTCGAATGGTGAAGTGAATATAAACCTTTACGCAGAGTAAATCATCATATCCAGAAGTGTGTATTAACCATGACTAAGACACAATTTCTTCTTGCAGTACCAAAAAAATATCTAGCAGAAAAGTGATGAGAATAGCAAAAATTATTAACTAGGGGATTATCATTTGATCCAACACCAAATTCTCACAGCAAACTTTCTAAAGAGTGTATAGCACACAGTAAGGAGAACTTCTATCAAGATAATGAGAGAGAAAGGGTTAAGCAAGTGATTTCTAATACCACCTTAATATCATGAGGGTTAATCTTAAACTGAGAATTGATCATTACAATCTGGACTATACAAGGTGTTGGTGCTCCTGAACAAGTTTACAGATCCAGAGAGTTTTTTCATGCTCTTAATATATCATGGCAGCACTACACTTCACATTCTGCATCCTTACCTTCACATTGTCAAGTCTAATCTCTGCATTTTCCTTTTCTGCCTTCAGTTCAAGCTCTACATTTAGCATTGCAATCTTGGGATTCTTGTACTTTTTGGGTTGCATTTCAAATCCAGCATAGGAAAACGTCTTCTTAAAGGCCACACCAGAAATGAGGCGTGAATCTTCTAAGGCTCCACCTTTCACCTTCTTCATTCCAATCATGTTTAGTGGAAGAAGATCATCTAGAAGCATTACAGCATCAACTACCATCTTGGAGAAGAAGTCTTTATGGGCAGCTACTAGTTTGGAATTTAGTGAAGTTGCTGCACATCTTTCCAACAATACTCGCATTTCTCTGCAAGATCAGAAAGTTAACCATGTCAATAACAAAATCCTCAAATTGGTGAGAATTAGGATAGTTGACCGCTGGAAGAAAGGGATGCTATGTTTCACAAGACTATGAAACAATTTTAACATAGTAAATATAAAATTTTAAGACTGAGTAAAGGTACATATTATAAATGATAAAATCATTAACTTTTTAAAGTAGCCAAAATTTCCACTGACATCTTCTACTTACTTGGGGTCATCTTTCTTGATTTTGACAGCAATCTCCTTAATTTTACAAATTGCCTGAAAACCAAGATAAAGAGAGAGATCAAAATTTAATCATTTACATAAAAATCTTACCATGCTGAGGTTTACCATGCAACAGGAGAAAAGAATTGTACAGTTTTACTCACTAAATTTGCAGCCTTCCTAAAGCTCTTCACAGCAATCTGAGCATGAACTCCTTCTTCTATAAATGGTTTTACTTGCTTTAGAAATTCACTGGCAAGAAGAGTGACAGTTGTTGTTCCATCACCAACCTATACATTGATTATACAAAATGAACTTCTCAATCTGTCAGCAAGTAACTTTTTAACCCTTTTTACCCTAACATCAGTATCCACATTCTCCTTACTCTTCTCTACACATTTCTCTTATACTGACAAGGAAAACTTGTTTAATGATATTTCCTTAAGGAGAAATTAGATGCTGGTCACTCCCTAGGGTTTAAAAAGTTCAAGCTAATTAAGGTATTTGTTTGTTTTTAAGAAGGAAACATCATCTAATCTTCCTCCCATTCATTTTCAACTCTTTTCTAAGGGATGTACCCTTGGTTTTTGTTCTTCTCTTGTTGCAAACCCTAAATGTTCTCTAGATTTTATTTCAATATGGAAATAACTCTAGTTGTGATGCAGTATTTGAGTTTTAAGATACCCAACATAAATAATAAAAAGACAACTAGTTCTGAGCGTTTTAATTACATAAGTACACTGAAAATTTATCGGCAGTTAGACTATCTCTACAGTAGATAAATCTTTAGTGTAATGGCACCTAATGGAAATAATGGTCGAAATGGCAACCTTTGGTGGTACAGAGAAATATTTATGACATATCGCCAGATACACAACAAAATAAGAAAAAGCCACTCTGAGAAAGATCTTAAGTTCCTTCTTCAGGGGAAATTGATGATCAAGAAGATATAATTGCAGACAGGATTTTCCAACGAAGGGTGGGATAGTACGAACGGTGTATTTAATACATGCAGCTAAGTATGTATGGATGCCCTTTGTAAACGCAAGTCAACAACGTCGATCACTGACATTCTGACTACATTTACAATTGAGCTATAAGAAATACTACAGAAATATAACCCTTGAGAAAATTACACGCACCTCCGCGTCTTGCGACTTTGAAATATCTACAAGAGTTTTTGCCGCAGGATGGACGACATCTAAGAGACTTATAATTGTAGCACCGTCATTGGAAATCGTGGCTTTCCCTACACAGAGATCAAGAAGAAAATACAGTAAGATGAAGTACTACTATCTCTTCAGAAGTGTACATGCTCTGAACGACGGGAGTGTACTGTACTGTACTGTACTGCAGACCTACCTTGACTATTTACAATTAGTTTATCCATTCCTCTTGGCCCTAAAGTTGTCCGAACTGCATCAGCAATAAACTGACAAGCGTTTATATTGCTGATGAGTTGAGGAACACCCTGCGAGGCGTCTGTTCCCTCCTTGAGCAAAATTATACCCGGTTGCTGTCAAAATAATACATGTCAAACATGTGAGCGGATTAGTTTTGATTCAGTGCTGCGCATCTAAATAAAATGTTTGTGAAGTGAAAGTTGCGTCTTTTTCCTTCTCGTATCATAAATGTAATCCTTATACTTGGCTTAACTATTCAAGATGGAAAAAGATGTTAATGTGTATCTCACCATCATGTTTCTTGTCAGGCGATGGCTCCAAAACAGCTGCGCAGATAATTCTTTTTGTTTCAGATTCAGCGCATAATGAATCAAGAAACCCGCTGATCGCACGGCTCGTTTGCTAAAAATTCCTACTTCTTATACAAACGATGTCTTGTTCATTTGATCAGCCGCAGGCAATATTGCGTGAGTGAAAACAGACGTGGCGCTTCCTCAGTTCGCCGGTGTTTTGATTGTTGATAAGCATTTCATTTACAAGCAAATTATGTTCGCAATCAGTTCTTGCTTGGAGTCATGAAGGAGCCCAGGTGTGTTTATTCACCTAGCTTCGTAAATAATTCTTGTTATTGCGGCAATCGTTTTGTAATATCCCCGATTAGGACAGAAATACAGAATGGTCGGCCGGTAAGTTTATTTTTTTGTACCTTTAGATACAATATTTTGAGCTTATTACAGAGTATTATTGATAACAATATTCATGTAAGGGAAGTTCGGTAGTGCGATTCAGCCATGTTTGAGGTTAGAGAGGATGTGGCTTCCTCTATCGATAATTTTATATCCTTTCTGGCGTGAATTCTGTTTGTATGATTAAGAAAAAAAAATTCTATACGTCCATGTGCTTGTAGCGTGCATTCGGTATATATATTGAGGTAGCTTTTATACTGCCACTCCTGATCACTCAAACTTTTTTGATCACAAAAATCACGAAATTCCAATTCGTTGGATTTCGTGTTTTCTTTGAAGACCTCTAATCAAAAGTCAAAATGCAAAACAGAAAGGAAAGAAATATTTCCTAGAGAAATCTCATTTTGGGTTATTGTATGAATTAAATGTCGAGGTGGATGAGATCATTGTGAAGATAAATTGATTTTAAAGTGGAGAGAAAATTAACTGAGTACATTTTTCCTTTCTTTGGGCATTTGACATGCATTTGAAAAATCATAAAGGTCCCCTCTCAAACTGAAATATTCTAGAATATTTTTGGAGCTTTAAGTTGATAGGTACTTAATGTTTGTGGTGCTTTTGTGTTGGAAGGGGGAAGAAGAATTACAAGATAATTCGGTTTTATCAACATGATGTAAATTGGCCTTCATTAGGAGTTTCTAAAGCCAATGTTTCAAAACCCAGGTTTTTGTCAGAGCATATCACAAAGGGCTAGAACCCAAAAACCATAATTAGCTTAAGAAACTCTTTACGGTGGCCTATTAACATTATCAACTCAATTGAGAACACTAAATTATCTTGTAATTACAGAATCATTTCCCTTGTCACA
Organism: Pocillopora verrucosa; assembly: GCF_036669915.1. Lineage (NCBI taxonomy): Eukaryota > Metazoa > Cnidaria > Anthozoa > Scleractinia > Pocilloporidae > Pocillopora > Pocillopora verrucosa. The sequence goes on from NC_089312.1 coordinate 2,211,858, forward strand.
ATAACTTTTTATTCATCTGATAAGATACAGTATAAACAATTTTGTTCTTTTTTGTTCATTAGGATCTCAATACGATGGACCAGTCTTCCTTCTTTTCTTAGACCAGGAATAATATCATCCTCCTCAGACAGTACATGTTCTTGTACAAGAAGACTATTCTCTCACATGTGTGGACTACAAAAAGACTTGCTGCGAACTTTTATTTTTCTAGCTGTTATTTTTATCATTGTTTTACTAGGAACTCTTTTTCTTGTGGGTAATGTGAATTGGTATGGTAACAGAACTAGACGCTTTGCGTCAACAGATTTTTATGAACATGGAGCTGATTCTCACCATCATTATGGCATTGTCATTGACTGCGGAAGTAGTGGATCTCGTGTGTTTATTTATTACTGGCCACCTCACAATGGCAATCCAGATGAGTTGCTACAAATTAAACAAATGAAAGATACCAGGGGAAATCCAGTCAGAATGAAAATCAAACCAGGTATAATCTTCAGGACTGATCCTATGAATTACATCTGCAGTATTAGTTCTCCATGCCTGCTGGTATTTAGATGCACCCTTCCCTAGGCCCAGTAAAAAGAAATGGTATTAGGACCAAGTGGAGAGAAATTGAGGTTGTAATTGGGTAAATTATTTCATATTGGCTGAGCATGTAACGCAAGGCTGGTTTGAAATTATGAGCGCAATCACCCCTGAATTATGTGACACAAAGTCTGTTTACCAATTCATTGTGTCAATAAAAGATGTAAATAACTCAGCGGAGAAAAATGTAATGCAAAAGCACCTACCCTCTTATTGATACCCAATAATGGTCATTGGACCAGTTAGTTTTTCCTTTTTATTCTCATCACTTGTCTGTTTGACATTGTATTGATATTGTAAGGAGAAATTCTATCTTGGTCACTCATGAGAGTTTAAGGTTCAATTTATGTTGCTATCACTTATGGACTCTTTAAAACTTTGATTTCAGGGATCTCTAGTCAAGTTCATCGGCCGTCAGATGCATCATCCTACATTGATCCTCTTCTATCCTTTGCTGCACAACAAATTCCTGAACACAAGCACAAAGAAACACCTCTTTATATCCTGGCTACAGCTGGCATGCGAATGCTTTCTGTTGCTGATCAAGAAGCTATTTTAGATGACTTAAGAGTGGATGTTCCTTTGAAATACAATTTCCATTTCACATCTTCTCATGTTGAGGTCATCACAGGAAAGCAAGAAGGTACATGAGGATGTATATTTAGTCAAATAACACTGTACTTAAAGAATTTTGTAATTGTTTTGTTGTCAGTAATGTACAAAGTTCATCTTGCATGCCATTGCGCACTGAATTACAGGTCTAGTAAAAACATAATCTGCCAAAGTGGTTTTCCAAATCAATCTAGAACAAAGCAATTACAAAATTATAACCCATTATTATAGTATCTTTATAAAATTATTGGGGGGAATGGTAACCAAGTTACAAGCTTAGTCCTCTGGAGGGTCTTGACAATTTGCTCTAGCGAGATCAAACCCCAACAGTAATTGATAGCTTCCCAATGTATGAAATGAGTTGGTCTTTTGCTGTGTAGTCTTTTGTAGTGGATCTAGTGCATTAAGCTGCATTAGTGTTGCACAAGATCATTCTCTGAACAACATTTTCCACACCAGTTTAGGTTTAACATGACTAGTCTTTTCTTCGGTCACCTTGATAAAAAACGACATTTTCATGGCAAAGCTTGATGAAATTTTCTAGTGTGGACAACTTGAAAAGCAAATTTTGATTTTGAATTGGAAGACTTTAGTTACTTTCAACTCTTCTCTAAACCACAGTGTAAAAAATCATGCTTATGTGTGAAAGATGAGCAAGTCATCAGTTTTTGGTTATTGAATAATACTTTGAGGTACTGCATATCTTATTTCACAGGAATTTATTCATGGATTGGAGTCAACTTTGAGTTGGGAAGATTTGATCATTCACATGATAGCCAAGGTATTTTACTTACCAGTACTGTAGATGGCATAATTTTTCAGGTTTTTATTCCAACAAATTAAATCTATGGCTAGATGAATGAGTAATGACCTCATAAGAAATTTCAATAACTCTTTATATCCCAGTATCAGTGTTTATTTTCTCCTTACTTCTCTCTATAAATTTCCTTGTGTACTGATAGGGGTAATTCATTTAACAATCAATGCTTCATAGGTAATGGTAATCATTTCCTTTATTCTCTCAATCTTAATGCATGATTCAGGTGTGTTACTGTAAAAAGAAACTAGATTTTGGTCACTCTTAGGGTTTTTAAGGGATAATGATACACTGTAATGTGAAACAAAGGGATCAATTACATTATGATTTTAATTTTAACAGAGTCACCACTGAACAACAGTGTATCAGAAGTTAGCCGTAAAAGTACAGTGGGGTCTCTTGACATGGGTGGAGGCTCTGCACAAATTGCATTTGAAGTTGGGAAGTCTGTAAGTACCCAGAGGATAACAACATGACGATAATGATATTAGTGATAGTTTAGTTAGTTATCTCAATCTTAATTAACCCTTTAACTCCCACAAGTGACCAAGAAAGAATTTCTCCTTACAATATCAATACAATAACAACCAGATAGGTGATGAGAATAAAGAAAAATATCCAATACTAAATTCCTTGAACTGATATTGTAAGAATTGTATGATTGACAGTACAGAGAATTACAAATTTGATCTGGGAGTTAATGGTTAAGTGACCAACCTGCCTAATACACTAGCTATGGCTGTTTGCAAGTCAGTCAATGTAATATTGATAATCTGAAAATGGAATTTAAAAAGTGTAAAAGGAGTGAAAAATAAAAGATTTGATGAAGATAATGGAAGAGGTGACTAAATTCACTTCTAAGAAAATTTTCATGATTCACGCACGAACTCACTAAAATGACTTACGATATGCTTTGTAAATAATTGTGGACTATGAAGTTGATTTGATTGAAGAGGTAAGATAAGGAAACTAGCGTATAACATTCCTCTGTGTTTTAGGTATGGGTTCCATCAGAGTTAAGTGCGCAAGTCAACCTGGGTTGTGACTCCCACAAAACTACACACAATTACCATCTCTATGTTGCTACGTTCCTTGGGTTTGGAGGCAATGCTGCTAGAGACAGATTCACAAAGCTTGTCATCACCAAGAATAGAACATTGAGCATTGATGAGTAAGTAATTATTCCAAGAGACAAAGTAAACGAGGAAAGTAATCGTTTCATGTTGTCCTCAAGTAGCATCTTAAAATGGTATAATGGTTTCTTACGAGGCCTTTAGCTATTGAAAAAATCAGTAAGCGAATTGAAAACAAGTTTGCAAGCTTTCAACTACTCAGATCCCTGATGATATCGTGGATCGGTGAAAGCTCCGAGACTTGCATAACTCATTTTTACTTTTTACAGTTGTTAAAGTCTTACTAGAAATTTCTGTGCCATATAGGGGGGAAAGTTGAATCTGGGCTTTTATCCAAGTGCTGTAAGAAACAATGAGCAGTATTGCCATAATTTCTTTTGGCTGAAACACGAGTCCACTCCAGGTCCTTAACTTCTCCCAAAGGTTTGCTTATTGGTAGGGCGCGGCATTTGGTGAATAAAAATTTCTTCAAAGGAGAAAAAAAATAATGAAGTAGCGGTTACGGCTGGAACTATGAAGTCTGCTCGAACGCAGACTTCTCGGTCTGCAATCCAGTGCGTAAAGGTCTTTGCGACTTTGAAGTTTTAGCTTGTTTATGTCTGATCTTTCTATGAGAGTCTCAATGGGTTGATGGCTTGTACGGCTAACGTTCAACAATAAAAATTAAACGATTAATTTTTTTACGACTAACGGTTAAATTTTGTCAATTTTTACGCCTAACGGCTAAATGTTTGGCCGTTTAGGGCTAACAGTTAACCCCAACTTCTACATTTCAACATTCAACGGGCTATATCTCTAAACTTGTCGAACACACCTTGCCTTTCTTTATTCAGTGTTTTGTTCTTTCTCCAACCTGATGTAAAAAGTTTTCCAAACCCTCACTTCACAGAGGCTTTCTCTAAAGTGACGCGCCAAAAAAAGTTTTGATTTAATGCGTCTCTCTTGCATTTCATGTATCACATGTACCACATCATTATTCTCTTTGCATACACAGCACATCTGGTGCGTATCTCGATCCATGTTTACCCGCTGAATGCACAGAGCAAGGAACTTACAAGGGAAAGAAATACAACTTCCTTGGAACAGGAGAATATATCAAATGTAAAGAACTGATTCTTCCACTACTGAACCGCACCAGACCCTGCCCAAAAAAGCCCTGTTCGTTTAACGCTGTCTATCAGCCTCGTATTGATTACGAGACCGTAGAATTTTACGGATTCTCCGAGTATTGGTATTCAATGCATGATGTCTTGAGAATCGGGGGACAGTACAGTGCGAGTAGCATGAGGCAAGCTGTAGAGGTGAGATTTTCGATTCTTAGCAAATCCTAAACGTCTACCGACACAACACAGCGGTCATACGTTGGGCATGCGCGAGATGATTAATTCTAGCCGGCCGCGCGCCAATTCCCCGCGCAAAATTTCAAAGCTTAAAATGAGAAACAACCGCTGTCTCGCAAAATAAATGGAAGAAGATTGATACGTTCCTAGAAATCTGTAAAAGGAAAGCTCAAGACTTTTCGAAGATAAAGTTCATTCAAGTACGAGTAACCTGTTAATTTACCATTCTGTTTGGAGCCTTACAAAAATCTTTTTGCACTTCTAAAACACGGTGACTTACTGGCTTGTGCGGTTGTTTTTATCTCGTGTGAGACAATTCGGTTCTGACACCGTGAAGCACGTTACCGACATTACCTCAGTAGTCCGTACAACCGCTGTGTTTCGTTTACCGTACCAATTTCTGAGAGCTTTTATATTCAGCTGTAAAATAGGGACCAGTATGTTAGTGTCTTCATTACAGTTCTTACGACAAAGCTTGTCGACTATTAAACTGACTTTTTTCGATACCATTTCAGGAATTCTGCAGTACACGTTGGTCTACTCTCGTGTCACGCCATTCTAAAGGCCTCTACCCCTTCGCAGATGATCACAGGCTCAAGTAAGACAGTTTATTCGCAACGTTCGGGGTTTAACTCGCCGTAATTCGTAAAAAAACCCCAAGTAATCGCAAGGGTCAATCAGAACAACAGAAAATAAAACATGAAGCCAATGAAAACTCAAGGCTTAGACCTGCGCCGTAAGCGCGGAAAACGAAAGCGACTAAGGCGCCATCGGTTTTGCATTTGATTGGTTTATATAGAGATGTGATTTTTCTGGACCAATCACGAAGAGACTCGAAGAAAAATCCCGGATTAATTACAAACCAACTGCACGCCTCTAGGCGCCCGATATCATACACCTCTTAATCAGCTACCATAGTTTCAGTAGCCTCAATTTACTTGAAGCTGTGCGGAATTAAGTCGAATATTTTTATAGACTGATTATTATATAAATGAGCGTTACTTTCTTTGAACAGTTAATTTGATGATGATGAACTGTATTTTGTGAAGGTTTCAGTGTTTCAAAGCAGCTTGGATGACCACAGTTCTTCACGAAGGCTTTAAGTTTCCTCAAAACTACAGCAATTTACGTTCTGCCTTCTACATTCGCGGTAAAGAGGTGCAATGGACACTCGGTGCTATACTTTATCGGACAAGATTTCTCCCTCTAAGGTAAGGCAACAAAGTTCCGCTCAGTTTGAAAGTTTGTTAGTTTTTAGCCATTCGGTAATGTCGCTCATGATCTGTTGACTAAACGAACGGCTGATGTGAGTGACTAACGACTAACGACTCGCTACAAGCCAGGGAAAACGCGTGCTACCAAGTTGCAGTTGATTGGTTTATCATTTGATTGGTTAGAATGTGGCGCGAGCTTCTTGACCAATCACAGATCGAAGTAGAGCGAAACGATTTCAATCTCAAATTGCTTCCAACACTCCTTTGAAAATTGCTTTCGTCCACAGTGGTTTCATCATAACACCGTTTTGTTTTAAATTTACAGGGAAGTCCAGTTACACTCGCAGTACAAGAGCTCTTACCACGCTTTCTGGAGTTACGCCAGTGACCTTCAATTCCGCATAATTCTCCTCGTGTGTAGCATCACAGTCTTAGCCGCCATATTGCTCTACTGCCGGCGTCTACGGCGCATGAGCAAGAATTCTAGTATCTGGCATTTCGATTCATCGCCTGTGCTTTACAAAGTCGATGTGATACCCAGTATTGAGAAGATTCCAATGATATGACATAACGTGGACTGGTATAGAAGGCCATACTAACATAAAGAAATTATGAAAATGTAGATCATTGTACAAAGGAATTACAAAGAGTTATTAAACCTGGTGAAAGAAAACGCTGAAAAAAGACGATAAAATTCTTCCATTATTTTCGTTTCAACTTGTCTCTTTAAATAAAATGATATATTAGCACAGGGTTTCTCCCAATTATAATGATTAGATTTTAGGAGAGAAAAGTTATTATGGCCAAACACCTCCCCCCTTCTTCCCTTTCCCCCCTCCCTCCCCCCCCCCTGTCTCTTCACCAATCCCGACAGTGCCTATCATAGGCTAAGCTTCCTCTCTTACGGGCTCAGTCATATGCGAACGGTCCTACCCCCCCTTCCCACAAAAAGGTTTTCCTCTATACTGAAGTATATTCGTGCAGAATATGAGGAAGCGAACCTCAGAGCTCTGATGCTCTACCATTGAGCCACAGGGACTACGGTGAGAGGGGCCCATTACGAAGTTCAGATAAGAAGTAGTTCTTGATTATCAAAAAAATTCTCCCTGTCAGAACTGTGAAAAATGTAATTGAAACAGTATGGAGAATATGCCCACTAATTTTAGGGTGCGAATGATCCGTCCTGAGACGAAGATCATGAGAAAAATCGAAATCGGAGCCCATTTCTCTAGCACTACCGGCCTTGAACATTGGTTCAGGTCGAAAGACTTCTGAAATGAGTGGCGTTATCGGCTTTTTTCAAAACGATTCCTTTTCACCCCACATTTAATGTGGCTCCTGAATTGAACGATATAGTTACCATCATGAGAGCTTGAATCTTTTCAATAACGTGGTTGCTGTGGCGAATTTGTTAGTTGTAATTTATAAGTTCTTCCACATGTCAAGCAAAGAAATCAGTGTTTAATACGGTTTAACTGAGAGACATAATTGAACGAGCACACTTGATGAAAGTAATAAAGAAAATTAGAGATTGAATAAATTCTTTATCTTCCCTCCGGCACAGAGATATCGTTACTAAAAATATGCTCAGGAATCATTAGCGTGAGGTCATTCGAAAGCAGCGCGCAAAAAGAGGCATCAGTGCGTTTGTCTCATACTATCGTCGTCATTTATCGATGCATGATTTCATTTCGAAATTGTACTACATTCGTTTTGAAAAAATATTGTCAGTTTAAATGTCATTCAGAAATGGACAACGTCTCTGTATGAGATGAAAGACTTCCTTGTGGAATAAGTTCTTGACAAATTATCATTAACATAAGTTGTTTAGTCTTCCGTGTCTTGCCCTTTTCTCGTTTGGCTGAGGCGTAAACAAATAATTTTGTATTTAAAACGTTCTCTTTTAAATCTGTTCAGGCATTCAATGAATAAAGAAAAGGAAGTAAAATGTTCCGATTACTTTTTGCATTGATTTGCGTTTTCATCTTGGGTTTTCATGTAACCTCACAAAGCAAATCAAGCAAACAGGTAAATATACTTATATTGAGTTATGATCAAAACTCGGGGTAACGTCTCGTACTTTTGTGAACGACTAAAATTCTTATAATTTCAATACTTATGGCTAGATTTAAGATTTCGCGGACCTTTACTTATTCATCTAAATACAGTAAAGGTTTCTGTGGAAGGAAAAGAAAACCAAAAAGTAAACTGAAAAACCAAATAATCTAGCTAAGCGGTAGGTTTTGCCATTTTTTCTCGTTCATGTCAACAATAAACAAACATTTTGCATTCAAAGTGTTTATTTCATTTCGTTTTATTTAATAATAACGACACATTTCTGAGAAGAAGAAGCAACTAAACATGTTCCGCTTACTTTTTGCGTTCATTTTCGTTTTTGCCGTGAATTATAGTCCAACTGCCCTGGCCAAGTCGGTAAGTTTGCCTCTGTTTTTTTTATTCGATATCACTGAAGCACATTCAGTTTCGTTGATTGAGAGAATTTTCCAAGCCGAAATTGTTTCGTTTGATTCAAGTCGACGACTAGCAGTTCTAGATCGATAGGGAAATCGTGAATTCAGAAGTTGATCGATATGAATTTTAGTTTCGTTTTTGCCGTGAATCGTAGTGCAACTGCCCTGGCCAAGTCGGTAAGTTTGCCTCTGTTTTTGTTATTCGATATCACGAAAGCACATTCCGTTTCGTAGATTGAGAGAATTTTCCAAGCCGACACTGTTTCGTTTGATTCATGTCGACGACTAGCAGTTCTAGATCGGCATGGAAATCGTAAATTCAAAAGTTGATCGATGTGATTTTTTTTTCAGGATTCTGCGAACGGAACCCAACAAAACAAGTGTGGAAAGACGGATCCAAAGAAATGTCGCTACTGTCGCGACGGTATGGTCGGTCGAAAACAATTAAAAGTTTTTCACGAATCAATTTTTTTCTGGCGTTTTACACATTTTATACGCTGATATGACGTTTCAATGTTGGCGAAATATTTTTTCCTTCATCTTCAGGATAGAGACGGTCGGGATGGTCAAAATGGTGCAAGATAATTTATCAGTTTATCACTCACGATTCTGATATATTTTAAAGACATAAATCTTTCAATTGTACAATAGTCCAATATGTTTCGTGGTGCTTAGGTAGTTATTCAAAGGCAACAAAAACAATTATCAATTTCTACGGACTCAGTCCTTGTCCAAGAAATATTTTATCGAAGACTAAGGACTCGCAAAAAAAATATTTTTTCCTCTTTCTTTACTGAGGTATCCAAGGTCCGCAAGGCGTTCAGGGCATTCAAGGTCCACCAGGCGTCCAGGGCATTCAAGGTCCACCAGGCGTCCGAGGCAAAGATGGTAGCGACGGTCGAGACGGAAGAAACGGAGCCAAGGTTGGTGAAATATTTCGTTTTCTGGGTCCAGAAAAAGTGACAAAAATAGAGGAAAGAATGACTTAAGTTAAACCGCGTCGTTAGAATTGTAAAGCAAGGCCTGTTCCATTCAATGATACTCATCTCATCTGAGCTTACTGTTATTGTATACGTCAAAAATAAGTTCCATTGCTGATAAATCATTCAGGTTGAACTTACGATGCACAACTTCATCACATAATGAGATGAACATTTGGAATTTCTATTTTGTCAGGGTCAAAAAGGCGAACCCGGTCCGGCAGGTAAATCACCTCAAGGTGCAATCAAGTTTGGTGACACCGCTGCAAAATGTGCTATACAAAGTGCAGGTACTGTTCGTTACAATGCTTCCCAAAATGCTCTACAACTCTGCGATGGAAGCAATTGGTTGCCATTGGTGACTGGAGGAAAAGGGCACGTGTCTAGCAGACCTGGCCGTCATTGTTTGGATATCCTAGAATCAGGTAAGATTATAATTCCTGGAGGTTTCGAAGCTGATTGACCTTTAGAAGACATTAGGAGACGATCTCAAACCATTTTCATGGTCTGTTTAAGGTGGCAGTCGTGGTAGCGGACTTTACTGGATCGATCCAAACGGAGGCTCGACGGATGACTCGTTCCGGGCTTTTTGCGACATGGAGACTGAGAGCGGAGGTTGGACACTGGTTGCAACAAAGGTGTCCCCAAGCTTCCGCTTTATCAAAACAGTATTTTCAGCATCAGCAGCAAAAACCACGGACGCAGATGCAGCGAGTCACATTCATCCTGACATGGAGGACTGGGAAGAGGTCTTGTTCCGGTTTAAGGACGTCAATACCACCCGGGTTATTTACAACAGGAAGGCAGGCGCTCCAAATAAGGATAAAACAGACTTTGACAAGTTCTTAATGGGTACAACTTACAATACGATCAAGAACATCCACGGGTTTTACAAGTACAGTCTGGCAGATCAAAATAAGAGGAATCCCTCCTCTGGTTTTGCCACAATATCCAAGCTGTACTTTTATTCAAAATACGGAATATCTGAAGTTAATGATGGCACAGACAAGTGGATTAACATATGGAATAGTGCCCAAAGCTCAAACAACTTCGTCACTTCCGACGACCGCCTTGCGCGTGGTACCAAGTGTATCGCAGGCTACTGTTATCTGAACAAACCAATCTGGGTGATGGTGCGATAGAACGCGCTGTCAAGTTTCTACAAAAAACAGACAACAAAGCTTTGTTGTAGTTGTATCAAGAGCTAACTGGTATTGGATAATGTAAGCTTGGGGATTATATAAGGAGAATAAATACTGTTGAAACATTTCATTGGGTTTAACCAAATGTTCGGCGGTATTACGTTTTAAATCACATACCGGTTAAGTTATGTGCCATCTGGTTACATCAAATCAGGGAAAACGCAGTTCTTTCAGGGATTCTTTTGTTTGTTTGTTTTTTTTTCAATTTGGTTGAGTCGAACCCAACTTCAACTTTAATGAACCCGAATCATAATCCTACAGAAAGAATTGAATGCCTCCAAAGCGTTCCTTTTTTATTTTTTGATACTGTGAATCGATTGATAACGAGTTTACAAAATATCATGACAAAGTCTCATAAAAATTGAGGGTGTCCTCATTTCTGAAAGCATTCATCTTCTCGGCATACAACAGTTTTAACGTTGAGAAAGAAACTTAGATAAGCCAGTTGCTAAGTTTTAGTCTTTAACGTTTATTCATTTAAAGTCTGAAAACAGCCAAGGATATTTTATTGGCAACTAATTCATTGTATGACATAATTGGCATGAGGGACAATTCCCTAAAACTCTGATTGGTGCAGGACTACAACAGTGATGTGATCTGATTGGTGCGATAGACATGCTCTAATAAGCAATCTGATTGGTGCGAGAGACATACTGTAATGAGCAATCTGATGCGCGCGAGCAACATACCACTCTGTGAGGGAAAAAACTGAAAAAAAGGAGGCAGCTGGTAAGAAATCTCTAAATGCAGTTGATCACATGAATGCAACCCAAACCAATTAAAGGCCAAAAGCGACGGAAGAGAAGACCTGGGTTGAGTTAACAAAATGGAGGCCGCGTAGATGTATATTTGAAACCGACTTTAAGTTAATCTCTAAATAATACTGCTGCGAGGAGAATCTCTAAAAAAGAAGTGATAGAAGATAAGTGATTTTTTTCAGCGGGAATTATGTTCACTTGCCAAGTGAGTCACAGCAATGTTGGGGTTCCACGATGAACCGTGATCTCAAGCCCCCATCCTCGAATTAGAAAAGATGAGCCAAGTATAAGAGTTTAAGAACGAAAGGCACCAGTAGGCAGCTATTTAAAAAGGGTTGCGAGGCGTTTCTATGCTACCACTTTAAGAGCCCTTACACGCAACGACGACTCGTTAATTCTAAAAGTACAGATGCCGGCCAGGCGGTGTGCGCACTCTGATTGTGTTGCATCATGGTCATAAAACAAAAAGTGAGTCATTTGCATCCTGTCGCGGTCGAGTGAACATCTCCGGAGAAGACTTTTGCCTCCGAATTCGACCAAATTCGTCACGCTCAACGTTTGATAAAAAACGTATAGAGTGTCAAATATGCTTAAAGAATAGGTAATACCTAGAATGAGGTTTTGAGAAACGCATCTCTAGAGTTATTTTCTGCGAGAGAGACAGTATACTTGAAAAAAAAAAAAACAAAATCGCGCGCATACATGAAAATATTACCTTTTGTAACACAGTCTCATCCAGCTTAGCCAAACCTCAAGAACATACAGATGGGGAAATGACACCTTAAAACTAACCCTAATTATCACATCGCAAACGAAATTCATTAAAAGATATCCTAATAATAGCTAAGCTTTCAGGTCAGAAGATTTAAAAGCGCAAGCGAATGTCAGGAGTCGCACAAGCCTATCAACACCCTTTAACGATCGACTGCCTTTTGCTTTCCGACTTACCCGGCGTGTCGCCGTGTGCATTGTAGAGTTATTCATTGGTCAAGTGCGGACTCTTTTCATTGCTCTAGTTCAACTGTCCTTCATTCAACGATCAAGATAATAACTTTACCATACAACACTCGGGACTAGTTAGTTTGCTTTTACTAGGAAAGTAGATTTACATTTCAATTGAGTATACGATAGTAACGCTGAGTAATGTAACAATAGACCTTTTCTCGGCCATAATCAGTCTCAAACACATGAAACACATACACCGTTGGAAAGTGTTTGTTCAGAGCTGTCAAAGAAGGATCAAGGCGGCCATCCAAATCTTTGAAAGGCTCCAAACTACGACGTACCTTAAATTTGACCTTCTCGAAAACCGGTCTCAAATTGCATACTAAAAAAGCCGTGATTGCGTTTCTCCTTGAGAACCATAGAATACGCGACAAATACGTACAAAAAATACTTTCACCCATTTAGAATAAATCAGATTATATTTGCATATGGTAAAAAGAAAAATGAACGGTCTAACTGTTACGGAATGTTCGGTCAAAATCTGCCGATTTCTGCTGCTTTCACCCCATGCTGAAAATGGAGCTACCACAATGCAACGCAATCGGAGTGCGCACACCGCCTGCGTACATGCGTGACCTGTGCGTCACGCTATCCTTATCAAAAACTGTCGCATAGCATCAATCATTGTATTCCTTTAGTGGCACCGGAGACATAAGCTTTGTAAATATTTATACAAACAGTAATGTATATCGTGTGTTTTTGTTGGTTTTAATTCTTTTCTCATTGGAAGATATATTTCCTCGTCGTGGAAATATGCTGAACCAAATTAGCTTAGAGAGATATCGCCGGTCAAGTGCGCCATTCGAAAGCAGAGGTTTGGAGTATGAAAAGGGAAAAAGCAGACTTCTAAAACAAACAAACAAGAAACGATCATAACAAATTGTCTGAACCGCTCTCATGCCGTTTTTTCGCGTTCTGATGAGATGCAAATATTCAACTAACTTTGCATTCAAACTGCTCGTGTCTTGAAACTCTGCTTTTGTTCCAAAGAAACTTTCAACAAAAGAAGAGGAAGCCGAGATGTTCCGATTATTTCTTGCCTTAAGCTGCATTTTTATCCTGGGTACTTTTGCAGTCTCAAAGAACCAAACGGTAAGTGGGAATATTTTGTCAGTAAATACGAAGTCGTATCGTCTCTTTGTGGATGAATAAATGTTCTTAAATATTTATGCTGAACCCGGCAAGTTTATTTCTTAAACTCGTGCACTACACATTTTAGAATCGTACCACGTTGATCGAGAACCTCCCTTTTTAGGGCTCGAAGAATGGACCTCAGCAAAGTCAGTGTGCAAAGTCTGTTTCGAAGGACAGTTGTTCCTGCCGCGACGGTATGAACGTATCACAATTTGTTGAGTTTTAAATTGCACCCGACTGGAATTTGCTAAATCTTGATATTTCATATTTTTATTTTACATCAACGACCTTTTACACTTCTTTTTTCAGGTAGAGACGGCAGAGAGGGTCGAAACGGTATGTAATAGTTATAGTTAAAAGGTTTTTTGTAATAAACAGTGAATTACTTTAGCAGCCATAGCTGGGTGGGAGCGTTCTGCCAGCAATTCATTGTTAAGAACAGAGTCCACTTGTAGACGACTAGATATCTCCAAAAGGATAGTTAGAATGTTAAAATGTCTCTCGAAAATATGTTGTGCGTCATGAAATTCACTCATAGCAAATATTTTCTTGTCTTTGATCGAAGGAAGAGATGGCCGCGATGGACGCGACGGGAAAATGGGAACAAAGGTTGGTGTAAAGATACGAACAAAGAAATAAAGGAAAAACGCCACAACCCAAAACGGAAAAAAAGGAAAGAAAGACGAAGAGAATGTTCTATCAAATCGCAAACCACTTTCAATCTAAAGGAATATTGTTTACAGAATTCTGAAGTAAAATAAACGCGTTGGAGTTGAATCATATGCATATTTTGGGAAAATTTATCATGTTGCATGATTTTCTTCAGATTAAAGAGGACAGTAAGGGAAAGTGTTTAAAACTTCAAACTTTCTTAAAGCGGGCACCTATTGTATGTAGGGTACTTAAGAAACACTTTTTTTAAATTTTATTTTAGGGTGAAAAAGGCGAACAAGGTCTCAGTAAAGAAAGTGGAGGAAAAAGTGTTGTCAAGGTTGGTGACTCACTTGATTTTTATCACCAAAGCTCACAATTTTTTTGTAACACTGATTAGTAATAATCATCTCAGTCACAAGTGTTAACGAAAAGTTTCTTCTTTTCAGGGAGATAAAGGAGAACGAGGACCGAAGGGAAACGACGGAATGAACGGCTTAAAGGTTGGTGTTTAAATTTCTTACAAACTCAACTTCAAAACCACAGAAAGGACAAAATAATAAAACTCATTCGTAGAAGCAACAACCACTATGATTGTCCTCTGGTTAAAGGTTTAGCTATAAGGGTTGGTGAACCGTGGCCATTTTAAAGCATTGTCATGACTAAGCTGCGAGTAAAATTCTATGCCTACTGTCGCGCCACCACCAAAGAGTTCTGTGGCCATTGCTCAAATATCTTCGAAACCGATTTCTGTGATGTGCTTCGCTTTTTTTTTCATCATAAAATGAACACTTTTAATTTCTACTTTGTCAGGGTCAAAAAGGCGAAACCGGTCCGGCTGGTAAATCACATGGTGCCATCAAGTTTGGTGACACCGCTGAGAAATGTACTCTGCGAACTGCTGGCACCGTTCGTTACAATGCTTCCCAAAATGCTTTGCAGCTCTGCGATGGAAGCGCTTGGTTGCCACTTGTGACTGGAAAGAAAGGTCATGTGGCTAGTAGACCTGGCCGTCACTGTATGGATATCCTAAAATCAGGTCAAATTATAATTCTTTGAGGTTTCGAAGCTGATTGAGCTTTGAACGATATTAGGAGACGATTTCAAATGATCAGTTAATGGTCTCTTTTAGGTGGCAGTAATGGTAACAGACTTTACTGGATCGATCCAAATGGAGGCTCGACAAGTGACTCGTTCCAGGCTTTTTGCGACATGGACACTGAGAGTGGAGGTTGGACACTAATTGCCACGAAGGTGTCCCTAAGCTTCCTCTTCATCAAAACAACATTCTCAGCGTCAGCGGCAAAAACCACAGACGCAAATACAGCAAGTCACATTCACCCTGACATGGGGGACTGGGGAGAAGTTATGTTCCGGTTTAATGACGTCAACACTATCCGGGTTATTTATAACAGGAGGGCAGGCGCTCCAAATAAGGACAAAACAGAATTCGACAAGTTCCTGATGGGGACAACTACCGCGATAGCTAAGAACATCTACGGGTTTTACAAGTACAGCCCGACAGATCACAATAAGAGAAATCCCTCTTCTGGTTTTGCCACAATATCCCAGCTGGTCTTCAATTCAAAATACGGAATATCTGAAGCTCACGCTGGCTCAGACAAGTGGATTGACATGTGGGATAGAGCTGACAGCTCAAACAACTACGTCACTTCCGACGACAGCCGCGCGCGTGGTACCAAGTGTATCGCAGGCTACTGTTATCTGAACAAACCAATCTGGGTGATGGTGCGATAGAAACAAACTGTAGTTGAAAACAAAGGAAAGGCGCTGTTAAGTTTCTGTAAGGTGTAGGGATTTAAAAAAAAACTATATAAAGACAGTCAAGCTTTGTTGTAGTTGTACCAAGCGTTATGAAACGGTATCGGATATTGTAAGCTTGGTGATTGGATAAGGAGAATAAATACTGTTGAAACGTTTCCTTGATTCTAACAAAGATCAACTTCAGTCCATTTTTATTTTATTGTTTTCGGCTTTTTTTCGATTATGTGCATTTCAAAATGGGATTTTTTGCCTTTAACTGTTATCTGTTGATAACGCGTTTGCAAAATATTTTTTTTCAGTCTTATGGAAACTGAGTCCAGGAATAAAGTTTCACACTTTCCAGAAGCCGAAATAGAGAGAACATTAATAAAATAAGAGGTTTTCTGATCGACCACTTTAAAATCATATTCGTGCCTGGCATATATAGCTAAAACACCACTAAGATGAAAGGGGTACGCATAGTATTTGATTCATCGCCCAATCAGTGTCTGACGACTTTTCGGGCAAAGGCCCATATTTGTAACGAGTTTTAAGTAGCGGTGAAAATGAATGATAGTCTCCCAAATGCCTTGTTTCATGCTTAAGGCTAGTGGTTATTTTCTTGTATTGTAAAATTTTAAACAGAGTTTTTACTGTTTACGGTTTCCTTCCAAGATATAATTGAAATTTTGTCAAAAATTTGGTTTGTCTGAGTAAACTTCTGCTCAGAAAGGTTTCTTGTGTACATGTGGATGTAAGCAAGTACATGAAAGCACTGACATGAAAAATAATGCATTCGTATCCACGGGTCATAAGTTTTGGGTGCCCTGTGCAGAAAACCCGTTTTCCTTAACACTCATGGCACAAGGCCACGAAATGCGGCTCTGTTTCGTGTGAGGGAAACTCAGCGGATTGAAGCCTACATTTCCGTAAGCAAATGTCTTCTCGGTATGCAAAGGTTTTTAAACAGAAGAGGAAGTTTCCAAGCCATTTGCGCAGATTTTCCCGGCATTCATCTATCGTTGAAGAAGAGTTCGATATCTATTGTGTTCGAAAACCGAAAAAGTTACTTTGGATGTGATTCCACCATGGAACTTTGCCACTCACGTTAACTTTCAATTTTGCGCGCACGTACGACAACATCAAGCCTCAACTAGTCACATGGCAATATGTGTTTATCACTTAAATCTCTCAAACTACGTGATTAGCAATGAATTGTTTTCCCTGGGCCATGCTGGACTGTCAAGCTTCTGCAAAGTCCTCTTTGCCGTTCTGTCAAGGGCGTTTGGCGAGAATCAGTGCATGTTTCAGATGTCTAAAATCATTCAGTGAAACTGTAGAGATTAAAAGGAAAGCAAAACGCTCAGTCCACTGAAACTGGACTTCTTAATAATCTCAATTGGGATAATCATTTACACTCTCAGCATGAACCGGAAATATAATAACAGGTGTGGTTAAAGCTAGAGTGCAAAAATGTTCTTTGCCTTTAGCCTGACCTCGTTGCTAGTGTATGGTCCCTCGTCATCCCGAGCCAGTAAAGGAGATATAGGGAATGACTTAGGATTTAAACTTATCCTAATCTTAATCTTCGAGGACACTTTTGGAAACTGCAAAAGGAACTCACAACAGTGCAACCCACGCACCGTACATACACGCAAACGAAGAAAACAAAACGTTTCAAAAATTTGCTAAATGCATTCGTCGCTATGTTTACGCATAAGGCAAAAATATTGCCACCCCCTTTTCGAACAATGCCGGTGGGCAAAAACAGTCAAGATCTATTTCCTTTTAGATATGATCTGTTGCCCTTTGAGGGTAATTTAATCTTATTTATCTCCCCATGAGCGTTCGAAAAGAATCAGCTATTTTATTCAGATGTTGAAAATCATGTGATGCAACGAAATATTAGGGAAAGATAGGGAAAATTATTCATTTAGATGGCTTTTGTGTCAGCAAATTTCAGATAACAGTATAATTAATTTTAGTTACCGTAGTAGAAATAGAGCGTGAGAAAAAATAGCTCTTCAATGTCACGTTACACACGCATATCCGTATTTAGTTTGACCTAGCTGTTGACCAGAACGTAAATAATACATCACGTAGTTAACCATTATTAGGTATACAACACTAACGATAAATGATAGATGTGATCAGATCTTTGCTGGACAGGTTTTTCTTTGAACAACGTACTACGAAACAAGCAGTGGCCGGGGATAGTAGATCAGGAAAGCTAAAATGTTCCGATTACTAATTGTGTTGACCTCTGTTGTTGCCTTGAGCTCTTGTTCAACCCCACAGAATAAATTGGTAAGTTTGATTAAGTTGTGCAATATATTAGGACTGCAGAGCATAAAGTGTTTTTTCTTTCAATTTTATGGATTAATGACTGATTTCGCAATTCTTCTCCTCATATATTAAACAGTTTGGTTTGCATCTTACGTGTGGATTGGAATTTAGGGTTCTTTTCATGTAACACCTTATAGTTAAATCGATCGAGAATTCTGAATAGTGCATTGTAATTGTTTATGTTGATTACCGCAGGACTCTGGAAACGATGCACAACAAAATCACTGTGGAAAGTCTGATTCAAAGGAATGCTGTTGCTGTTGCTGTCGCGACGGTAATTACTGAACAGATGACGGAACAATACAACATTGAAATGAAAAGTCGGTTTTCACAATGATGACAACTTTCAAAAAATAACCTTCTTCATACCGTACAGCATTTGATGACATCTATGGACTGATTAATTGCCAAAGGTTAACTTTGCTGATCATTTCTTCTGGAGTCAAATTTCTGAGCCAAATTAGTTTCAGTTCATGAGTTAGAAATGCGTGCATCGGGGGCAGAAATAGTCTGCCACTTTGGCTTTATTTAAGTTTGTTAAAAGCAGTTCCTTAAATTTTTACTTAAGCCATTTAACCAAAGTATTTGTGTCGCTATAGGAGATATATTCAAATATAATATCCACAATATCGCAGAGTCAGTTAATTATTTTAATTATTTTTTATTTTAATTATGTTAATTATGCTATATATATATATATATGTTGCGATAGGGGGAAAAACAGAGAGACTATGCTTTCATCCCTAAAAGCCTGTTTCGTAAAATATATATACAATATAACTGCTTTCAATAAAGACTTTAGAGGATTCCAAGACAGGATAGTAAAACGTGATGTTGTCTTTTTGTGATGATTAATTATTAATAAACCCCACTCATCAATTTTTTTTGCATATGACGCATGCCCAGGTCCTCAGGGTATCCCCTTAATGGAGGTTCCATCGTGTACGAATTTCTTCACTTCCGGGTCACTTCTGATTGATAAGATTTTTTTTAAATTTTATCTTTTAGGTAGAGATGGTCGGGATGGTCACAATGGTATAAGAATGTTTTTTTCAATCGGACAGTAAATGATTTTTTTTTCTATTTTCCTATCATGATTAAGAAGCTTATAACCGAATGAAAAGGTAAGGTCGCACGGATAGTATTTGGCCAGAAGACATGGATAACATAAGCTCAGTTCCAACGTATTTTGTCCTATCATTTTTTCTCGCAAAAGAGATGTCCAAGATCGGCGACACAGGCTGTAAGTCAACCCGTTATCCTATGTCTGGCCAATCACACGTCAGTGTGAACGGAGCTATGCCGATAATATTATTTTATTTCAGTCGAACTCATCACTGTTCTAGAACTAGTTCTACTCCGCTGACAACCAAGGATATTTTTAAAAAATCAGCATCGCACTACCTTTTTTCTTTTTTTTCTTAGGTGTACAAGGTATTCAAGGCATCCGAGGTATTCAAGGCCCGCAAGGCGTCCAAGGTAAAGATGGCCGCGACGGAAGAGACGGGAGAAACGGAGCGAAGGTTGGTAAAAAAATACTAATTATTAAAATGAAAAAAGGAAAGAAGAGAGAGAAAGAACGTCCGAACATTTGGTTTGAGTGAGAGTCTAAGCTCTTGCATAGAAAATCGTATGAAATTAAGATCTATAATAATTATATTTCATATCTCATAATTTAAGTGAATCAGCATCTTTTTTTTTAAGGGGGGAGGGGGAGGGGTTATTGTTGAGGCCAAGCATCCATTTTCATGGCCGTTTACGACTCTTTGTCATAATCTTTCTCTCAATTTCTTCCAACCAACCCATTTTTGTCGACATAAATTTAACTTTACGAAACTGTTGTTCGCACGTTTTTGCTTCGAGGGTGAAAAAGGTGAGTCTGAGTCCGCTGGAATATGTGCAAGGAGTATCGCTGGTGCTGTTCGCTATAATGCTTCCCAAAATGCTTTGGAATGGTGCAATGGTAAAGCTTGGTTACCGGTGGTGATTGGCGGGAAAGGTCTCGCTGCTAATGAACCGGGACGTCATTGTCTAGATATTTTGAAGTCAGGTGAGTTTGAGATAAAGCGTCCTTGTAAAGAGAAAATAGAGAACTACGAATTTTTCCCTTCATTGTAACACATTTATAGTTTAGTCTAGGTTTTAAACTGATTTATGCTTCCTGCCCGCTTAAAATAAATAAACTGCCGATGTACGCTTTGTTTTCTGGAAATACAAGAGGAAACCAATAGGTCTCTTGGAACTCTCGTTGCCGATTATTTGTGAGCAACTAAATCAACTTACGTGAAATCTAGAAATCCTAATTTATTTTCAGCAAAGGTCGGGGCAGACTTGCGGCGTAATCCTCGACTCAAGAAGGGTCTAATTTAAACTGTAAGGTGTAACAGGGATTTATTTAGGCTTTCTTTCTGAAGGGTTCACTCACATGAAAACATGTCTGCACCTCAATAAAGTAATAGCATATAGTAATGATTTAATTTGGATATCTGTCAATTATCACACACATGCCACAGTTCGTGGGAGGGATACGGGCTGGAAAACCTTTGCAGTCTGGCAGCTGAAAAAAAGAGCTTCCAATCTGGCCTGTAATTGCATGTAGACGCCCCATATACAAGTGCCGTTTGTCATCTAATCTTCAGTACTGGAACAATAATCAGTCAGGCAAATTGCATCATATAATTTATTCCGGAGGGAAATCGATTTCTCGTTTAATCACTTTTTATTCTTCCAGGTCACGGTCGTGGTAACGGACTTTATTGAATCGATCCAAACGGAGGCTCGACAGATGACTCATTCCAAGCTTTTTGCGACATGGAAACCGAGGGCGGAGGCTGGACACTAATTTCCACCAAAGTGTCCTCAAGCTTCATCTTCATCAAAACAACGTTCTCAGCATCAGCAGCAAAAACTACAGACGCCGATGCAGCAAGTCACATCCACCCGAACATGGGGGACTGGGAAGAGGTCATGTTCCGGTTCAGTGACGTCAGCACCATCCGGGTTATTTACAATAGAAAGGCGATCGCTCCAAATAACGACAAAACAGACTTCGATAAGTTCTTATCGGGAACAACTCACAATCAAAACAAGAACATCCACGGGTTTTACAAGTACAGCCCGGCAGATAACAATAAGAGGAATCCCTCTTCTGGTTTTGCCACAATATCCAAGCTGCACTTCTACTCAAAATACGGAATATCTGAAGTTCATGATGGCACAGACAAGTGGATTAACATGTGGCATAGTGCCCAAAGCTCAAACAACTTCGTCACTTCCGACGACCGCCTTGCGCGTGGTACCAAGTGTATCGCAGGCTACTGTTATCTGAACAAACCAATCTGGGTGATGGTGCGATAGAAACAAACTGTAGTTGAAAACCAATAGAAGGCGCTGTCAAGTTTCTGTAAGATGTTAGGATAGAAGGGTAACTATGTAAGACAGCAAAGCTTTGTTGTAGTTGTATCAAGAGCTAAATTGTATTGGATAATGTAAGGTTGGTGATTGGATAAAGAGAATAAATACCGTTGAAAACATTCCCCGCTTTAACCAAATTTTCGGCGGTATTACGTTTTAAATCATATACCGGTCAAGTTATGTGCCATCTGATGAAACCAAATCAGGGAAAACACAATTCTTTCAGGGATTCTCTTGTTTTTCTCAGTTTAGTTGAATAGAACCCGACTTCAACTTTAATGAACCCGAATCATAGTCCTAAAAGAAGCACTGAATGCCTCCAAAGCGTTCCTTTTTTTTTTTTTTTTTCGGTATTACAAATCGATTGATAACAAGTTTACAAAATGTCATGACAAAGTCTCAGGAAAATTGAGGGTGTGCTATATTTCTGTAGGCACACATTTTCTCAGCATACAACAGCTTTAACGTTGAGAAAAAAAAATTCCAATAACGGTTATTCATTTGAAATCTGAAGACAGCCAAAGATGTTTTACTGGCAACTCAGTCATTGTATGGCATGATTGGCATGAGGTGCAATTCCCTGACACTGTGATTGGTGCAAGAATACACTAATGCGGCATTCTGATTGGTGCAAGAATACACCAATGCGGCATGATTAAAACGAGCAACATACCACTCTGTGGGGGAAAAAAACCCTCAAAGAAGGAGGAAGCGGGGAAGAAATCTCTGAATCCAGTTGATCACACAAATGCAACCCAAACTAATTAAAGGCCAGAAGCGACGGAAGAAAAGATCTGGGTTGAGTTAACAAAATGGCGGCCGCGCCGATGTATCTGTGAAACCGACTTCAAGGAAATCTCTAAAGCTAAAAAATTCTGCTGCGAGGAGAAACTCTAGAGAGTAGCGATATAAGAAAATTGACCTTTTTCAACGGGAATTATGTTCACTTGTCAATTTACAGAAATGTTTGGGCTCCACGATAAACCGTGATCTGAAGCCGCCATCCTCGAATTGGAATAGATGAGCCAATTATAAGAGTTCAAGAACGAAAGTCACCAGTAAGCAGCTATTTGAAAAGTGGTGCGAGGCGTTTCTATGCTTTAAGAGCCTCGCGCGCAACGAAGACTCATTAATTCTAAAAAGACTGATGCCGGCAGATCGATTCTAAATGAACCAGCGTGACCTGCACGTCACGCTGTACTTATCAGAAACTGTCTTATAGCATAAATCATTGTAATCCTTCAGTGACACCGGGGATATGAGCTCTGCATATATTTATACAAACAATAATGTGTATCGTGTGTTTTTGTGAAATACACTGACGGAACGAAATTTGCTTTGGGAGATATCGCCAGTCAAATACGCCATTCAAAAGGAAAGGTTTGGTGTATGAAAGGCGAAAAGCAAAAAATCCACACAAAAAAAAAAACGATCATAACAAATTGTCTGAACCGCCCTTATGCTGTTTTTTCTCGTTCTGATGAATGCAAATATTCAACTAGCTTTGCATTAAAATGCTCACGTCTTGAAACTCTGTTTTTATTCCAAAGAAACTTTCAGGAAAAGAAGAGGAAGTGAAGATGTTTCGATTATTTCTTGCCCTAAGCTGCATTTTTATCCTGGGTACCTTTGTAGTCTCAAAGAATCAATCGGTAAGTGGGAATTTTTTGTCAATAAATACCAGGACATATCGTCTCTTTGTGGATGAATAAATGTTCTTAAATATTCATGCTCAACCCGGCAAGTTTATTGCTTAAACTACACAGTTTAGAGTCGTACCACGTTGTTCGAGATAGATCTCCCTTTTTTTTTTTTAGTGTTCGAAGAATGAAACACAGCCAATTAAGTGTGGAAAGTCTGTTTTGAAGGACAGTTGTTCCTGCCGCGACGGTATGAACGTATCATCATATTTGCTATTTCTTGATATTTCATATTTTTCTTTAACATTAACGACCATTTTTCACCTTTGTTTTTTTCAGGCAGAGACGGCAGAGATGGTCAAAACGGTATGGAATGTCCAAGAAAAATATTGGATAGTTAAGTCGCACTTTAAAGGTTTTTTTTGTAATAAACACTAAATCACTTTAACAGCCATAACTGGGTGAGAACGTTCTGCCAGCAATGTATAGTTAAGAACAAAGTGCGCTTGTAGACGACTACGGTTCTCCGAAGGGATAGTTGAAATGTTAAAATGTCTCTCGAAAATATCTTATGCTTCATGAAATTCCCTCACAGCACATATTTTCTTGTCTTTGATTGAAGGAAAAGATGGCCGAGATGGACGCGACGGGAAAATGGGAACAAAGGTTGGTGTGAGGAAATGAACAAAGTAATGAAGGACAAACGCCACAAGCGAAAACGGAAGAGAAGAAAAGAAAGATGTATTACAAACCGCTTTCAAACTAAAGGAATTTTGTTTACAGAATTCTGAAGTAAATAACCGCGTTCGAGTTGAATCACATGTATATTTTGGGCAAATTAACCGATGAGCTAAATTTTATATGTAGGGACTGACAGACTCCTCACGAGTTACATAGACGTTATTTGAGCTTAGTAGGGAACTAATGATATCGCTGAGTATTATAAATACGTATCCTGAATATTTGGACGATTCTCTGTCCTTATGGTGTATGATTTTCTACAGATCAAAGAGGACAGTAAAGCGGCACCTAGGATATGTAGGGTATTTAAAAGATACTTTTTAAAATTTTATTTCAGGGTGAGAAAGGCGAACAAGGTCTTTGTAAAGAAAGTGGAGGGAAAAATGCTGTCAAGGTGCGTGACTCACTCGATTTTTATCACCAAAGCTAACAATTTTTTTAAATCAAATTAGTAACTATCATCTCAGTCACAAGTTTTAACGAAAAGTTTCTTCTTTTCAGGGAGATAAAGGACAACGAGGACCGATGGGAAACGACGGAATGAACGGCTTAAAGGTTGGTGTTTAAATTTCTTAATAACTTAACTTCAAAACCATAAAAAAAGCAAAATAATAAAGCTTATTCCGCGCAGAAGCAGCGACAACTCTAATTGTGATGTAATATTTATTTTTGAATACTTAGGGAGTCAAAGGGGAGCAGGGCTTTCATGGGAAAGATGGAATAAATGGAACAAAGGTCAGTCGATGATTTTCCTAAGAAACCTCACTTCGAGTCTATAAAGTTTTTCAGAAAAACCTTACTGAACTCATTTGCCAAACAACAAAACAGCGGAAAAAAGGGAAAAAAAACGAAAAAAGTAGACCCCTAATTGAGGGAAGTTATTGGGCGTTCCAGAAAAAAAAAAACCTTAAACTGAAAACCGGCAAAAGAAAAAAACGATATAAGGGTTGGTAAACCGTGGCTATTTAAAAGCATTGTCATTACTCAGTTGCAGGTAAAATTCTATGCCCACTGTCGCACCACTGCCAACAAAAGAGTTCTATGGCCATTGCTTAGATATCTTCTAAATCGATCTCTACGATGTACTAAGTTCTTTTTCATCATGAAATAAACACTTTCAATTTTTTTTGTCAGGGTCAAAAAGGCGAAACCGGTCCGGCTGGTAAATCACCTCAAGGCGCCATCAAGTTTGGTGACACCGCTGAGAAATGTAGTCTGCGAACTGCTGGTACCGTTCGTTACAATGCTTCCCAAAATGCCTTGCAACTATGCGATGGAAGTGCTTGGTTGCCATTGGTGACTGGAGGGAAAGGTCACGTGGCCAGTAGACCTGGCCGTCACTGTATGGATATCCTAAAATCAGGTGTGATTATGATTTCTAAATGGTTTGGAAAATGATTGAGATTAAAAAAAATACGAGGAGACGATCTCAAATGATTTTAATGGTCTGTTTAAGGTGACAGGCGTGGTAGCGGACTTTACTGGATCGATCCAAACGGAGGCTCGACAGGTGACTCGTTTCAGGCTTTTTGCGACATGGAGACTGAGAATGGAGGTTGGACACTAGTTGCCACCAAGGTTTCCCCAAGCTTCATCTCTATAAAGACAGCATTTTCAGCATCAGCAGCTAAATCCACAGACTCAGATGCAGCGAGTCACATCCACCCTGACATGAGGGACTGGAAGGAGGTCATGTTCCGGTTTAATGACGTCAATACCATCCGGGTCATTTACAACAGGAAGGCAGGCGCTCCAAATAAGGACAAAACAGGGTTCGAAAATTTATTAATGGGGAGATCCCATGGGAAGCAAGGGAACGTCTTTGGGTTCTTCAAGTACAGCCCTGCAGATCGCCACAAGAAAACTCCAGCTGTGGGTTTTGCCAGATTGCGTCTAGACTTTCGATCGGGCAGGATTTCAGAATATTTTAGGGACAGCGACAAGTGGATTGACATGTGGAATATTGTCGACGGCTCAAACAACTACGTCACCTCCGACGACGTCCGCGCACGTGGTACCAAGTGCATTGCGGGCTACTGTTACTTAAACAAACCAATCTGGGTGATGGTGCGATAGAAACAAACTGTAGTTTGAAACTAAGAAAAGGCGCTGTCAAGTTTCTGTAAGGTGTTGCATGGGATTATAAAAAAGTAACTTGTTATAACAGCCAAACCTTGTTGTATTAGTAATAACAACTAATAAAAGAATAGATACTAGTGTCATTCACTACAAAGGAGTGTCAAAATCTCGTTATAGCTGCTTAAAATAAATGTTTTTAATGATAGAAATGTAAGGAATTGTGTTTGAGTTTTTTCGCTTTTCATTTATGTAATTGTTCTTCCTCGTTCGAAGTACTCTTTTTTTTTATTCAGCCCTCTTGGTAACGTGTGAAAGCGCATTGTCTTGCTTTCAATTTTATGTTGTTTCCTTTTATTGTTTGTTTGTTTTTTTGACACGATTAGTCCATTAACTACCTCATTGAATGGCTCCTCTAACCAAGTACAGAGATGATTGATCATTGGATGAAAAGTCTGAAAATTCCAATATGCCCACACCTACATGCCATGAGAAATTGGGACTGAGACGAACAAAGATAATGTAGTGTCAAATTATGTCTTCGTCTGTTTATCATTCATAATGCATAATTCAATTTTTAGTAACAATGATTATTACTGCAAGGCGAAGTAATCATTTCAAGGTGAACATCAGATTAAATAAAGAGAATTTTTTTGGCAAGTTTACCTTCCTAGCATAACTGCCAAAAAATTAAAAACACAGCGTTACCTGAACAAAAGCTATGGAAGCTCAAACACAAGAATGCCATGCAATAACTATTTTACCCATGTGCATTTACCTTGCGTCAGGAGCCTATTTCCTGCCTGAGTGTAGTTTGGATGAAGTCGATTTTCTCTTGATCGTCTTGGTAAAATGGGTCCTTGTTTACACATTATGGGATTTTGTTCCTAAGATAAGCTGAATCTTGTTCTGATGAAGACTGACAATAACCACGATTATTTCACAAAGGTCAAGAGACCTTAAAATTATTATTATTATCATTATCATTATCATCATCATCATCATCATCATCATCATCATCATCATCATCATCATTATCATTATCATTATCATTATCATTATTATTATTATTATCATTATCAATATTTTTACCATATCCAGGAGCCCATTACTTCAAGTAATGGGCTCCTGCCATATTGCAATTTGAGATATTTTCCACATATATATATATATATATATATATTGTTGCAGGTATTGCAAGGAAAGCAAAGAAAAATGTATGTCTCATCGTCACTGAGATAAGAGGGTCTCAATGAGGTGATGGCTTTTACCGCTAACAGTTAAAATTTTGGCTATTTTATAGCAAACGGTTAACTTCCTTCCTTTTTATCAGAAGAAAAACATTTTATGGTTAACTCTTTTTACGACTACGGCTAAAACTTGTCAACTTTTCCGCCTAACGACTAAATTTATTGACCGTTTTACAGCTAACGGTTAACCTCTTTGAGTACCTAAGATAAGCTAACAACTCACTGCAACGTCGTTAATCTCGATAGTGCCTTTTCCTGAAGCCGAGAAAACACTGGTAACCCTCGAACCATTCTCCCTCCGTCGTTGTGCGCGGGCTTTTGAAAGATGGCGGCTGTGTCGAATGTTTCTTTGCCGGAAATCAAGAGGGATCTTCTTTACGCAGTTAAAGAATGCTCAGAGAGAGGCTTGCTTCACAGTGCTAAGTGGTAAGAGCCAGATAATTAATGAGATTTTATGCTTTACTGAATTTACGAAGATGAAACATTTTGGCTGCACAAAAGACGAAAACCTCGACGTTCTGTAACTAATGATCAAGGGCAGAGTTATTTTATTTGCTCCATTGCATTCGTAGATTTTTTTTCCTGCAGTTCTGCTTTGTTGCGTTTTTGCGTCTCCACCGATAGACCTATTGATTACTTTTCTTATTTCTTATGTGAAGAACACTTTAACATTCTTTGTTAAACTTGACATAATTCTGCTAACCTTAGCAGTGAGACTGCAGATGAGTGGTGGAACGTGTGTCCCTATTTATATCGATCGGTAAGCTACAAAATCTAATGAAGGTGCGTGTCAAAAAATCAGTAAAAAAAATGGTGAAATATTTGTATATCAGTCAGCTCATATAAATTTTCTCTTCTGCACGTAGGGCAGCTGAGTTGGCATTTTCCATTCCATCCTTTGCAACACCCGAACATCTTCCTGTGACTGATTATCGGGATCCCGAATTTTTGAAAGATTTTGATAAATATACCTTGGGGAAGGCATATTTTGACCTGAAAGAGTTTAAGAGAGCAGCTTTCTTCTTGGAGGATTGTACAAGTCACAAAGGATACTTCTTACTTATCTATTCACATTATTTGGTAAGAAGCAATATCTTGGTGGTAGGCTACATGTTTAATGTTGTAAACCTCGGGCTTTATTAACCCTTTAACCCCTAAGAGTGACTAGCATCCAATTTCTCCTTACAATATCATCCTTGAATCACACATAAAGGTTACAAGAGTA
Source organism: Pocillopora verrucosa (assembly GCF_036669915.1). NCBI lineage: Eukaryota > Metazoa > Cnidaria > Anthozoa > Scleractinia > Pocilloporidae > Pocillopora > Pocillopora verrucosa. Next base: position 2,240,219 of record NC_089312.1, read on the forward strand.
ACAGAAATGATCACCAACTAAGGAAGCTCTTGATTCTCCTTGTCAGCACCTTAGAAAATGTACTGAGAGCAGTATGGAGAATATGCATACTGACCTTAGGTTGTAAAGGGTTAAATCTCACTTGGAATGTTATATTCTCATTTTTTACCTCCCTTCCTCTCTCTCCTTCCCTCCCCCTCTTAAGTGAGGTAGGTGTAGATTTTTTCACTGTAGAAGCTTGCAAAATTTTTTAATCTACAACCTTTCATAAGTGCTCAGGAAAAGTGCACAGCTAAATTCTCAGAGTGAAATTTCATGCAATGTATTTTAGGTTGGGTGGAGAATCAATATTTACATTTCAAAGGGTTGAAATGACTTTACAAACACACTATAGATTGCCAGTACATTAAACACCAATATAGATTTCAACTGTTTTATTTTTCATCTGAATTGGTGTACTACATTGCATTCCATGTAAATTAGTTTTATTTATCACATTGTTATTAGGATGGGGAGAAGCACAAGAATGATAAAATGATGGATGTTTTAGGTAATGTCATGTCATGAACAATCTAATGATACTCTTATGTGACTACATATTATATAACATGAACAATATTCTCTGTCAGAAACTCTGGCTGTTTGAATGGTAAATAACTGTTAATTATTGGGGTAATGCGGTGGCCTGTCAATTAGTGGGATTGTGTTTAGTTCTTGGACAAGACACATAACCTCTCTCTACCCAAGAGTATCAATGGTTACTGCTGAACTGTTGAGAAAACTTGATTCAATACTGGTAGGGGGCAACCTATGATAGACTAGCATGTCATCCTGGGGAAGGAGTGATGCTCATAACAATTTTATGTTAAGGAGACTGCAATAGGTTTCAACCAAATGAGCCACTTGGCTTCATTCCTGACTTGACCATTAAACTCCCAGAAATGATAAACATTTAACTTCTCTGCATAACCTCCATGCATTATCCACTAAACAGGTAAAGAGAATACTCAAATTTGTCAGGTAGAAGTTGCTGTCTCAATCTTACACTAAATTCTTGGCACTAAAATAAAAGGAGGTGTGGCTAGAGGATAGAATTAATCTAATCTTGGGAGTTAACGGGTTATGTAACCAATAGAACACTTAATAATTGCTGTTTAGAACTTTATGGATTTAAAATTCATCATAATTGTCATTGACTCTTGAAAGGTCCTCAAGAAAATGTGAAAAATGAGCATTTGACGTGGCTGAGATCTGGACTCTGTGCAAGACGTGAAAAACTGGATGGATTCTGTCTCTTCTTGTAAGAGTTGATTCTCTGAGTTGGGTTTGCTATGTTGTGTCTTTTCCATCCTGTTAAAATAAGTTTGCATTTAGTTACCATACTCTTTAACCCCAGAAGTGATTACTGGTAACATATACCTTCTTTTTATAATATCCATTCATGCAAAATACCTGGAAGGTCATTAAATAGGAGGTATATTGATGTTTTGTAAATTATTAACTCCATAGCACAGTTTTTGCTCTGTGATTGTCAAGCAAATTAGTTTTTTTTTTTAATTTTCCATTTGATTTTAAATAATAGATTGGGTGTTATACTTAAAAAACTTGATCTAAGAGAAGAAGCACTTGAGGTGATGCTCGAAGCTGTGAAGAAGGAGCCTCTACATTGGGGCAGTTGGCTGGAGCTGTCATCTCTCTGTACGGACAAGGAAATGGTATGAGTTGTTTGTTACTTATGTATTTACTTGAATGATTCCATGCTGCTCTTGATTAAATGTTGGAGACAGAGGCTGTGCCATCCTTTCATGAAAGCGTCACTGAATTAGCACTTGCCATAAATGGTTTGAATGCAGGAGTGAGTGATATTTGATCCTGCAATCCTGTAGGTGGGAGTGTTCTTGAGAAGGACTGTTGTCAGCAGTAGTGACTGATATTGTGACACCCCTTTGTAGATGTTATCATCTGAGTCAGTTGGTGTCATGTATAATGTTTTATTTTCAGATTCAAGTAGAGAAAAGGAGTTTCCTATCATCAAACCTGGAACATTAGTTTTTAGACACAGACCTCTTTCACAAAAAGCAGACATAATTGCTATTCTGTTTATTCATGTAAATTAGCCTTTCAGACCTTGACAACATGATTAAAAAACAAATAGAATTTACACTAAAAAACAGTGCCAAGAAGGTTTGTAATCTGCTTACACATACAAGAAAAGTAACCATGACTGCCATTACGAAAGAGATCTGATATTATAATGTGTTTTTCACATTTAGCAGCGGTCTTTGACCCTCCCCTCCCATTAATTTTGATGGCTCACTTAGTCCTGATGTGTTTTCTTTGTTAGACTCTGTCAGTGACCCTCCCCTCCCATTTGATGGCTCACTTAGTCCTGATGTGATTTCTTTGTTAGACTCTGTCAGTGACCCTCCCCTCCCATTGGATGGCTCACTTATTCCTGATGTGTTTTCTTTGTTAGACTCTGTCAGTGACCCTCCCCTCCCATTGGATGGCTCAGTTAAAGTTATGTTGTGTTCTTTATGTTTAGCTACAGTCATTGACCCTTCCTTCCCACTGGATGGCTCAGTTTTTCCAAGCTCATGTCGCAATTGATCTTCAGTTGAATGAGGAAGGACTGGAGAGATATACAAAACTGAGCCAAGCTGGATTTGCTGACAACAAATATGTCTTACTGCAAACAGCTCTAGCACAGTACCATGCCAGAGGTACAAGTCTGTTAAGATTATCTGAGTGTGGTCAATCTCTCATAATCTCTTGTTGTTTCACCTACCTCTATGGTCATATTTATTTGAAATTGGAGAGCAGAGATGCCACAGATTCTTTTGCAAAAGTTTGAGGGTCTTTGAGCAATTATTTTTTATTCCTTTTACTTTTTGCTCGCATATTTGATTTTGCAGGATTTCAGGCTCAAATTTCTACAAATTTAATATTTGGTAGGCTAAAATCAAAAATGATCCCCTTAAAACAGGGCTAAAAAGGGCTTCTGGCTTTCCACTGTATTGTAATGCAATGGTTTAATTGACCAGGATTGATATGATCTTGAGTGAAGATATAATTATAACATCTTATAATGCATCTGCTTGAGTTTCCAAAGTTACAGAACTACAGAAGGTTGTAGCTGAGATAAGGGCTGTCAAGGGAGAATGCAGATGCCATCTGTGAAGTCAGAGAGCTAATGATATTGAACTAAATTTTACACATTATGTATTGGCTATGGTTTATCTGTTGGTTGCAGATTTTGATGCTGCATGTAAGCTGTTCAAACAAGTCAGAGAACAAGATCCATGTTCCCTAGAGCACATGGACACTTACTCCAATATTCTTTATGTAAAGGTGAGTGTTAAAATGTTTTAGGGCAGTTTGATATTTTTTTTAGGGTTGATAGGCAGATTGAAACAAGAAGAACCATCTGCCATCCTTCTTCTCTTAACTAAGTGAACAAAGTAACACTGATATAACTTTATTTAACTGGCTATTTAATAGAGGAACATTGATTTAAATCTTGCAGGAAATGAAACCAGAACTAAGTTACTTAGCACACCACACAAATAGTATTGATAGGTACAGAGAGGAAACATGCTGTGTCATAGGTTAGTATTGCTCTTGACTGAAAGTTCTCTGTGGCTCACAAAAGTTGTTGTTAAACCAACTTTTTTTTTTAAACTGAATTTATCAAATAAATGGTTTTTGAATCTGATTCCACATGTATAAATTACAAAAATTGCTTGGAATGATCTTTTAGGAAATTATTACAGCCTCCATGACCAGCATGAAAAGGCAGTGACATACTTTCAACGTGCTCTGAAACTAAACCCACAGTACACATCTGCTTGGACTCTTATGGGGCATGAGTTTATGGAGAGGAAGAATACTTCAGCTGCTATAGAAGCCTACAGGAAAGCCATAGGTAAACTGTTGTGTAAAGATGAGGTCTTTTTTGCTAGTTGCAATATTATTATAATGAATTTTTTTGGGCACTTTCACATGCAAGAAGTGGTATAATCCTGAAAACACTTATTGTTCAAGGTGGCTATGTTGTAGGTTAAAATGAAAGTCATGTAAAAATGGTTTTAAACTGCTGGTGTGTGGACAAGAACATCTTTATGCGCTGGACTGGGGTTGGTGGTTTGGCTTGAGACCTGGCTGGGTTATAGTGTTGTTTTCTTGGGCAAGACACTTGACTTTTGCAGTTCCTCTCTCCACATTCATGGTAGGATTGGGAATGGGTACCAAAAAAATTGTCTGGGAAGCCTGATGATTTGCAGGGTGGGGGACTGGACTGGTATCTCTTGTAGGGGTTAGCAGTGATACTCCCAGTCACCTCATGCCATGGAAGTTGAAATAAGCTCAGGCTGGACGGGTCACTTGAGTCTAGAACAGGATAGATGTGTAGACAAGCATTTCATACAAGAAAAAACAAAAACCACCAGAGGCTCAGTGAGCAAGTAATTTAAACCTTGTGAGGCTAAACTCAATCATTATACTGAACTAGATTTCATTATTGCTTTCCAGAAGTCAATTATCGAGACTACAGAGCATGGTATGGATTAGGACAAACATATGAAATTCTGAAAATGCCATTCTATTGCTTGTATTACTATAGACAGGCTCACAAATTCAGGTATTTACCATGATCTCTTACCAGCTGATTTTGACTGTGAAGATTAAAGTCTGTATTGGAAAAAGGGCAGCCCATAAAACTTTCTGATGCATTGTTTTGCAGACCAAATGACTCAAGGATGTTAGTTGCTTTGGGTGAAAGCTATGAAAAGTTAAACAGTATGCAGCAAGCTAAAAAAGTGAGTTTTTGTATTCTGTAGTTCATACAACTTTTGTCTTTTGTCTCCAATTGTGTAAAATGACATTTAGCAGTCCATCAAAGTTGGCTAGATGATCGAAAAAATTTTTTTTCAGTGTTATTTCAGGGCGATGTCAGTTGGTGATCTTGAAGGGATGGCTGTGATAAAGCTGGCAAGGTATTATAATTTACAAATTTCTTTTATGTGTAATGAATACTAATATGTTGACTTAACTTGTAGCTTACCATGTTTTCTGAAATGGTTTTCTGTTTTTGTTAGATTACACGAACATCTTAATGAGGATAATGACGCTGCGACTCAATACAACCGTTATGTAGAACAGACAGAAGTTGTTGGAGTAAGTGTATATTAGACCATGAAACCAGCCAATGATTTATCAGATTTATAAAAATGAATGTTGTTGATATATATATATACATATAATATTATATATATATATATATATTTTTTTCTTTTGCAGGTAATGTCTGTGGCTGATTTGTGTTCTGCATATGTGTTTTTGGCAAGATACAATCTGAAGAATAGAAATCTAGAAGCTGCAGAGATGTATGCACACAAGTGTTGTGAATTTAATGAGGTAAATTAGTTTTTTTTAGTTCTCTTTTCCTCATTAAACAATCATTTGTTTAACTGTCGTTTTGTCTTTAGTCCGTTCATTCCTTCCTCTCCTCCTTCCTACCTTTCTCAATCCTTTCCTTTCTCCTGTCTCCTCACACTCACTCCTTCACATTCCTCCTCCCCTAGACCTCCCTTCCTTTTTTCTGGCTTTCTTCCTCCTCTCTGTTCTCCTTCCTTGCTCCCTTCCTCCTTTCCACCCTATTCCCTCCCTTCCAGCCTGCTCCCTTCCTCCTTTTTAATCTGTCCCCTCCCTCCTTTCCACCCTGCTTCCTCCCTCCTTTCCAGCCTGCTTCCTACTAGCTGACCACCCTCCTCTATCCTTCCTTTCCACCCTGCTTCTCTCTCCTAACCACCCTCCTCCATCCTTCCTTTCCAGCCAGATCTCCACCCTTTCTTTCCACCTTGCTCCCTTTCTCCTTTCTACCCTCTCCCTCTTTTCCAGCCTGCTCCCTCCCTCCTTTCCACACTGCTTCCTACCTCCAAACCACCCTGCTGCCTCCCTCCTCTCTACCCTGCACCCTCCCTCTCTTCTTTTCACCCTGTTTCCTCCCTCCTTTTCCATCCTGCTCCCTCATTCCATTTTGCTTTCCCTTCCTTTCCACCCTATTTCCTCCCTCCTTTCCACCCTGCTTCCTACCTCTTAACCACCCTACTCCATTCTTCCTTTCCATCCTACTTTCCAACCTTCCTTTTCACCCTGCTCCCTCCCTCCTTTCTGCTTTTCTCCCTTTCTCCTTTCCACCCTGCTTCCTCCTTTTTACCTTGCTCACCTTCCTTTCCACCTTGCTCCCCTTCCTTTCCACCCTGCTCCCCTTCCTCTCCACCCCGCTCCCTCCTTCCTCTCCACCCTGCTTGCTACCTCTTAGCCACCTTCCTCCATTCTTCCTTTCCACCCTGCTCCTTCTTCCTAACTGCCCTCCTCCATCCTTCCTTTCCACCATGCCTTTCATCCCTCCTTTCCACCTTGCTCCCCCTCCTTTCCATCCTGCTTTCCCTCCCCCTTTCCACCATGCTTTCTACCTCCTAACTACACTCCTCAATTCTTTCCTTCCACCCTGCTCCTCCCTCCTAACCACCCCTCTCCATCCTTCTTTTGCACCCTGCTCTATGTCCTTCCTTTCCACCTTGCTTTCCCCTCCTTTTCACCCTGCTCTCTCTCCCTCCTTTCCACCCTGCTTCCTTCCTTCTAAGCACCCTCCTCCATCCCTCCTTTACACCCTGCTTCTCCCTCCTAATTGCCCTCCTCCATCCTTGCTTTCGTTCTTTCTCCCTCCTAACCACCCTCCTTCATTCTTCCTTTCCAACCTGCTCTCCATCCTTCCTTTCCAACCTGTTCTCCATCCTTCCTTTGCACCCTGCTCTCCCTCCCTCCTTTCCACCCTGCTTCTCCCTCCTAGCCACCCTCCTCCATCCTTCCTTTCCACCCTGCTTTTCCCCTCCAAACTGCTCTTCTCCATCCTTCTTGTCCACCCTGCTCTCCCCTCCTTTTCACCCTGCTCCCCCCTCCTTTCCACCCTACCCCTCACTTCTTTCCACCCTCCTCCATCCCTCCTTTTCCACCATGCTTTCTACTCCTAACCAGCCTCCTCTTTTTTTCCTTTCCACTCTGCTCTTCCCACCTAACCATTCTTCTCCATCCTTCTTTGCCACCCTGCTCTACCTCCTTCCTTTCCACCCTACTCTCCCTCCCTCCTTTCCACCCTGCTTCCTACCCCCTTACCACCCTCCTTCCCCCTCTTTTCCACCCTGCCTCCTACCTCCTAACCACCCTTCTCCATCTTTCCTTTCCATCCAGCTTCTCCCTCCTAACCAGCCTCCTTCATCCTTCCTTTTCACCCTGCTCTCCATCCTAACTACCCTCCTCCATCCTTCCTTTTCACCCTGCTTCTCCCTCCCTCCTTTCCATCCTGCTTCCTACCAGCAAACCACCTTCCTCCATCCTTCCTTTCCATCCTGCTTCTCCCTCCCAAATACCCTCCATCCTTTCTTTCCACCCTGCTTCTCCCTCTTAACTACCCTCCTCCATCCTTTCTTCCCACCCTGCTCTTCACCCTTCCTTTCCACCCTGCTCCCCCTCCTTTCCATCCTGCTTCCTACTTCCTAACCACCCTCCTCCCTCCTGTCCACCCTATCCCTCCCTTCTTTCCACCCTCCTTTTTATCCATCCCTTCATTGCTTTCCCTTGCCATTTCTTTCCTCCTTTTCCTTCTTTCATTTGTCTTCTTTCTCCAACCCCCCTTATTATTTTCTATCTGTGTTCCTTTTTTTATGTGTTTCTCCCCCCTGCCTTCTTTTATCAGTTTCCTTCAATTGCCCATTCCATTTTATTTCTCATCTCCTTCAGTATATGAACTTTTCTCGTTTCCCTAGGGTAGAGAAGAGGGCAAAGGACTGCTTCGCCAAATTTCCAACAGCCGGTCCAGTGGAGATGGTGCCAGAGAGAGTGCAGATGCCTTCACCCAAGAATTATCACTTGGAAATATAAGTGTCGACCATGAAACAAGTATGTCGCCTGTGGTACGAACCAACTTGGATTTCAACACCCCTTGAGAACAGCTGACTTTATATAGTTTGGTTAAAAGAGAAGCTTAGATCAATTTTACATTTTGTCTCTATCAACTGCTGGAACTTAATTTTTATACTAATAACTCAAGTTGCTCCACAACATCTGCTGTTGGTAGCTGTGTTTCTGATCTAATGTACAGAGGGATCAGAGATGTGTGCAGACCTGGAAAGTTTTAACCTGGACAAGGCTGACTTAGTGAGCTAAGAAACAGCCCTTAGCACTTTGCACAGAGCTGTTATTACAACTTAAACTGTTGATGTTTATCACAACACGATCATGTGACTTGTTATTTTTTCTCACTAAGAGAGGTCTAACCTATGAAAAATAATTACAGTGTGTTACCTTGAGAAGTAATGTTTACAGTAACTGTAACTGTTACAAACAATAAAATGTTTGCCCTTGTTTTGGTCTGTTAAGGTAATTTTTCTCTTAAGTTACCACTATGGTGAAATCAAGCTTCCCAGCCAAGGTTTTAGTACTGAGACATGGTTACCACAGGTCAGGAAAAAGTCACAGAATAAAATAAATTTCTTTAAGGGAAAAGTCAGGGAATTTCAGTTTGAGTCAGGGAAAATTTACAGCTCTGGGAGAAATTGGGGAGAAGTGAAATTTCAAGGACAATATCATGTTTTTTATCTTGTCATGGCCATCTGCATGATTTAACATGGCAGGGCTTTTTTCTTTGTCACACATTGTTTTATGTAGTTCAGACTCTTGATCCACTTACATGTAGTGATATCCTTTTCCTTTGTAATGCAAGTTCAAGATGGTTTGTGAATGAAATCATGGATTTCTTTTTCACCAATTTTCATTTTCTAATATTCTAATTCTTTGGTACATTTCAGAGAAATGAAAGGGGTTGGAGTGATCTAATATTGTTTGATTAAATTAATCAACAAGCTGATTTCAAGTTTCCAGAAAAATTGATCAATTTTCCATGTCTCCTTAAGGATATATCAATTGATGTAAACTATATTTGGCTTGCTGAAAGCATTATTTTATGGATGGAGAAGATAGCTTTGAGGGTGTGGTTGGAAGATATGATCATGATTTGTTTGTGAAATTGTCAATATGCCATTTTTTATATATTAAAAATTCAACTTAGAGGCTCCAAAGCTTGGGGAAATAAAACAAAAGAAATCACATCGAGTTTGAGAGATGAATGATTAATTTCTTTTGTTTTATTACCCCTAGCCTCAGAACAATGCTGGAATTTTAATATGTCAAAAATGGCCTATTCAGTCGGTCAGGGAAATTTTACATTTTTCAGGTAAAGCTCAGGGAATTTCAAACACCTATGACTGTGGCTTGTGAGATGATGGAATAACTATCATCATTTGTAACTTTAATTTTTATTGATGGGAATGATATGTACTGAAAAAAAGGGGAGTAGTCAGTAAATGTTTCGTAAAAGAGAGCTTTATGGATACTATGATGACTCTTACATGAAGTCGGCTAGTGTTAGGGAAAACCCCGCACGTCCTAAAGCAGTCGAATTATTTCTCTACAGTTCATTAACTAGTCAAGCAGCCATCACGAGAATTAGCTTTCACCCCTATCCATAAATAGAGAAGTAATGACATACATGACATAACATCTGGATAAGACCTTACGCTGCTGTGATGTCAAGAGCTTGTGACAATTAAAATTTTCTGCTGTCAATCAAATGCTAGAGGATTATTAATAGATCGCTAACTGTCATACAAAACCGGTTCAAAACCGGTTTTAGTGGTTTTCACCGAATGAAGAACATCCTGTTTGTGTGCATTGGAGTGTGATCGCTTTGTGGGCAATAGAGTTGGATCGCTCGGAATGGTCAATAGATCGACGAAAGATCGAGGAAATAAAGGAAAATAGACCGCCATGACTGAAGAGAAAACTATAGTCGAAGAAACGGGTGAGCCTAGTGCTACTGAAACGGCGGTAGTTGATAATACGGACAAGGAATCGACGGAGCGAGCCGAGGTCACGGAGGCAGAGAAAGCACATGGCGACCAAGAACCATCTAAAGAAGAAGGAGAAGCGGAAGAGAAATCGAATGACGAACAACCTTCCAAAAGACAACGTGGAAGACCAAAGAAGACCGAAAGCAGCGAACCAGCCGCCAAGAAACCGAAGACGGAAAAGAAAGGAAGGCAAGCTCCGGAAAGAGTGAGCAGTCGTGTAGCGAATCAAAGAGCTGGGATTAAGCTTCAAACGACAGAAGAACTGCCTAAAAAGAAACGAACACCATCAAAGAAAGCTACCAAGAGCGAAGTGGAAAGTGGAGCGACGACCACGGAACAAAATGGTACATCTGTGGAGGTTTGATTCCCGTGAGGAAAGCCCTAAACATTCGCATCGATAACCTACATTTATAAAGTTTGACACATGTTGAAAATTGCATAAGTTTTCAGCATTATTCTGAAGCATTCACACGGTTTCTTTGTGCGACTTTCACCTGCCATTTTCATTGTTTTCATGAACCCCTCCAGACGGCCGGCCATGTTGTTTTTATCATTCTCAACATTATTCCCATCGTAATTCAAAGGTTTCATGCTTGTAGTGGCTCGCGTCGGTTACTGGGGCAGTAAGTTTGAACCTCCTTGTTGCATTTCAGACTAGATTAATTAAAACTACTTTTTAGTTTAATACGTGTGTTTTCAGACAAGGTTGGCAAAACGCATATTTTTAAACAGCCAGTTTTAAGCTTTATGTAGATTTGGTCTTTCGCTCGCATAACATAGTTCATGTTCTTATAAGGGGTGTACCGTTTTCATTTTTTTTACCAAAAAAAAAAATAAAATTATAATTCATTCATAAAATCACTCGTGTCTTGATCTTTATCTCGCCGACCAATAGGGGCTGTAAGCCGTCCCCACTCTCCCGACCCTCAGGGACTTCGTGGAATTTGTAAAATATTACGCGAGATGTCTAAAGAAAACAAAGAGGCGTTAATCTCTTTTTCGCCACTAAACAAATTGAAACGGAATGAATAAGGAATTACGGAATCTGCGGCTTATTTTCCTTGTGGCTTTGCGAAACATTTTGGGACAATGACACTTTGGGTGCCTGTCCTAAACTCAATAATCTGCACAAAATGATTGAAAAGAGCAGAATTATTCCATTCATAGCAGATTGCTTTCCTTGCACTTTCCTTTAGCTAGCTGCTCTCTACCTCAAATGAAAGCTAGGGCACATGTCAGAAAATGAAAATATTGTGATTAAGAAACTAAAATAAAGCTCACCTTTTAGAAATAGGTGAGAAAAGTCAAACCACTTACCTTAACATGGTGGGATGTGGGAAGGGGTATTCAATAATGAAATGTTTTTGTTTTTTTAACCAACCCTCCTTCAACTCTTGACAAATGAAATTCTACCCTTTTAGTTACCTGTAGCCTTTGAAAGACCCTCATTTGTGAGAACAATCCTCAGACAGTCCCTTATAGACAGAGCCCTCCTGATCATCAGCCAAATGATCTTTACAGAAGCACACTTGCAACTTAGGATATTATTCATCCAATCCTAGAACACATACTCAGTAAAATCTTCCAAAACAACAATTGACCTAATTTCCTTCCACAACAATATGACAATTATTTGCAGCTAGATATGAACAACTTTTCCAAGTCTTTTTATTACAACCATGCACTATATACAAGCAATTTTCCATTGCAATATTTGATACAGTTCTAATATTTACATTCTCCTGTACACTATACTTAATATAAGTGGAATGATCAAGGTTGAAAACATATTCATCAAATTTTTTCTAATGATGGCTGCTAGTAAGAACAAGGCAACAACTTTGAGATATACAAGCATCTTACACCTATTAGAAGCTGTTTGATAATTACTCCATTACTGTATTTTTACAGCTTAAGACATAAAAAGTGTGAGTACTTTGTCTTAGAAAATCCATGACATGACAAAGAGGTAAAGGTATACCAATATTGGTTCAATGTATGCAACTAGTAAGAACACAATCTAGTATTTTAATTTATTAGAAAACGGTTGTCTTTCTATGAGGTGGGGGTTCTTTTGGTGGAGTTGGAGGCAGAGGCCGACTGTTATTTATTCTTTTCTCATGAACAGGCATGTTAGGGATAGGATCTAGCCGTGACGAGCTCATGACAAGAGAACTGCTTTGCCGTGCCCCTTCTTTCCCTGGTTTTGTTTTGGCCTGAAGTGGGTTGATGACGCCAATATTTGGTGCTGCTTTGAAAACTTTGTTGAAGTTTGTTTCCCTGTTGAGAAGTTCCAATTGGAAATATCTCTTCTCATCCTATGAACCCAAATAAGGAGACAGCATTAATACAAAAGTATTGTAAAATAATACAGCTTGATTGCCAACCCCTGTGTGCAAATCTGCAATTTTCACATGGGTAACAGGCCCTATATTGTTCACATGTACAATGCAAGGGAATGCACATGGTTAAGTGGACATGCAAAATGGAGCTCCACATTTGAGCTTGACTACAAACTGAGAAGTAGTTGTGATCAAAATTTAACCCTTGGGACTAAATATCTGATGGACATTCACATGAAGCAAAAGATGACCGAACTGATACAAGTCCAGTTACATTTAGTGAAAGGGATCATAGTAGTTCTTCAGGGAGCAAGTACCTTCTAATTAAAAATAATGGTTAAAGAAAAATCAAAGGAAATGCTGAAAACTAAATGAAATATTCAAACTGACCACAAGTCTCTTCATATCCAGCTCCCGTTCAGCAAGGGCCCTCTTAAGCTGTTCAATAACTTCCAAGTCTTCTGGTCGTGACTGTCGGCTCCTGAATTTTTCTTCAGCCTCCTCCAGCCTGTTGACAACAAAAAATTGCATTTAATTTTGACCTACCTCGTATTATTTCCTTGAAGTGGGTTACATGAATGTTAAAATTTCGAGATAGAGCACCTTCATAGAGCTCTATAGACTCACATTAATTGTAAAGCAGAAATCTTGTCACAAAGGAGTTCCTTGGATCTATTAAACTCTGCAAGCAAGGACTGAGTCTCACGCAGATGATCTGCTGCTATGGAGTCCACCTCTTTCTGATGTGATCTAGCAAGGTCTTCTTCTCGTTTTCTGAAAAAAAGAGGTAAAATGTTTAGTAATGATACACAATTTTCAATTGGAAGTGTACAAGAAAGAAATAGTATGATTAAAAACAACTAAGTCTACAATCCAGTACCAGAATTATGAATACTGTAGGTTGGCAGAAAGTTCCGTCTCCAATCTAAATGCCTGACTGACAACCAGATTATGAAAGAAATACAAACTATAAGGCAGTGATTTTACTAGGATTTCATTTGATGGGTGTTCATAAAAAAGTACAAACAAAACCTTAACATTGATACTTAAGGCAGATACAATATACTGTAAAAATATGGATTATTATGCAATCCAGTTTAAAGAAAGCAATACTATTCAAACCTCATTTGTGAATTAGCCTCCCGTCTGACACTGAGTATCTCCTGCCCTTTGGCTTGCAGTTCACGTTGAAGTTGTTCCATATTACTTTTCACCTCACCGATTTCCTCATCCAGTTCTTTGAGATGGCACTCTCTCTCTTCAATCTCTCGTCTTAGCTCTTCTATCTGATTCTGATGTTCAGTTTCCTGAGTGGCAAATTAGGAGCAGACATTGAGAATTAACTTTCCTCTCAAGGCCAAAAGTCACTCAGAGTATTACTGACAGTAACAGTTGTAAATGATATAGTAATAAGTGAGATTTACTCATTCAAAGTAGTGGTGAAAAGGCAGTAAATGCCTACCTGTGGATCCATTTGTTGATGAGAAAAGAGTTTTTGAAAAACAAATATTTTGAATTACAGTTGGTAACTTACATCCTTGGAGTGCATCTCATTGGTACGCTGAAGTTGGAGTTTCACAGCTGCTAATTGAACCTCAAATTCTCTATGCAATCTTTGCATTTCCTCCTGTTGGACACGCAAAAGCTCACTTCTCATATTTTCTATAAAAAGAAATAAGAAACACTAATTACAAAGGACAAAAAGAGATTGAAAAAGAAAAAGTAAAAAAATCACAAGGAAAAAATATGCAGTTACTGCAAAAAAAAGATGTTTTTCAAGCAAGTCATGCAAGGCATGAGTAAAAAGCATAATTTCCATTTCCCCTTTACAACAATGAAATAATCTGACCATTTAAAGCTGGTGTGAAAAATAAACAATTTTGACAACAAAGCTGGAGTTGCTTTTAGTCTCAATGCATTCCCTATAAACAGCAAAATGGAATTGTCCTGTGGAAATGGTGGATGTGCACTTTAGTTACAACTTTTTAAAAACATGTTTAACTTTAGTTAACCCTTTAACTCCCATGAGTGACCAAGAAACAATTTCTCCTTACAATATCAATACAATATCAAGCAGACAAGTGATGAGTATAAAGAAAAATATCAATTAGGGAATAATTATTTGATCCAATACTAAATTCTCTGAACTAACATTATAACAATTGTATGGTTGACAGTAAGGAGAATTACATATTTGATCTGGGAGTTAAAGGATTAACAAAAAAAGGGAAAAAACACAATACTATTTATGGCTTGCAACAACTGATGCTGTATGAAAACCTTTTATAAAAGTCTAACCTTGATCATTTTCATGTTTGATTTTTATTTCTTCGATGTCTTTCATACGTGTCTGCTCAGCTTGGGATTTGATGGCATCTATCATGAGTTTATTTGCCTGCAGTTGAGATGTGATCTCATCTCTGTGACTCTTCTGTAGGGCACTCTCACGTTCCTGAGAGAAAATGTGAAAGAAAAATTCATGACTAGCATTCACATGTTAGAAATTAGTACCTTGAAAAAGAGGACAAATCAGCCACTTGTCATGTTTTCTTGCAGAAAAAAAGTTACTCAACTTATACTTAGGTAATTAGAGATTAATACATATTGCTGCAAACTTCAAACCTGATACCAAACACTGTGTGAACATTCACCTATTAATTAAAAAGCCTGAAATAATCTAGCATGTACCTTTATTTCTTCATCTTTGAGACCTTCCAGCTTCTTAAGCTCTTCCTTGTGTTTTTCTATCAACTCTTCCAGCCTTTTGTTGTGTTGTAGAGACAAGGCAGATATTTCTTCCTCCATGCGTTTCCTCTGTAAGTCAAGTTCTTTGCGAAGGTCAAGCTCAGCTGTCGTAGCATTCCGGTTTGCCTTTTCCAAATCACCTCGAGTTTCAGCAATCTGAACAAGGAGAAAGCTTATTAAGTTTATGCATAGTGAGCTCAGTCAGAATTGCTAAATAAAATGTACTTATTGACACTTAAAAAAATTTCAGCAGATGGTTAAAATCCAGAGGCAACAGTTGACCATTCAGGTAAGAGACTGTTAAGAACTGATGATAGCAGTGACTGACACTTTGACAACCTCAGTGGATATTGTCATCAAAGCCAAGTAAGACACTGACCACAACTTCCATTAAGGTTGTCAAAACAATAGCCATTAAGCACCAATCAATTCCAGGCTTCAACATTCCTTCAGGCAATCCACAGGCACTGGACTGTCATCTTCACCCTGGGGGGTATGGAATTCAAACCTTGCCAAACTGTGGTGGGGAATTTTAACCTGAAGTGTCTAGTGGAATTATTTAAATATAGACTGAGGTGTTTAAAGGTAAGTAGTCAACTTTTGCAAACAAAATGGCTCAGACTATACAATCACCTCTTATCAAGTTATAGTCTGTGATAAACATTATTATGTGACAAATCATACCACCCTATACTGTAACAGTAAGAAAGGTGCTATATTAAAAATTACATAATCATATTAAATATCAAAGTGCAAGTTTCTTTATGTCAAGACAATGGTACTAACAAACTTCTTGGAGTGTTCAAGAATGCATTTCTTAGCAATTGCAAGATGCGCAACCTGTTTACAAAGAACCAAAATCAAGTTGGTTTTAAAATTCATCCAGTTTTGATTAAAAAGTTGAGATCAAAATCTACTGACTATTCAAACGTGTTCTCTAAACTCAGTATAGAAATTGACTGAAATATGCTCATTCTTAGGCATTTGAAACTAATATCAGTAATGCATATTCTCAATACTGTTCACTATACATTTCTGACAAGGAAAATTTGTTTAACAATCGAGAGCTTCTTTAGTTGGTCTTCATTTCCTTTATTCTTGTGTCCTTTATATGTGATTCAGACAAGATATTGTAAGGAGAAATTAGAATTTAGTCACTCTAAAGGGTGAAAGAGTTTATGACTTAATCAGTGCAGAAAGGTTGCCTCAAAGCCCAGATACATTCATTTGATAATACTGTCTGTGTACTTACAGTCTTTTTTAAAGCATCAATTTTACTTTGCAGCTCTCCTCTCAGTTCTTCTCTCTGCAAATCTTTTATCTTTGTTAGTTGCTCCAGTGACACACGATTTTCCTCTCTGTGCTGTTCATTTAGCTGTGAGCGCAGTTTACTGCATTCATCCCTGAAAGTTACCAAGAAATAAATTATATGCTAAACATTTGCAGCTCATTTTAGTGGCTGCTTATTTCTGAGTTGTACTGTACCTGTATTCTGTTCTTTGGAAAAAAAATTACTCACTCAACAACATTCCCACATGGTTAATACACAATTGGAATTTTACTTGTGTCATTTACTAATTCACAAGAGCTTTTGAAGCATGGTTGATATGACAGTGATATTTGGTGCATCAACTACTCTATAAGTCAACCCAAAAAAACTTACCTTAATTTTTCACTCCATTTAGTATCCAACTCATTGGTAAGTGATGCTAGTCGGGCATCTGAGTCTAATTTTGCATCCTTTAGAGCCTTGTCATGGAGCATTTCTAGCTTGTACATCTCATCCTGATTAAAATTATAGTTTTTATTTTTAATTATTATGTGACATTTTCATGACAACAACATCTACCAATAAGTACAATCAATGATATTCTCAAGATATCTGTTGTATGTTAAGATGGAATTATAGGTAAAACAATATTAATCTTGATTGTTTTGTTGTTTTCTCTATTTTTGAGCTTTGGCAATTTACATGGAACTACAAAAAATGCAGATTAAACTAGCTTAAAATTATTAAGATTTATATTCACTAACAACAGTGTACAACATATCCACTAGCAAATACAAGGGTTCCTTCAAAGTCTCTTAAAGGAGGTATCTTCCTAACCTGTTATTGCTTTGTTTTAGACAAAACATTAAAAAAAGACATATGTATAAGTTCCTCATGTTGGCCCTAACAGCTGTGTGGACCTGGCTTTTTTCAGAGAAGTGTTCATGTATTTTATTCAGTGTTATTGGACATTGATTGCCATGCAATAATTCTATAGTGCAAAATTCCCTCAAAGAGACCTTACAAGCTATAATTATGACAAAAGGCCAGTAAGACTTTTATTAATGAATCATCAATAACAGCAACTGACAATATTGATGACCTTCTTAAATCAGTTTTGAGTCAACATGATTTTCATGGGTGTTTGACTTTTCACAAGCAAGAGAGATCTTACCATTGACTTTGCATACTTGTTTTCAGCCTCTTGCAAGTCAGTCTTTGTCTTTTGTAATTCCTCCTTAGTCTGACTAAGGGCTGTTTTCAAGCTGTCAATATGCGATGATGCAGATCCCAGTCCTTTTTCACTATCATGAACCAGCTTCTCCAATCTCTCAACTTCATCTTCAGACGACCTCAACTTATTTTTCAAGTCACTGCAGTGATTCTCAAACTCAGCAATAACCTCATTCTTCTCTATCCGCAACCTCTCAAGTTCTTGCTCCGAATTCTCCAAAAGTTCTCTCTCCTTCTGAGACAAGTTATCTTGAAATTCTTGCTGTAAATTCATTACGTGGTTATTATGATCGATACCAAGTTTTGTCTTCATATCCTCAAGTTCTTTGCTATGATCTCTCTTTAACTTTGCTGTGACATCTTCAAGTTCTTTTCTCAGTGAAAATTCTTTGCTAGTAGATTGTTCACCAGCTCTTTTTAATTCAGCATTGTATTTTGATTCCAAGTCTTCCTTCTCCCTTAAAAGTTTCTCAATTTCCTGTACAAAACAAATTCAACCAAATGATAAATCACAAACTTAAAGGCATTAAAAAGTAATTGAATTCTGAAAACATGTCATTCATTTTCTTAAATATCTGAATTCAAGAATATGTGAATAAAGATAGGGGTAGCAATTATGTTTATTTTTATGAAAAAGTGTGTGCTATACACAGGTAAATAGGATAATTGAATCACAGGTCTTGCAATACTTTCAACGCATCTGGCAACTTTGTCAGCTTTTGCAATTGTTCTTAAAATCTCGATTTCATTCAAAGTTATCAAAGTAAGGGATTTCTTCTGATAGCTGCGAGTGTAGTAGTCTCAAGCTATGGTTGAGGGCAACAAATAGGTCTGTGCATGATTGTTGTCATTTGAAAATACAGGAAGTGCCATTTAGAATCAATTTACAAATGCAACTCCACCATAACAGTACCTTTAGTTAATAGTTACAACATCTTGAGTCAAACAACTTGTGGTAATTATGTCGAGCTGTATGGCTTAAAAATGTTAATTCATTGATTTTCTGTAAGTATTGCAAAACAGAAAGTGGCTGCAAACCCCCTACAGTGATTGTTTTTAAACTCTTTATAAATAACAAATTACTTGTAATCAATTTTTTTAAAAATTGGGATCATCAAGCTGATACTTATAATTATCAAGCAGCATACATGGTCAACTTAACTTTGTTTTAACTATGTCTTTGTTATGGCAGCTTGATAGTTTTATGACAAACACAGCATGTTCAAGAATGACCAAGCATTAGCTGTGGATTACTAAATTTTTTAATTTTTATTTCACTTTTCTCTGTGAATAGAAGTGTCAATTCATCCATGAAGGTGAGAGCTTTTTAATCTATTCAGAGCTATATAAGGCCATAAACAATACAGGTAGCAGGGGATGTGTAATCTAACCTGTTGAAGATGCATGATCTTTGAGTCAGTTTGCACTGTGTGTGAACTGAACTTCTTTCCAAGATCATCGTGTTCAGATTCCATCTTATTCAGTTTACTTTGTAGGCTTGAAATGTTTGCTTTCAGTTCCTTGATCGTTGTTTCCTGAGACAACTTGGTTGCATCAAGTTTGCTGATTTGCACTGTTTCAAACAATTTTCATGTGTTAGCATAGAATAATTCATTAACATCTAACCTTTTGACCCCTTGGAGTGAATAGCATCTATTTTCTCCTTATAATATCACCCCTGAATCACACATAAAGGTCACAGGAATAAAGAAAATGATCACTAAATAAAAAACTCTTGATTCTTACACAAATTCCCATTGTCAGCACCTTCAGAGATGTATAGAGAACAGTATGGAGAATATGCATATTGATGTTGGGGTGCAAAGGGGTTAATATATAACATGAATAAGAGACAAGTGATTAACTTGCATGTGGAATTTGGTGAAAAGTGATAAGAGGTTTTTTTGGTGATAAGTGAGTGAGTTGCAAGTGGAATGCAGTGAGATGATTGAACTCACAGTTTGCCACTTTTAAACCAGCAATGGCAATATCTATAGATGTGGATTTGTAACCATCTGTTTCATAGAAATAAAAAAAAATAGTTTAACCACTAACATTGTGTCATGGAAAAATTATGAAACTCAAGGAAATATTTCTCAAGCATCTTCCACCAAAGACTTTTAAAGTCCATTCACGGATTGAATGTAGAGCCTATAAATACAGTGTACTTTTAATACTAACTGAGTTTAAGGTTTGACATAGAAAACAAGGTTAGTAAATTAATTATTTGATACCTCTGGATTCAAAGAGATCAAGAAGTTTTCAGTTCAAACAAACTTTTGAATCTAGCAGGTCATACAGTAAAACATAGCCTGATGAACTGACCAATCATAGTATACACACTACCTTAGAGATTTAATAAAAAGTTTTCAACAGGAGAGCAAGACAAAGATCAAAACTCCCCAATAGATATTAAATGTTTCATGGAAAACCTAACGTGTGGCTGCTAAAAAGTTTTTCCCATAAGATAATAAGTACATGAATAAAAAGAAATGTCACGAAAGTACCCCATTGTGCAGCCTTTTGAGTTTAAATATGTCCACCTGCCCTAGTATTGTATTGAATAACAATATGCACACTTTCCATAATAGATCACTTGTTAATAAAACAAATAAATTAATTCTTCACAGGAAAACTAAATATTCGATCAATGATCAAACTTGATTTCCGAAAAATAATCAATAGGAAATAATATTACCTAAAAATGATATCAAAAGAATAAAAATTACAGAAGGAACGCTATAAAACCGATTAATTTCAACAAAGAACATTAAATAATTCTATAATCACATAAAACGAAATTTTGTTTGTATTATAAACATACAAAATCACTTTACTTTACTGTGAAGTCATATGAAAATCATACTTGTGAATTGCGGTTTAAGATATGGATATGAAAGCGATCTTCGCAGTAATGAACACAACTTAAGCAGTAGTAAAATTAAGGTCTGAAAAAAATTCAGGCTTGTATGGTATTTGAGTCTATGACCTCTGCGATACCGGTGGCGTGCTCTACAAACTCTGGGAGCTGGTCATAATGTTGGTTAGTAAGAAACCCTTGAAGTAATGAATGTTATATGTGAACTACGGTACTTACTCGATTGACGAGCGATCTCGGCCTCTTGCTCCTCACACCGTTTTTTCGATACAGTTAAGTTACTTTCCGTCTCCCTTAAACTCTTCAGGGCTTTGGATCCCTCTTGCCTCGCTTCCTCGAGTTGTTTCGCCAAGTTTGTTGAATCCCCTTCTTTACCTTCGAGTTTGGATTCCAGTTCGTTTAGTTGCGTTTTCAAAATGGACATATGTTGCTCTCCGTCACTTAATTGATTTAGTAACTCTGAAATCCTGTCCTTAAAGATTCGTTCTTGTCTATTCCATTCGGTTTTAAGAGCCTTCTCTCTTTTTTCCCACTCTTTCAGTTGAAATTCTTTGGAATTTTCTTGCAAAGTTCGCGAAGCAGCCAATTCTTTTTCGTAAAATGCTTTCAGTTTGTCCAATTTTTCTTGATACTCAGATTCAATTCTATGTCTTTCCTCCGCCACAGCATCGCTAGAAGTTTCTGCCCGAGAAAGCTTTTCCTGAATTTCTTTTTCAAGTTTCTGTTTTTCCTTCACAACTTCATCGTAGCGCACACGATGAGCTTTCATGAGCTGGTCGATCTCGTCGTGATGTTTGCTTGTCAACTCCTCCACAGCTTTGTCTCGATTTTCCTCTAACAGTTTCCTAGTAGCCTGAAAATCCTTCAGGCGTTCTTCGAACTCCTTTTTAGAAGTTAATAATTCCTTGGACATGGTCAAAATCCTATCAGAAAACTCTGATTTCAAACGAGCTTCTTCATCATTTGTTCGGCGCTTGAAACTCTCAAATTCCGACATCGCCTCTTCTCGCTGGAGCCGTTCCTTCGACAAATGCGACTCTAACATGTCGATCTTCTGTCTTTGTTCAGAAACAGCATTTAACCTGGTTTTAAAATAGTTTACTCTTTCTTTCGTTTCCGCCATAAGCTTTTGCATCTCTTCTTCATGGGCCGTTTTCATGTTTTCCAAAACATTTTCGTGTTCGTCATTTTTGGTGTTGAGCGCGTAAATAACTTTAGTAAGTTGAGCAATCTTCTTCGACATCTTGAGATGTAGGTCTGGGGTAACATCTGCAGGAGAATTACCTCCATGGCTGGCCACATAAGTGCCGTTTCTGTGCGGCATACTGTGGAAACTCGAGGCTGTTTTACTCGCAGCCATTTTGACTTCTTTCCTCTGAGGACTGTTCCTAAAGCGGTTACTATAGCTACCAGTGATAAATAGCGCTCTGTTGCCACTTCCAAATTTGGTAAACAGATCAGACGCCATATTGGATCGTCAAAAAACAACTTCTAATTTTGGACACAGAAAGAGCTTTTGGTAGAAACAAATATTGGTGTGTTGATGAGGAAGTAAACAGCATAATCTTTCCTCGCAATACTATGTTTAACGATGAAGCACAAGAAGCAGTAGAATTTAAGTCGTCGTGGAAAACCGAAAGGTGAGACAAAGTGATTTTAAGTTTTATCTGGCGGGAAATTTATACCAGGATTTTAAATACTATCAACCTGAAATTTAATTTATCAAGTTCTGAGTGTACTTTGATGTGTGTGTTTTCTTTTTTTTTTTTTTTTTATTTACTAGAAAAAACACTTTATGGTAAATGTAAAATTGAAATCGAGCTGGCGTGAAAAATTAAGTGAAAAAAAAATTAGTACACTAACACTGTGTTGTCAAGATGTTGTGTATCGTCAAAGTGGACAAGTATTCATTGAAATAAAATCTACATCATTTCCAAAGGTCTAGCAAAAATGCAGGGGCTCAAACCAGTGAGATTATCACTTATGAGGCAGACGTACAGTCAATCCATCGGGTAGATGCAGAGGTACTTGAAGACACTTCCTATTTGAGTGTGTACATAATCACAGAGGAACTGAGCTAACTTTTATGATCGCCACAATGCTAGGATCGCCAAAGTGAATTGAAACAGTGTTCAATTAAATACATCTAAGTGCCAGAGATTCCAACCTCTAGAAATATGAATCTAGTTGGGTTTGATATTATATCATGCCCTTCTGACCCTCCCCACCCCCTGGACCTTCCCAATGCCCACCCTCCCCCCCGTTCCTTTCTTTCTAGTCTTTTCTTCCACTTCATCCCAGTCTCCCTTCATGAACTTTACCCCTTAACTCCCAAGACAGAATTTCTCCTAATAATATCAAGCAAACAAGTGATGAGAATAAAGAAAAATATCAATGAGAGGATAACTAGTTGATCCATTACCAAATTCTCCAAATTAATGTCGTAATAATTGTATGGCAGACAGTAAGGGGGGTTATTAATCAGGTCTTTGGAGTAAAAAGGTTTAAGTCATCAGAGCAGGAGTGCATAACCAATCAGAAAAATATTACAATTAAATATTATGAGTGAACTTAACCAGTGACTGAATACTTAATATGCTTCATTATTTGTTTACTTTAGACTCAAACAGAAGAAGAGGATGAGAAAGGAAAACTTGTCTTTGTTGTTGAGGAAGAGAATCCAGTATGCAACATCATTTTTTGTTTTTTGGATTAATTATTGACTCATTGCAATCAAAATTTCTTTAAATTTTTGCTTTATGGTTTATACCCCATCCAGGCCATAAATGTGCATTGTTATACATGAACAGGTCTAGGAGTTCACTTTTCTAGTTTGAGGTCTGCTCCACACACTCCATTCACTCTGACCAATAGATCTAGCACTTAAAACATCAACTGTAGAAACTTCTTAAAGTGGCCAAGTTAGATTGAATTCATCAACTCAGTTGATGAAACCAAATCATCCACTGTAGCAGGATTGTGTATGCCAATCATGTACATTTTCTTGCATTTTGTTTTCCTTCTGTTTTTAAAGGGCCTTGTTAATTTTATACTAAGAGTCTATCCTGAGGTGAGCCGACAATTACAAGCCAACATTACAAGTCATGCTTTTGATGGTAAGTCGCAACCACTCTGTTAAATTTAATTTCCGATTATCCTTACTGTCTGCCACACAGTTCTTATAATGTTAGTTTGAAGAATTTGGTATAAGTTTAGCTAATAATCCTATTATTGGTATTTTCCTCTCTTCTCATCACGTGTGGGCTCAATATTGTTTCAATATTGTAAGGAGAAATCCTGTCTTGGTCACTCATGGGAATTGAAGGGTTAATTAACATTAACATTACGTGTTCAATTTTTAAGGGAAACTCAGAGAGAAAGGTGAAGTGGGAAATTTTTTTCTTCCAAGTTACAGGCTTAAATTGTGGTAGTTCTGGGGTTTTGTGGTTTCTTGTAATTACTCCTGATGTGTAGCAGAACACTTGTCATCTTTATGGTTATGGTCTCAGTTTGGGAAACAGACTGTGTGAGGGGGCCACGGGTGTGGCTAGACAGGTGCTGGGGTGCTTACAACATTTCCTAATAGTGATATAATTGTGTTGTAAATCATCAACATATAATTTGAGTGTTTTCAAAAATGTGCCAGTCATAGAATCATGTGGGCATAAACCTTTTTGAATGCTAGATACTTCACTTGCCAGTCCTTCTCGTTGCTTGGATACCAGCACACTATTACAGAAAGTAGAATTGCAACATAACTTACTTTAGATTGAGAGGTGCAGAAATTTGTCACTGTACTCTCCCCCCCCCCCACCCCCACATTTGAAAAATCCAAGCTATCTCCCAGTAGGTGTCTTGCAATGGACTAACTACCATCCAAGGGGGAGGAGATGTTGTTAGCCATTTGTTACAATAAAAAGAGGGATGAACTCCTCATGTTCCATTCCAACAAGTTTACGTGTTGATAGTTACATTGGACTGAATGCCTTGTAGGTTATGAAGAGAGCATAGATGAATCAACCAGCTCTGTATCATGTGCCCATACATTGATGAATGCAGCTTTAGTTGAAGATGAGGTAACCAATTTTCATCTAATGGAAAGAAACTCTCTTTGTTCTTAATTGCTAAAACATCTGTGAAAAATTCTGGAAAATTTAACCAGCTAAGTATCTCATGAGTAGTTACAATAGGCTTTAGGTTCTAAGTCAATGGAGATGGACAGAATAACAGGACAACCACAAGCAGTGAGGGCAGTTGTCTGCAAAATTGCTACATTATCCTTGGCTTTATCCATCATTTTTCATGACCTCTCATCATTGATCTCCTATAAGCAAGAGCCTGATCAAGATGGGCTCGTGCTGCAACAAATTTCAAGTCTTATTACAATTATTTGCTAATCTTTATGAGTATTGTCAAATTATTTATCGGATGTAAATTACCAAAGCTTGACAAAATTGTATAATTTTTCATTTTGCTCCACTTTTTAGCTACAGGTTACTGGCTTGTCATGGAATTCCACTGGTTCAGTAATCGCTGTCTCGTATCCTTAACATTAAGTTTAATTCTCACACCCGAGAGAAATATTTAGTCATTCTTAAAACTGACAAACAGCTTGGACAGGTTGAAAACTGTATGAAATTTATTGTGGAGCAATATGATTAAAATTTGAAAACTTGGTTAGCTTCCACCATTCACCTCATGCAAACGAATTTTGTTATGTTAGTGTTTACTTGTAAAGCCATTACATTTTATCATTCATGGTGAAGGCTTTCTACATGTCAGCATTTTTGCATCAAGTGTTTAAAACCAAGATTAAGATAAAAGTTCAACTTAACTACACAATGTTAGCTATGGAAGGTTTGATCATGAACACTGGTGCTCTCATAAGGTGTGTAAATGTTGATTACAAAATGTGTTTTACTTCATGTATGTCACATATGAACGTACCTACTAAATTGTAGAAAAATAGCTCTAAACAAACTGAAGATTGAATACAAGAGTGATCTTCACAGATTCCTGTTGTTCTTTGTCATACAATGCAACCATTTCTCGAGGCCGGGGTCATTGAATCATTGGGGCAGGAGCAATTCTTAGTTCCAGGCTTTAGTTAATCATAAATGATTCCATTCTATTTTTGTCAACTGATGTGGTCATTCCTTTGCCAGTCTGCCCTGTGTACTTGGAACATTGACAGGAGAGCAATTGATCCAAACAAGCCTGATATCACCATTGATCTATCTGTAAGTACTGCAGCTTATATGAGTAATTCCTCTGCTCACAATAATTCAGAAAGGTGCTAGAACCCGCTGGTGTTTGAGGTAATCCTTAACTCCCATGAGTGACCAAGACAGATTTTCTCCTTACAGTATCAATACAATATCCATCAGACAAGTAATGCGAATAAGTAGAGATATCAGCAAGGGAATTATTAGTTGATTCAATGCCAAATTCTTATAACTAACATCATTAGAATTGTATGGAAGACAGTAAGGGGAATTACTAATAAGATCTTGGGAATGAAATGTTGAATCACATCAGGGTTCTCTAGAGATTCTGATCGCTTTCTGAAAAAGTTAGCAGTTTTACATAGTCATGTGCATATACCATAAAAGAACACTACAATACTGAAGTTCTTTTTTTTTTGTCTATTGGTCAAGGATAGATCTAACCCCTTATGAGGGAGCAGCAATGATAAAAAGAACTATGGTAAAGCTATCTTTTGTTGTTGTTTAATCTCAACAGAGTTGCTTGATGTGTATTGCTTTTCATCCAAATCTGCCATCGGTTGTCGCTGGAGGATCATTTAATGGTACATTTGGGATGTAGTTTGCTAGGTTTTCCTGGTTAAAAAGTGAAATATTAACTCCTTTATTGTCTCTGCGATTCTTTGCTCCCCGAGAGGCTTTGGAGAATCCCTTTTCCTTTAAAGGTAGTTAATATCTCCGAGATCGATCCACGACTTATTTGTGCTACAATCCTCAACAAAACTCTTGAGACAATTTCAAAGAAACGGTTGAAAATGAACGTTTTAAAGCCTTTTAGTCAACAAGAACCCCCCCCCCCCTTACGCAAATCTTACAGGAAGTAATCGATAAGGGTGCTTCTCTTAAAGCGTTTAGCGATAAGTATGCGAAAACGATTCGCCGCGAGAGGAATGGAACTGAAAATTGAAAAAACCGCTTGCACGAATTGGCTGGCTTTGAGTTTTATCTCCATGTTAGCGGATGTCAAAATTCCCATCAGCTGACAACGCTTTTCAGTCGATCAAATGTTGGTTATCTACCAAGAGAAACACAAATGCTAGCTTTAAAATGGAACTGAATTGCAACATGGAAGATAATTGAGAGTGTTGACGAAAGGCGCAGAGATGTCAATTCCTCTGAATGATATTGATCAAGACGGTCGAAAGATTTTTTAATTTGTAGCCATTCGCAACTGCGAGCGTTTAATCGATTAGTTTCTTTATTTGTCATCATTATGATATCAAGTGGCAACATAGTTAGCAGAGGTTAGCTGGTTACTGTCATGTATTATTTAGGAGAGATACAAGTTTGGGACACTGGAAGAGAGGATGAGACTGTCATTGCTACATCGGGAATGGGATCAGATTCACACCGGGAACCCGTTAGTAAGGTATACTGTTTAACAAACGCTGTGTTGCCTTCCTCTCTCCAGGATAAAAATCTTTTACTTCTTTGAATTGCGAACAAAGTTTTTATTTGAAAAACATACCACATTATCTAGAGTTCTTCCTTATTAACTCAGCATAATCTTTTTTTTTCCTATCAGGTCTTGTGGACTTTAGATTCCAGCTCTAAGGGGACGAAGTATCAGGTACGTCAAAGGATTTTGGTTCAACAGATGATTGCGATATTATCAGGTTAACCATTATTGTTCTGTGACCTTCATTTGCCTCCAGATCCTTAGCATAAGTGGCGATGGCAAAGTCCTGGTATGGCAGATGACTCCAGGCTCACGTGATCTCAAACTAGTCGGCGGTTTCATTTTACAGACAGACAGTGTTCCACGAAGCATGCGGTTGAGCAAAGCCCGCGGTGATGCTGAAATGGGAGGTGATATTTTTAAATTGTTGGGTTTTCTTCGTCTTTTGGGGGTCCTAAGTGTATTATATGTGTTATTGAAGTTAAACCAGTAGATACTGTTTCCGTTAGTACTCGAACAAAGCGCTTAAACGATGAGGTGTCTAACTTCAAACATAGAGTTTTTAATGATTTTGTCTATCGTTGTACATGGGAACTATTTGCAAGGTGTTGCATGTTGCTTTTTTTGCAGTCGTGTTTTAGAAACAACCAAAAATCATTCATAAGCCCTTTCATCAGGCAGCGGCAGCTAGTGTTTCTACCAACCTACCTCACTCTAAAGCTCAACCAAAAGTTTTGTAGTTAGGAAATTTGTTGGGGGTCCCCCTCCACGTTGGTAAGCCTTTTTTTGTCACATTAAGTTAAACACGGCGTAGAGGTCGACATGGCAATATGGTGAGTACCCTCTGTTTGACAAAGTGTGACACACCCCCCCCCCCCATCCCCACTGAAAAATCCTGGCTACGCCTATGTTGTGGTCACCGTGCTTAAAGCTTCGCAGAATTTGACTGTGTCCTTTCCCTTTCAGTGACTAGTATGTCGTTTTCTCATGAGGACCGCACTCTTTTTGTGCTCGGCTCAGAGGCTGGGGGAGTATTTAAATGTTCCATGACATCAAGAGGACCTCCCGTGACAAGTAAGAAGTGTATCGCATAGACATACCACTTGCGTCAACACGCTATGAACAACAAAAGTTTAATGATCATTATTAATTTAAAACTTAAGCACCACAAGTAGGTAAAAGGATAATTCAAACCTTACAGAATGGTATTTATCATTTTGGATATCTCTTTTTCTGCAACTTAATACAACAGGGGACAAATTCATAGTACTTGTGCAAATTTTTGGGGATCACATGGTTTTAGGGGGGATCACATGGTTTTTTGGGGGGATCACATGGTTTTTTTGGGGGGAACGGAAGGAGGATCAGTCATCGCCAACAGAGTATAAAGGGAGGGGGGGAGGGGGGCTATAGAAAATTTACTACATTAATAAGATGATTACAAAAATTGACTGGATTATAGTGATTTTGCAGAGCCATACGGGGGGATCACGTAACACAACCAGACTCCTACAACCCCCAACCCCAACCCCCTCCCCCACAATAGGGAAACTAATGACCAGTCCCTCATGGAGTGATTTAGGGCTGAACGAAAACTATTCGGTTTGCAATCATGACGTAGGGACCTCGCTGCACATGGAACCGTAAGATGGTTTATCTTTCTCCCACGTTCATGAACAACAAGATAAATTTGTACAATTTCTTTAACACTGTCTTTCGTTTTCTTACAGATGTTCAGAGCTCCGTTCCGTTGCGTTCCCCTGTGACTTTTGCCTTCTCTCCTCACTTTGGGCCTGTGTTTTCAGTTGACTGTTCACCTTATCACCGGAATCTCTTCCTTACTTGTGGTACAGATGCATCTGTTAGGCTTTACTCCATGTTGCAGGTAGGGCATATTTTTCTTTGGTAACAAGTAGGATTTTTTTTTCTTTTCCGGAGAGTTCATTTGCCTGTCGAATGTAAGAGGGGGCGCTGGGAGCCGTTAGAAAATGGAAAACAGGCAACTTTTTCATCGAAACCGAAAAACCGGAATGGTAATCACATAGAACCGAAAGGTTTATAGTCATTTTAGTAATGTGCGCGCTTGTTTACAGTTCTAAACTTTACTTGACAATCCAGCTGTGTTCCATAAGAAAATGAGAATTTATGACTCGTTTCGGCCTTTCTGTGTTCTTTTTATAGAAGAAAGCAGAAGATGAAAGTTCTCCGCTCGTAGTCTATTTATCTGGTAAACTTAATTTCTTCCTGCCAAAGAAAGCGTTTTAAACAGAGCTATTCTGTTTATCAGAGCAGTTGTACTCAGACTCTAAGTTGACCTGTGTAGGACGGTCTTCAAAATTAAGATGCCTTTATTTTCAAACAGTCCAAGCCCCTATTTTCAGTGGAGCCCGGAGCGGGGTATCTATTTAGGGTCCGGTGGTCTCCTTCACGCCCGTTGGTATTTTCCGTCGTTACTGCGGATGGCCGCTTGCTGATTTATGATTTGAAGGTGAGTGTATTGGGTAATTACTGTTAACATTAAAAATTCCCCGAAATTCAGAACTTCGAAAAGAGTGTTTCTGGAAACAAGGGAGCTAAATTCTTTGACCATGAAATCTCGCGCCATCAATTCGCCCTCTCAACCAATCAGATTCAAAACTGAAACTAAAACCAATCGCGACTTGGTTACCCGCGTTTTCCAGATAATTTGCTAGCTTTGAATTTAGTTCTGATTGGCTCTCTGTGATATTTTGCCCTTCTCTAATTGGCTGCTGTGATTACTTTCAAATGGTTTTGGTTATACGACACTCGATCCAAATGCGCTTTACTCACTCGACTCGTGGGACGGATTACGTTTGGAAAGAGGACTATCATGTTCTGCCAATTTTCTTGCCTAACGTAGCGTAGTTGTTGGAAAATTTTACAACACTCATTGACCCTTTTTCCGAAAGCGCCTTCTTGCTTGTTATCCTTCCATATTGATATTTCAGTCTCCATTTTGGTTAAGGAATTAAAAAAATAATAATTTGCTGCCGATTTGGAAAATGGCTGTAAGAATGTCTTGTTTTTCTCTAGGTTGACCGGATCAACCCAGTGGTCACGCTCGATGTCACAACAGACAAATCACCGGTATATTCGTTGGAGTACAACCTTCAAAGGTATTCCTTTATTCTGTTGTAGCTACTGTGTAGTTTATTCATGTCTTGCAAATTTTTAAAAATTTACTTTGTCGTTTTTGTTGGTGTGCGATGTAAACTAAATTTAAGCGGAGTTCGATATAAACATGTTTTGCTATGGTAACGCATGTTTCACAGGTTCTGTGCGCGGGAAAATTTGTGACTGATGAGTCAGCGACAAACCAAGCTCGGAAAACACATAATCAGAGAGAAGCGCGGGAAATAAAAGTAACCGGTGTGTGGACGGCGAAAAGCGCGGGAAACAATGTAACTGGTCTGGCTAGTCAGATATAGTGGCCACTGAGAAGTCTGGGAAAAGTTGCAACCGGTGCCGAGGGCTTCCATACTGTGAAATACAACCATCAAAGTCGATATTCCTCGGTTAATTTTTTGTATTTTTGTTTCTAGGCGTCAGACACTTGCCACCGGTGATTCACAAGGGCGAATCAAAATATGGAGGCTCAGCGATGAGCTAACAACCCAGTCCAACCGAGAGGAGGAATTCCTGGCGGTTATAGCAAATGACACTCAAACAGAATAGGCAACAGCAACAGCGACATAAACACGTTTCCGTGAGTATTTTCTCTTCCCGGCCACCGGAAGTAGGGAAGGCGTGGAGAAGATAGAGAGACCTGGGAGCGAGGACGTAGCGAGATATGTCATCGTCGTGTTTGCCTCGTCGACATCGTGCTTTGGATTATAGAGGCCACAAGCTATATTCGTCGTAGAAACAGCTGAATTCTTACTTCTTGTACAAACACATTCCCTGGATTCTTGAAAATTTATCTAAGAGAAACTTAGCAAAATCTCGGAATCCATAGAAATATTTTGCGAAAAGAAACTAATAATGTTTGCTTTCTTGACTTCGCAAGTCAAGCATCTTTGGGTGGTTTTACTTCCTTGTGATATAAACTGTTGTTCTGGTTGTAAGAACCAGTTAAATTTTCTTCAAGATGTCCCCTTCCGAAATTCTCATGGTTCGTGAAAGACAGATAATTCACAAGGGGTTTATTTTTCTCCCACTAATTCGAGTTTGTTTTACTTTATGCTTTTCTTTCAAATTTCCTTTTGGTTTTTTTCCCTCTCCGAAACCATGTGGTATACAATGCACCCACCAAACTGAATGGAATATTGCTCATTTTCGCTTGCTCCAAGGCGAATAAATACCTTCATCTGGACAAACTTAAAACTGAATAAACATGTCATTAAAAATGCATACTATTTGCGAACTTTTTTTGTGGCCATTTGCAGCCCCCTCAAGTTTTCTCATTATTCTTCGAGTTTTTGGACGTTTTAAGTGAATCGCGTGAGGATTGGATTGGAGCCAAGTGACAAAACGAGAACGAGGGGTGTCAACGCAAGCCCCACAATGGTAATTATAATGTAGCTTCCGCGCCATGCGCAAACTAATCGTCAAGGTCGATACTTGTCCAAGTGAATTAGAGTTAGTAGCAAGAAATTCAACAACAGTAACAAAACAAAAACAAAACATTTACCCATGACTTGTTGTTTTCTTTTGTTTTTCCAATGTTATAGTTTCCAAGGACAAGTTGATGAATCAACCAAAGGGTGCCAACACACTGAAATACATTTAAGACTTGTATTAAATTAATTAATTGTTAAGCGAGCGAAATAAGCCTGTGTGTATGTCGCTCCAACGGCTCAATACCGTGTGGAGTCGGACATTGCAGTACGTAGAGGTCCAGCCGTTAATGACCTGTACTGTACGCGACACCACTTGCTTTCTCAAGAATTTCCAGTATCCTGCCATAGGCTAACTCCTTTTTTTCATCCGCCAGGACTTCCTTGTCGAATAGCTAAAAAAGAGTACGAAGAAGAAAAAAAGAAACGTAAATAAAGTGGAATAGGATAAAGGAAATGACTTAAATGAAACAAAAACAAAGAAAAAGGACACAGTGAAATCTCAGAAAGACTGGTAAAAATGCCTGAATAAAACAGAAAACAGAGATAAGAAATATAAAATAAATTGTTAAAAGAAAGGAAATTTAAAAGCAAGGAAAAAGGGGAGCCAACTTGATCTAGAATTTTAAACAGAAAACGGATAAAGACCATGAAATACAGACCTATGATGACAGGAGAAAGGTGAAAGAGATACAGACAAAGAGAGTTGCGGGTCTGGTTCGCGTAAACTGATTAGTCAGTTTTGCAGTGACGTTATTGACTGAAAGACTCGTTTATGTTAGGTCAGTCCTGATCGATCATTTACGATCCTTCGGTAATGTTCGGTTGTTCTGCTCGGTTCGTTTGTTGTGTAAATGCCGTGAATAAGTCCTTCCTAAGGTGTCGGCAGCTGTTGACATCTGTCAGGAAGAGTCTGTTTTGAATTAGTAAACCAAGTGACGTAAACCTTTGCACCTAGTCTCACACCATCGTTGGCGAACTTAGCCAAAGAAAGTTACAAGGGCGATCTTATAAGCAACTCGGGAAAAGGTCAGGCTTTAAAGAATCTCTTGAAGAAAATCTAGAATCAAATACTGACTTAAAAAATTTCCTTGAATTGCATGTCAGTGCTGACTTTAGTCCTCCTAAGAAGGTCTGCTTTGGACCCAATCCAAGTAATAAAGGCAAACGTCGCCCGGTGAGACATCTCGTCCCCAGTCTCAAAGCGCACATAAACATAAGCTCGGTTGTTGTCTGGTGCAAAAACAAAAAGCCACGTAAAGATATATTAAACTGTTGATCTTAAGCTTAAGTCACGTACAACTACATCCACTTATCTCTATTTGTGAAGGCGAGTGAAAAGTGGGACAAGAGAGAGAAAATGGAGGAAGAC
The DNA here is from genome assembly GCF_036669915.1 of Pocillopora verrucosa. NCBI lineage: Eukaryota > Metazoa > Cnidaria > Anthozoa > Scleractinia > Pocilloporidae > Pocillopora > Pocillopora verrucosa. The sequence goes on from NC_089312.1 coordinate 2,273,246, forward strand.
GAATCAGAGCGGCGTAAATCCTTTCTTACTCCTTCCCAGACCAGTGAAAATTTTTGCTCGCTCGCAAAGTGTCGATCGCAGCTCATCCACTACATTTATATATTTTTTAACGATGTCCTCTCTTGCCACGAACTATTGACGTTGGCAAAACGTATCACAGCCTCCGAGAAGGGAATTGCTTTCTCCTGCTATTGCGCATGCTCAAGAGGGATACGTAGATTCAATTCAAGATCCTTTTACTGTTTTACATTAAAATCTTTTAGTCCTGGTTAGAAATTGTTATCATCTCGGTATCATGGGCGCCGGATCACTAAAAAAAATTGTTTATGATTGAGAATCAAAACTAGTTCCTCTCGATTGTGTTAACTTCACGTATTGCAGTACTTTACATCATACCCCGAATAACAAAATGTCTTCGCATACTCAGCCTAAAAGATGATTGATGTTCTTGGTGAAAGCCTCGTGTTCCAGGTCGCTGACCTCGTGAACTGAGAGGCTCAAAGGTGTGGTGGCCTTTATCAAACAGCCAATAACTAATCAGAAAGATCTCGACAATGAAGTTAAAATAACAATGGGACGACGTCGAAAAAAGTCCCGCGAACAATCAGCGGGCACGTACGTTCTCACGCGGCGAGAAAGATCGGCAGGTGGAGTGTCTAGAATTGTCGAATCATCTGCTGAATTTTATAACTTTTATGTTGGGTCACGAACACCCATAGAGCCCTCCCTTGGTTACTCCCGTTTTTTCTACTTTTCTATCAATTAACAAGCCAATACTTTCCTACTTTGGGCACAGTGTACACCTCTTTGAATTTTTTTTTCTGTTTTAAAGTTTTCTTTTGTTTTCTTTACAGTTTTCAGTTAAATACTTCAAACAGAAAAATTCATCAAGCGACTAACTGACTAAGGAAAAACAGCAAAACAATAAAAAACATCAAAATATTCTCAAGTGCCATTTAAGCACTCTCGTAAATACTGCGATCCGTGACGCTACCAACATTGGAGAAATACTTGCGAGTTTTGGTTGTTCTTGCCTCGGCATACAAAGGTCATCTGACGGTAGCTTTGTTACTGAATAAACACCGAGGTAAGTTGATGTTTTAATCCTTGGAGGGTTAAAATTATCTTGCAACTCTTGAAGCGTTGGGATATTATTTTAGTTTTGACAAAGCGGAACTTGAACATTGTTCAGAAGCTAGGGAAGATAAGATTCCTGAGAAATAAAAACATTGGTTGGTAATTCTTTGGATACGATTCCCGCGGTCTAAAGTCTGATCGCGCGGTCGTGTGGGACACACTGATATTTTTGCATTGAACCCACTAATTGGGAAGCAATCTTTCCAAGGAACCAAAAATCTTAAAATTACATCGCTCGGAGACGTATATCTGTTGGCAACACAAGAAGGTTGAGGTAGTGCTCTAGATTTAAAACAACGAAGAATTCTAATCAAACGAATTCATTGAACTTCAGGAATTTGTGATTGTTAATTTATCTTTAAACGAACAAAGAGGGATTTAAACATTTTCCGAAGAATTTTAAAGCTGAGTCATGTTTCATGTTGCAAATTAAAATCTGGACACGCTTCACTTAAACGCTCTCATCTCGATACCGGCTGCATGTTCATCATTACGATAGTCACTTGTTTACAAGTTGAGTGGCCTAACGATTGGCGTGATGAGCTCCGGGTCGAGAGGTCTAGGTTCGAGTCCTGGCTGGTTTCTCCACCTAGGAGTACTGGGTACTGATGAATTGTCAGGGAAGCTTGTATCCGAGGGGAAATAACAATACTCCTTGTTGCTTCACGTTACAGAAATTGGGATAAGTTCTGGCTAGATGTGCCACATCTCACGAGATAGACTTTCTCTTTACCTCGCCTTCTTACAAGCTGCAAAACCACAAACCACTGATGTTAGGGTGTAAAGGCTTAATCAAAAACAGCTTCTAATCCGCTCTTAATCTCAAGACTCGGTATGGAGTGACTCTCATCTATCATACATGTTGTTGTTTCTTCAGATGATTAGGAAGATTCTTAAAACATTTGCCAAGTTGAATTTTGGTTACACGTACTATCCCGTCCTTCATGGTCCAAACACTGTTTCAGATGTAAAACCATTCGTGCTCATGGTGAAGCGGAGGCTGAGGCCGATATCTAAGCAGCTGTTTGCCAAAAAGGAATTTATAATTATTGCAGGACTAGAGAGCTATATAAAGGAGGAAAAAAGGACAAATTTTTTGGAACTTATTCACTCAAGAAAACGACTACAAAATAACTTAGAGATAATTAGTGAAAAAGTCGAGAATAAGGATGAAGTGGATTGCAAGAGAACTTTAAAAGATCGTCTGTTAGCTCTGGAAAGGTAATACTTTTTAACTTGCTTATATGATCCACAGAGTTTTGCTTTTTATATGTATTTAAAGATTTGAACTCCAATGGCTCACCTCCCTTTCCCCATTTATAACCTCTCACTAAGCAGGGGGGAACTGAAGGAGACCAGCCATTATTTATCGCCAGAGGGGGGTGGGGGAGTGTGGAGGATTTTGGAGGGCGGGTCACAAATTTTTCAGGGGGAACGGAAAGGGGAATAGTCGTCACTAACAACAGAGTATAAAGGGAGGACTATAAAAAATTGACTGGCAATTGGCTGCCAGTGAGGGGGAGGGGGTAATAAGAATTTTACAGAGCCTTAGCGGGGGTCAGATAAATTTATCGCCACGCAACCACAAACAAACCTGAGGGACTCCAAAGTCAACAGCTCACACTGTGAGTGGTGTATCGCTTAAAATCGCCCCTGTATTAATTCATGATGCCCGAAAGACGACGTCATTTGCTTCTGTCACTTAGCTGGATAGACATTGGATTCATAACAGCCATGGTGGAGGGTAATGTCAAGATTCACTATGATATGGGAGAACTGGAGCTGGGGAAATTAGACCAAGAATATTTCAAAGATCCAGATCTGGACTATATACTGCAGGAAACTGAGCTTGACAAAAGAAAGATGGCTCGTCTGGAGGATGAGGAATTACATCTTATTTACAGCGTGATTTACAGCGAAAAATTTCATCTGGGAGGCAAAATAAGTCAAGAGGTATTGATAACAAGTTACTTAGTATTGCCGTCCTTAGAGCCACCTCGTCGTTTCTCCGACCACGTGACTAATAGAAACAACAACTCTGGGGAAGAAAATAGGCTTTTCCATATTAAGGCGTTGCGCATGCTCACTGGACTCTATTGCAAGATTTATTCATATTCCCAAACGCGCGTAAAAAATTTCACCTTTCAAATAGGAAGCACTTGTTATGAGCGCATCTATTGGACAAAAATTAAAAGGACAGATTACACACACAGAGGAACTCTGAAAGCGCATGGAGATAGAAATAACTGGATCAGAAAAGAAACTGTTCTCCTCTACTGATTCGGCAATAGTCGAAGGTTTAAAAGTTATAGATTAATTAGCAATAGAAATTGGCTTTTTCTTATCCCTTCTAATTTGAGACAGTGAGGGAGGGGGTGGGGCGCTTCATTGGGTGTAGTGCTTAATTAACATTTTGGCCCTAGGGGGTGGGTGCTTATTCGGGGGAAGGACGCTTTTTCGAGAGTGGGCACTTATTCGAGGAAAAACGATATTTTTTCATGCGCCTCATTCCAATAGTTCCGCGCGGCGCGCTTAAATCGATATTTTTTATCCTCTATCAATCGCGCGACAGAATCCGCCAAAAAGAGGTGACTGATCGTTGTCTATCTATTAGTTAACTCACACTTTACCATTTACTCCTCTCTGTTTACAGATTTCAGGCTACGGTGGAGTCGCCATACCTGGTCCTTCCTCCAAACTAGAATCAAAACTTAAGGGTTACGTAAACATTGGGAACAGTCCTCCCAAAATTGTATCGAGAAACACACGAGGTCCGCTTTATTTCAAGCCCATTCGCGTCAAATATGATAAGAAACGGGCGAGATTACAGCTTCTTAAAGGCAAATTTGCCGGCAATCAAGTGCTTTATTTCAAACGGCCCTCTCTCGTGTCCAGAGAATTGAAACTTCCGGCGATCACTTTGTTATTTATCTATTTATCTACTTATTTGTTTATCTTATTTTTACACGGTTGAAATTCACAAGTAAAGCATTTGAATTCTGAAATATGCTCAAAAGACTGATCTCTATGTTACTGACAATACGCGTGATTATCTGAAAGGAGCTGGAGAGAGGTTTTTTTAACCTTAAATAGTTTAGCCAAGATTTTCCAAGTTCACTGTCTTCAGTCTACGTCAAACTTCACAATTCCGTGGTATTATCGTTCCTTTTTCGTTGAATCTCTTTGCTTTAGCGCAGACCAGGCCTTCACTTTTAGTACTGTAGGTGGCGCGTTTCTCCGTCAGCGGGAGGATTTGAGACGAGTTGGGAGGATTTGCCAATAGTGATTGCCAGACCCCTTACAGACCTCCCACTGACTCAAATCGCATATAGTGTCTTACTTTCCCGCAGGTTAGAAAACGCTCGTGCTGAAGATCTACTAATGAGGGCCTTCTTGCCTGCTGTTCCCTTTGGCATTTTTCTTCCATATAAAACATCACATTAAAATTTCCATCTCTCTGATGGCAAGACTGGAAGTAATTTTAGAATCAGCACAAAATTGATCATGATTGATCAAAACTGAAAAAAAAAATGTGCACACATGATTGGTTATCGGATGCATGAAAGAGCACAAATAGTGCAATGTACACACCATGAGGAGCAATTGGACTGATGCATTTTTGTTTTGTGGTGTACATGTAAGAGAGTTTATTTTTTGGATAGTTTTCAGTTAAAAACATATAAATCTATATATAAGTATGTTTGTTTAACTGAAGAGAACCTCATAACAGGAAGAGGATTCCCTTAATAAGGCTAGCAAGGTTAATCTAGAAATATGAAAATGAATGGAAAGACAACAAGATAAAGAATCATATTAAATACTTTATAAATACAAAGTTACATAAATATAATAATGTTCATAACATGGTGATCATAACATATATTAAGCTAACGTAATCATCAAATATTAACATGGTATTCAATGATAATTAGTAAATACTGTTCAAACGATGGAAACAGACTTTGAGGTCTCATTGAAAATACACTCAACTTCTTTGCTTTTATTTATGAAGTTGTTCCACTGAAGGTTATTTTATATTCAGAGTTTGATTAATTGGTGGCAGAATTTGAGTTCTCCAATTCTGCCTGCAATTAAACTTAAGATTAACATTGTGCTATGTTGCTTTGCAGTTGTCCCACAGAAATTCTTGGACACTCGTAGGTCAGACCACATTATACACCTGTCAGAATCAAATCAAAGTGCTAACAGTTTTTCATGTCTCTCTGAAACAAGGGAGAAAGCTAAAAAGTTGTGTTCAAATCAGTTTACAACCTCCTCCTTGAGGTAATTCAAATCATTCAAAAGGTCACTATCCTTTATCAGCATCTCAAGACTCGTTTCCTCAATATCTGGTCTCTCCACTTTAACTACTACCTCTGTAGATCCAGCTTGTGGTGCTGTGCTTTCATGTCTCTGAATTTTTTTGGCCTCATCATCTAAACAACCTGGGTTGGACTCCATAATAAGATGATTTTTCTTAATATGTCTGAGCAGAGATGCCCTGCGCATAAAATACTGATGGCATTTGGAACAATAAAATGGTTGTTTACAGGTGTGAGTCCTTTTGTGAACATCGCGGCCTTTCTTCTCAGAAAAACACTTGCCACAGACTTCACATTGATGTGGTTTTTCTCCTGTATGTATCCTTTTGTGTCTGTTGAGAGTTGACCCTTGTCTAAAACACTTTTTGCACTCACTGCATTGGTATGGTTTTTCTCCAGAATGCACACGCAAATGTTCCAGGAGTGCACTATTGTAGTTAAAGCTTTTATAGCATAGATCACACATAAACGGTCGAATGCCCGTATGGGCACGATGATGCCGCATCAGTTCAGATTTGCATTTGAACGATTTTTTGCATATAGAACAGTTGTGACGGACTTCATCTTCATGTATGGAGTGTATATTGAAGTCTTCTGAGGACTTCACCAAGTTTTGCGTCATTGCGTACCAATAAGTAGCCGAATAGGTTTCAGAACTCTGAGTGGGTCGGTAGACAGTGTCACCTGCACAATGAACAACAAAAGACAATCGAAAACAAGCAATTATGATTTAGTAAGAGAGTACCTTAGTTTCCTTTAATGCTGTTTAAAGGAGAGAATGCTTCAGAATTATATAATTATAGGTTTATAGTAAGCAAGAACAAATTTACGTCTTTCTTCCAGATATTTGCGAGCTCGTACGAACGGCACGTGGTCAAAATCAAAAGTTCTTCGAAAACAAAGACAATTAGCTTTAACAAAATACAAAGAACTAACGTACTCAGCTCTAAATTTTCGAGGAAAAAAAATTGAACTACTGTTTTCTTTTTCCTTTCTTTTAAGCAAACAATAAACGAAAGTAGAATAAATCTAACCTTCCATTCTAAAATCCCGCCTTTGGAGCACTTCAAACTTGTAAGCAAGGCAACAAAAACTCAGCGTTGGGATGCGCCGTCGGTATATCAGCAGCTTTAGCGTCGTACGTCATATAAAACCTCCAAATGGTCATCTAACCTCGAACTCGTAAACTCTCAAACAAGATCATTTTCCCCTTGAACCATTTTTCATTTATTTTAATACTATCACCTCACTCGAATCCTCGCTGACCCGAACCATTTTTTGTGTCGCTTGGAAGTTCGAGTTAAACGAGGTTCAACTGCACTAATACCCCTGTCTTTGAAGAGAAAGTTACGTTTGAAATGCAGTTTGAAGCGTTGCAGAGGGAATAGCGAGCCATTTAACCACAGGCATCGGGATATAACGGTTTCCATGTATTATTGTTTGAGAGACCTTAATTTCGTTTCATTAACTCAAGTAGAAATTTCAAAATTCACGAAAACTGTTTCCGTTTTCTAAAATTGTTCCCTCTCCTAGAAGCCGTGCACGTGTTGATCATGACCAAATCATGAGCCTGAAATGATGACAAATTCGAATCAATCTTATGCAATTTAGTTCAAATCTCGCGGTCTTCATTTTCTTGTCTCGTGACGATCCAATCGTTTTCAATCATGAGGCACTGAAAAACCGCAAAGAGTCATTTGACGTAATTAGAAATATTGATCATTTATGAACTGGTCTATGGTATTATCGTTATTGTTGTTATTTTTTCTTTTCGTTAGGCATGGAAAACTCAAAAATTTCCTTAGGAAACGAAAGAAACGGCTCCTGATCGTATAAAGGCATCAGAATTTTTATCTATAATTTCCGTTTCACGCTCGTTTTTCGAGTGTTCCAACTCGAGGCTCACCGGAAGTGTAACGGAGCGGGAAAACGAAAATGAGATTCCCAGGAAACCACAAAAAGACGCAAATTCCTGCAATCTGATTGGTTGACAAGCAGCATAATGTTTTCACCATGCAATGCGGGGGAAAGTTTGAAAAGTCGTACCTCTAAACTTCACCGTCTTCTTTACTTTCTCGCCAACCCAATGTATCAGTAGTTTAGAATCACCATTTATCTTTTATCCTCTTTCTGGACACTTAAACAGCCGCACGTGGCTGTTTTCTCCCTCGAAAAGTTCCGTTTTGTGCACTCCAGGTACGACTACAGGACGCCATCGTCAATTTCCAATATGGCCGGGATGAAACCAAGAGCTGGAAGCTACCTCGAATTAGAAATCCCACGAAGAAAAAACTCACTGGATGTAGCTCCTAATGCTGTACTCTCTCCAGTAACAGAGTTAACATTGAATTTTGAGAACAGGTAGACCCATAGTTTCTGTGAATATTTGAGCGCGATGCTAGCTTTCGTGTAAATTTCATAGCGGCACTGGACGTGCATTTCGAACGGCCGTGATTTGATATAACATGTTGTATTTCATGATTTAACGATCAAAGTTATTTCCCTGTTTTTCTGCAGCTTAGGAAGGACTCCCAAAAGAAGGCTTTCTTTGTCCTTAAATGATCCTTCGACGCCAACCACGGGTTTTCAGAGGTCGCTTTCGACAGTTTCCAACGAGTCAGGTACTACAAAGAATTTTGCTAAACAATAAAGCTTATACATTCTGATTACTTGCAAAATTAAGAATCATCATGACAGTCATCACTGTACTCTTTCCTTTAGGTTACTGTCCCGATTCTCCGCTAGGATTTTTATGTGACTCACCTTCGACGGAAATGCTAAAGTAAGTATAATTTTGGTGTAATTTTTGAATCAGTTCATGCAACAACTAAGCTTGTGAACAAAGCTTCCTGTGGAAATGTAATTAACCTTTTCATATTATTGGTTCCATCGCTTAAACATGGACTAACGTCTGAAAGATAAAGACAATGAAGGAGTTTTACAGAAGAGAAAAGAATGCGGGAACTTATCGATTCCTGTAGAATTGAATCAAAACTTTAATAAGTCAAATACAATTTTGCAAAGCAACTATAACAGTGGTGTTTGATGGTATTTTTTAGGTTTGAGGTTTTGATATTTCTGACATCTTCGAAACCTGTTAACCTAAAACGTGATGTGCATTTACTTTGCACTGCAGACTTTACTCGTTGATTTTGACCAGTAAAAACTCAAGTGCCTTTTATTTCTTCCGTCTTTGAAGTCTCGCAAAGTGCTTCATCGGCTTTCGTGTGATTTAGCACGTTCGCTTTTCATATCTATGTTCCTCCTCGCCTTCGGAAATTTTTGATAGGTTTACAGTTTGATACTTATCTTTTGCTTTCTATTCCAAGGGCAAACGCCGAAAAGAAAAAGCAAAGGTGTGATGTTTGTTTTGTTTTTATCTAAAGCCCAGTGGACAATTTGCAAGATTTCCTTTCGAATCTTGTTGGAAACACCTGGTTTTGTTGAAGGAACCTTTAGAATCCGTCTTGTAGACTAAGTTTTAAGCCTTAATGTGGGTTGCACGTGTTTCCTTCATTCTGTAATGTCAGATCATTTAAAGTCATGAATTTCGACGCAGCTGTTCCGTCGGCACACGTGTACTGTTATTGTTAGGGAAATTTGGTAAATTAAAAAAAGCTGAATACATTTGGGCTACGATCAATCTGTGGTTACACCAAGGGCATATTTTGTGGTCAAGTCCAGGGACAGAGGGAGGGAAATTCAAATTTGATACATGTGTTCGTCAGCTGTATTTTCACTTTGAAATCTAAAATTACTTGGCTCTGCTTTTTATGCAAAATGTCAAATAGCTTGCAAGTTACTTCATATCAGTTTTAGGGCATTCAACTAAATAAACAATAGTCTCCATTTGGCTTGAAAACTTGCTTAAAACAGTTTTTTCTGAGAGCAAAGCTCAAGGAAAACCATGAGATATAAAGAACTGCTAATGTCTAAGGATAATTATTTATGAGCATAGTTCTGCACCAAATGTAGACTGCTGTGTTTACTATCCTTAGCACATTTTGCAACATGCAGGAAGAAAAATGTTTACAAACAGCTTACCATTGGCTGGGTGGGATTTTACTTTTCTGAGTCTTTTGGTACTAATTTTTGAATGAACAAACAAATATGTCCCCTCTTCTATAACAACTACAAAATTCTCTCTTGTCTTGAATTATATTTTAATGTAAGACTTATCATGCAGGTGGTAAGGTTTGAAAATTGAGGAATATCACTTGGGTATATCCCTGGATATTCCCCAGTTTTAGCTAGGGTATATTTGGTCATGTGACTCACTTAAACCAATGGCATGCAAGCAAAAATAGCTTGAAGTTGGTTTAATTGGGAACCTGTATAAACAATGTAAACATGTCTATATATCATTATAAAATAAACAAACAATTCCACAATACAAATTACAGTACAAAAATTATGGAAAATGTCCTGTGCTAGCTATGTTGAGTTACATTTCTAAGCTATACTACATTAAAAAAAAAATAATAAAGTTTAAGTATCTTCTTGAATTTAGAGAGTGTACTTTCTGATCTCACATGTAGAGTGAGACGAATATTTCAGTTGACTGAAGGGCAAATAGTCATTCTCCCTACCAGCAAGTTTTTTCCTTAGATTAAAGAAGCTTCTCTGGAAAAGAACACTATGTAAGATTTCAAATAAAGCCACTGAAGCTGTGAATTTTTGTTGAAAAATGTTTCAATTGTTTCTCCAGGAGACCTTCATTCAAGAGGTGGAACTCATTGCCAGTAAGTAAATTTCAATAGCTAAATGTCAGTAACAAACATGCTCGAGTGCTAAAAGGATTCAAATATATCAAATATTACTGAGCAAAAACACACCTTGCCAATGATTGTGGTCCACTTTGTAATCATTTCTTTTTTAGCCAAGACTTCCTTCTTATTTACTGCTGTTTTCTATGAGGTACTTTAAATAATTCACCTTCTGCCAATTAGGTCAAAACCGAAGAGGATCCTTATGCTGAAAACAAAGAGAACATCGAATTAAACTTTAATGCAGTCCAAGATGCTGATAAAAAGTCTGCAGGAAGTGTTTTCACCCTGGAAAACAGAGACTTCAAGTTTGCCCGACCAAAGGGTCCAGTTGGTGGAAGGAAATTATCAGCTAATAATTTACCTGGAAGATCTCTTTCTGAACCATCACCTAGGGTAAAATCTTTACATTTTGTCTTATTTTTGGTGGAGACAACTTGTTAAACTATGTTAACCTTTTACTTAATTTAACTACCCGGTTTAAGAACAACAGAACATTGCCTCCTTTTAGTGTGTCCTGAAACATTTACACTTGCATTCCATCATTCCCATTTGTATCATGTTTAATTGGAAAGGGATTTCTTTTTTTTGTGTATTATAATTTGGATTTTCAACAAACTATGTGACTGATTCTAGTCTCATTGATTTAGAAGCAAAGGAAACATTGAAAGTGTACTTTAAAAAAGACCTAATTGACTTTTTTTAAAGTTTTAGATTCTCCTTCCAATTTGTCTTGTATTTTCATCTAGAGCAGGGGGAGAAGGTGTTGCATCCAAGGTCATCTAGAGTTTTATATTCTAAGCACCTCTTCTAATAAGCTTTCAAAATTAAATGAAAAGTGAAAATACTGTTGGTATTTTTGTACGCCGGAACATATTCACTTAAAAAATTGAATTTCTAATGCTTGATCAGAATGCAAATGTAAGTCTTTTTCTGGTTTCTCCTGTTTATTATTAAGTGGAGATTGTGCATATCAGTTACTTAATGGAGACTGGGTTTGAAGTCTAAAATTTCAGCCTTACTATTTAGGCTGAAATTTTAGACTTTTTAGCAAACTTCATACAGACTTGATCATCTGCTAAATTCATTTAACTGAACAAATTTTGCCTCCTACTCATCTGGAAAACTTCAGCACCATTGCTGTTCATATGCTTGTTAGTAACTTGTGTCAAAAATGTTTTTATCTGATATTTTGCTTTTAGGTGCAGTCACAGGAATTGCATGTTCCACCTTCTCCATCTGAGTGTGATGGTCAAGATAGTGGAGGAAACTTTGATTTCAAATTAGATGGTGATGATGATGGATTTATTGATGACTTCGTCCAGGAACAGTCTAAAGAGGTACATAATAATGATGATAATTTAGCAGTGGATTTTCCACATGGTGGCTCTTCCTGTCCACTGCGTCAAATTGGTATATGGAATGTTAGTTTTTGTGGAGGGAGGAAAATCAGAGGATGTGGAGAAAAACCCTCGGAGTCAGGACAAGAACCAACAACAAGATGCCAGGTCCTGTAATCTAACCCAGGCCACAGCAGTGGGAGTCGAGCACTCTTATCATGAGAGGCCTTGTTAATTTCTCCAATGACCTTATATGTCTTTAAACTTAACCTGAGCTACTACTGTCAAAGTTTCCTAAGATTGAGATTTAAGGAGCAAGTTTTGAGGGGCTTGCAATGTACTTTCTAGCCATACTGTGGAATTATGTTGTGGTTGAAAGTAAATTTAATGATAATGGTTTCAACCTTGCTTGATTTGTGGTTTACTATGGTCCAGGGCCCAGTTGTTCAAAGGATGGATGATGTTATCCAATGGATAGATCACTATCCAGTGGATAACTGTGAACAAAATGTAATGCACTATCCACTGGATAGCAATTTATCCAGTGAATAGTGTTATCCACCTTTGAATAACCAGGGCCAGATACATTAGCATATATTAACAAATTCAAAACAGTCTTTTCTATTTTTATCTTGTTCACAGGAAAATAGCTTAGAGGTTCCATCTGGAATTACGGAACTTGTTAGTGGGCCACTGGTGACTAAAGAGGAGGTTTGTTATGTGAAAGTTTGTGGGTCTGTTCTTTTTCTTTTTTTTCTTTTTTCTTTTTGTAACATGTACGATTTAACCAGAAGAATGTTTTTCTTCCTGTAACATGTATCACTAGCCAGCAGAATATAATAGAATTACATCTGTCAGTAATGTTATTAGGCTGAAAAAAAATTTTGTGGCCATTGTCAAAGACATTTCAATCTTTATGTTAGGACTGATAATGCCTGCACTTTTTTATAGCTTGTACTGCTTAAAAATTTGTGGTTTTAAAACACAATAATTCAAAGACCCTTGCCACAGGCTCAGATTATTATTGGTATATTGCATGGCAAAAAGAGGCAAATTGATTGCATGTCTCTTACTAACTAATTAAAAGTTACTTAGTAAGCATTTAATACATTGTACAATGCTCATATTATCATGACAGGAGGCTGATGATTCAAGGAAGTCCACCAATGATACACCAAAGGTATGAAATACTATTTTTTATTGTGTTTTGTGTGTAGTGTTAAGAACTTTATTGACAGGAGTTGTTTCCAGTCCAAGCTCCCTCCACAATCTCTTCCTAGTTACCAGTCTTTGTCCTATTTTGTTTTCTCTTTTCTCTTCAAAGTTTTGAAACTCAGCTTATGATGATGTTACACAAAATATTACAAATCTATTTTCCTTCTTGTCCTTCCGTGGAAAAATGTAATGGTGTTGTGGTTATCTGAGTGTTTTCTTGATTTTATAATCCATGTTTGAAACCTGTCCTTGTCGTTGTGTTGTGTTCTCAGGCAGGTCACTTTCCTCTCACAGTGCCTCTCCCTCCCAAAAAAGGAAACATTTTATGGGTGGTCACAAATCAAGAGATGTAGTGGCCTAGTATGTGCACTGAATTCAGGGCTGAGAGGTCTAAGTTCCAGACCTGGCTGGGTCACTGTGTTGTTTTCTTAAACAAAACACTTGGGGGTAGGAGTGATACTTCCAATCGCTTCATGTAACAGAAACTGGGATAAGCTGTGGCTCGGTAGGCCACTTCACTCAATTACAGACATGACATAGCTACCATAAATTATCAGAAATGTGGTTACTTTTAAGGAAGGTCCAGAGGGGCTAGAAGGTTGGGATGAACAAGCACCTCAGGGAGGCCTTCCTAATTCCTCCTGGTCACTTTAAGTAAGAGAATCCAATCCAACAGCTATGAAAGTCAGTCTTGATTTAAAGACTAAATCTTAAAATACCTTTGATTACCTGTGTCCAGACAATAACGTCATTTTGTTCTCTGTGGCAGGCTTCAGACTCTGGTTATAAACCTAGAGACCTATTTAATGCTGGAAGAGACAGGGCTCACTCTGTTGCATCAGAGAGCCCAACAAAAGAACGATGCACAATGAGACAGAAGTCAAAATCTTTAGCTCTCAAGGTACTGTGTTATCCATGACAACTTAGTTTCATGGCCTACAATCCATGACAGAATTATTGTACACATTATGTTTGTGTAACCACTTTCAAGGAGTGGAGGGCATGGCTGTCAGAATACTCCCTTTTCCCCATTTAGTGTTGTGTAAACAGAGGGGGAAAGGGCAACATTGTACAGGGAGATACAGTAAAGATTGAAAGAAAGGGGATTTTTTGTGCATGATGAAGAATTGCAGTTTAGCAGTCAAAATGTTTTAATCTGTAATAAATATTGAAAGTGACTTTAATTGCATGGTTTATGGTGAGATTAATGATTGAAACATTCATTAAACAAATGATTTGCTCATAAATTCATATGTTTTACCTTTTTTCCATAATTATCTATCAGAGACCAAACCATCCAAGAGACCCAAGTCCTAATCTCAAGAAAAGGCTAAGGTGTGTATGATTAACTGCTGATGATTGGATCTGTTATTCTTACTTTAGTAAATTGTACTCCTTCATGCATTGTACTCCTCTGTATAAAATTTACTTGTACTTAGGGCTGTCAATAAGTTTCATTGATATCAAAGTAGAAGGCAAAGGGGAAAAAGTGGGCAATTGGGTTTATTTGCATTTTTCCAGCCAGATTACACAAGGCTAGGAAGTATTTGCTTAAAATTTCCCAGGCATTTTATGAAGGTTGCATGAACCTTTGAGAAAATTCTGAATGAAAAATTCATTCACACAAGGTCATCTAAACATGTTATAAGTAGATTCCACCCAAAATTGGAAAATGACTGCTGTGCAATTTTTTTTTATGGTATTTCAAATAATTGTATGATTTTTAATTAGTAGCTATGGTAAAGTAAAGTGAAGTGAAAGCAGGGGATTAAAGATAGCAGACTAGCTGTCATTTTTGGCTTGCTACCTGCTTTTTTTTGACAGCTCTGCACACTCAATTATGTAGTTATTCTTGCTTTGTTTCTGTTCATAAGGCAAAGGTGTATGTCTGTCATTGAAGGGGGTGTCCATCCATCGCGACTTGATATGGTGAGTGAACTGGTATATGTATTGATGATTATAAGCAAGGCTTTCTTTGTTCATGTGTGGAGGGGCGGTGGTCTCATGGTTAGTGCACTCAACTCCAGATCGAGTGGTCCAAATTCGAGCCCTGGCTGGGGTCATTGTGTCGTGTTCTTAGGCAAGACACTTTACTTTCACAGTGCTTCTCTTCACCCAGGTGTATAAATGGGTACCAGCAAATATACTGGGGGTAACCCTGTGATGGACTAGCATCCCATCCAGAGGGGAGTAGCAATACTCCTAGCCACTTCATGCTAATGAAACCAGAGTCAAGCACTGGCCCTATGGGCCAACTGGGCCTGTATAAAGGCTTTACTTTTTTTTTTCCTTTTTTCAAAGGCTGGATAATGGTATTCACCTGAATATATTTTTACTGAGTGGTTAAGTGTAAACAGAACATACTACATGTATGACATCCAGTTTGTAACGGAGTAATTTATCCAATAGATAGCAATTTTTATCGTTGAAGATCTGGGCTATGGTGCTCAATGTACGTTTTGATTGGTCAAAGATACTTAAGGTGTGATGTCAGCCAAAATGACTTGCTTGTAACGTTATTTGAAAGCTTTGATGGGGCAAAAAAGTTTCTTATTTATTGCTTCACAATGGTGTGATGTTTTTGAAGAATAAATGAATTAGGTAAATTAAGATGCTCTCACTTTAATATCTCCCTCTGTAACCATTATTCCAAACAGTTATTTACCTTACTTAGTTTTTAAAATATTGTTGACTACTCTGCTATGCCTTTATGTCAGTGATTTTCCTACAATATTAACTGATTTCAAATATGTCCGATGTGCCTTTCATGTGACCAAATTTCAAAACACAATAACACAGGGCGTGAAATTGCGCCTAATCCAGGCGCTAATGCGATTAAATCCTGAAAATCAGTCGCCAAATTGACGACTAGAACGCTTCATCATAACCTTACCTAGAGATATAATGAATTAAAAAGGTTTGCAAAGATAAATCCGCGGCAAACTTCTTCGTTAAGTTTATGTCCAAAACGTAGCATATGCATCTCGATCGATGACTAGACGCCATCTTGGATTTAGGTGAGCTTGAACATTGTACATCATCCATCCTGGTGTCCACTCTGTAGAAGTCAAAGATCTTTTTCCAAACTTAATTTTGGAGGCTTTATCGAGATCGCTGACAGCGTAAAAAAAGGTTTTGTTTGTCTTTAAAAATGGCGACGAACGTTTTTTGAATTGGCTACCACTCTGAAAAATTTAGGGGCCAAGTGGCTATCAGGAAAAAAAGATTAATTTCACGCCCTGTAACAGCCTTTAAACAACAGCAAATGTTTACAAATCTTTGTCCTGCAGTGTGCGACAAGTATGCATTCCAAGTATTTTTTTGTGAGTTCTTAGATTTATGTCTAATGACCATTTGCAATGTATTTTTATAACTAACATCAATTCAGATCACATCAAGTGAAGTTCAAACCTGCCAAATGCGGCGCTCGCAGTCTGCAACATTTGAGCATGACCTGGGAAACATGCTGGATGCATCAAGTAAGTTCTAATATCATTATGGGTTGTCATTGTGGAAAACCCATTGAACAAAGCAAAAAAAAAGTCGTGTATCTTGCTGAACCCTGGCTTGAGACTGATTGCAAAATTGCAACAGGTTTGGGCGCACATCTTCACAGGAGACTCAGTTTTTTTCCTTTGTCTCGTGTACAGCATTCATCTCACTTTTTTCTTTAAGTTTCGTTAGTCTGTGAAGTATTTCAACATATAACAAGAGGCTTCATGTCGCAAAGATTTCACTTTTGTCTGAAAATCTCCCACATCGCATCTTGCTTCCGTGTAGGCAAGCACACATGAACTTAAACAGCTGTAAAATTGTCATTATCAAGGCTCCTCTGTAACGTTTGAAAATACTTTTGATCCTCTTCCTATAATACGAGCAAGATTATTTTAAGCTAACGAGGTTATCTGTTTGTTCTTTGCCTTCCTGTAGCTAACAAAGACTTAGTTGCAGATTTTAGTGGGGTAAGTTTAGAGATTTTCATTCTTTATTTTTTTAGTCCAAAATTTATAGCACTGATCTGCTAAGATAATATATTTGTGAAACCTTTGTATTTTTTCTATTGTGATTCCTCAATAAGCTTGTCTTGTTTTCTATTTTTGTTTTTATTACAGCCATACACTTTACCGTTGATACCAGGACAACATGAAGACTTGAAATGTTTGTCTCCAGAAACGGTAATTAAAATTTCTGCATTACACCAGGCAGACTTGTAAGCTTCCTCTCTCAGAAACACAGCGTGTCAGGCTGCGTTTCTGAGAAGTAGATCAATTCTGGCCTGCCGTGTGCCAACTTCTCGCTCAAAATTACAGGGAGAAAATAAGAAACAATCACCATCACGCAAAATATACGAAAAATGAAAATTGAAACATTCATGAAAAATCGGTGAAAGGAAGAAAAAACGGAGAAGAGAAAACCCAAAACTTGTTGAAAACAAATTTTATTTAATTACAGGTATTCTTTTGATCTACCATTTTGTTTTGAAATTAATCGAAAAAAGTTTTAAACACTGTCACTTGCTGTCTTGTGTGTGTTATAAAACTCTTGTAACGCGATATTTTTCTGAGATTCCGAAAGCACGCTATCTCCCCGGAGATTTTTCTCAGATAACGTAGTTGTCAAAAGGCAACACTCTCGACCAAGCGTTAGTCACAAGCGTGGTTTTCCCGCGCTTTAGACATTACCTGTTTTAACTTTGAATTCTCATTGGCTACCTGTGAATTCACCTTTTCCTAATGGCTGTTGTGGTAGCTTGGTGTTGGTTTCACAACACTCAGATGGAATTCGTTTTAACACCATCCGTGCCTTTCGTTCAGGTTGCACGTGTCTTAGATAATGAATTTCCTGAAGTGGAGGCTCACATCATTGACTGTCGCTACCCTTACGAGTACAATGGAGGTCACATTAATGTAAGTACCACATAAGGAAAGGCACAAAATACGGCATTTGTATGGAGTTTTTAACTGTTCTTGATATAAATAAGGAAATCAGTTGCAAATGAAGTGAAATTCTTAAGAAAATGCGGTAAGAAGTACTATTCGGTACTCGTAAGATATACTTTTTTGTCGCTAAATTTCTCGTAATTCACCTCAGTCAATACATTGATGGTGCAGTCGAAGAATTCTTACCTTGGAAGCCGTCTCCTCGACAACTGCTACTTTATTCACGCCCTGTAATGTTAGACACATTCTCTAGTCTGAAAAGTTAAATACATAGGGAAATACGTTAGGAAAAAGTCTTCAATTTTATATACAAAAAATCGAGTAGGAACCCTTAGGCGCACTACGAAATTTTCGTCCTCTGTATAGTGCCTTGGTTTTGCGTCCTTAAGGTAATTTCTAAGGCTCTGCAAGATCGTGTCGCTCCCAGATTCCACTGCTCTCGGCATTCTCGTAATTTTATTTCGTACAGAGCGCATGTCACGAAACACTTCTCATCTTCACGCGGGTTGACAAGAGCGTAAATAATCGTTAGCGGCATGTTTTTGCTGTATCTATGCTACATATTTCACTTTTTTTTTTCATAGGGTGCGAAAAATATTTACAGTAAGGAGGATATTTACAGCGAATTCATCGAAAAGCCGAAGAGAAGTTTAACGGGAAAGAAAACAGTTTTGATATTTCACTGTGAATTCTCGTCCAAGAGAGGACCAGACATGTGAGTACTGTTTCAGTGCGTTTTTTTTAAAGTGATTTAAATACTAGAACAGAAGCGTGAGCTCGTCTGCGTCAAAAGAACGCTGGTATTGAAGGTTCAATCATATGGTGATCTTGATAATGAACCGTCTGTGTCGTCTTCCCGCGCTTTCAAAAGCGCGGGAAAGTGACCTAGTCGCGATTGGTTAAGTTGATCATTTTCCATACTCCTTTGGAAACTCACTATTTTCAACTTAACAAAACGTGTACCGTTTTTCTTTTCCAGGTCTCGTTACTTGCGGAATAGGGACCGTGATCTTCATTACCATGTATATCCAAAGTTGTTTTACCCTGAGTTGTACCTCTTAGAAGGCGGCTACAAAGCATTCTTCGCGAAGTGCAAGGTTAGCGACATTTTGTTGATGTCTCGTTGGGTTGGTTTGATTGCTAACGCGTTAAAATGGTGCGGATTGAGGTCTGTGTTTACGGCTCGGTATAATTCATCGTGTATGATTCGTTATGAAATCATTTGCAATCAAGTGTCGACATTGTCAGTAAGAATGCTACAGAAAAGGAGTAACGTGTTGTGGTTCGTTTTACTTGCGAGGACTCTTATCGAGAATACGAGAGTACCGACGCAGCAAAACTGACCGTTAAGTGAGGTGTGGCTTGAATTTTTGTCGTCAGCCTTGCGTCTCTCCCACACCGTTTCACTAAAGGAGAGTCGTATATCTCAAGGCGTTGTTGCTCTTTCTTTTCCAGGAATATTGTGAACCTCAGTTCTACCTGCCAATGTTAGATGAGAACCACGCGCAAGACCTGAAGCTGTTCACTAAAAGATCCAAATCAGAGGGAAACATCCTCTCAAAAGGGTTTCGACCGGGACTAGGATATAAACGATAAATTGCTCGGATCTTCTTCTTTGCGGTGTGACTCTCTTTATCAATCTGTAATCAATTCTACGCAGAGCCTTCTCGCCTCTAAATTGATTTTGCAATTCAGATAACGTCTTTCCTTAGGTTTTAGTGTGTTTTTTCAGGCCGTTAATTTATTTATCATCCTGGCCCGTGTTGTTGGAAGGTTGGATAACCCAATCCACTGGATAAATTTCTGCTCAGTGGATAGTGCTACACATTTTGTAAACACGTCCGCTGGATGGCGGTTTATCCCGTGGATAGCATTATCCACCCTTCAAACAAGTAGGCCAGAGCAATTCTAGTTTTCAAACTTTCAACTGGAAATCTCGTCATTCTCTTTAAGAAAATAGCTTAATATATCTTTTTTTCTGTTTGAATCGTTTGTTAGTGAGCTACAAAACATTGCCTAATCACAAAATGTAGATTAATTTTACGAATGTTTTTAATGACAATTAAATTGATAATTATACTCTACATAGACTTAGTAATAATCCAAGAGCTCTTTTGAGTGAAAATTTAAGAATTTCGCAGTCTCAACAGCTGGCTGTAAATTAAAACAGACGAAGTGTACTCAACGTGCAACTTGCTATTTTAAGTTTGGGATTTTCTGGGGCGTTAGATTCTCCTTCGACTTACCTCAAGTAGTTATGAAGGACTTTTTTTCAGCTGAAAAAAATTCTCAATTGTATAGTCTGGTGACTTAATGATTATTTTTCTCAATTATTTTCGTATTTCTTGTATTACACATTTCATAAGCTTTCTTTTCTGTTCTTTTTTGCATGCTAAATTCTTTCCTAAGCGCCATTGTATTATAATATTAATTGTGTAGAACTTGTAAATATCTTCTCTTGCTAGACACCAAAATAAAGTATTTACCTTAAATTATCTGGGAGGGAGGTGGAATTTTCTGGGCTGTCTGTCGCAAAACTCACCCTCAAAGGTCAAGCTTTCCCTGAGCCCAATCAGATCCAAAGACGCAGAATGAGTTTTATTCTCAGATTGGGTAGAGGAAAAGTTGTAGCGTCAGATAACAGCGACCTCAAATTATTACCTTGAAATTTATAAAGATATACTTCGGTGTGATAGGTAAATCCCGAGAACCAAATCTGCGGATGTGACCTGACACGCTGATACAATGGGAGCGCAAAGTACGATGGATAGAGAGAAAGCAAGAGAGAGCCTCAGGCTCTTTCTCCTTCCCGTCACCCTTTTCTCCCTCACTTTACCGCAGTGCACCTTTGGAAGACCGGGGACGAGTCTGGATCTGACCAGCCAAAGCAATCGCCACTCTTTGAAAACTGAGTAGCCCTCGGGCGGAGGTTGAAATCGTTACTTTAAGCATGCATTAACAGCTCCCCGGTGTTTTCAAATGTCTCCACACACGATACCATCTATCTTGATTTTGTGATAATATCGATTTAATGTAGACAATAACTGGGCGGCGAAGAACACGAAAAAAAATTGATTCGTTTTTGTTTATCCCAACGTATTTATATGGTCTGAGAATTCCAACTTTAAATTTCTTTCACGTTAACCAAAACCTCGCCCAATTTTAGAAAATAGTTCAAGGGCAAATTTTTTTTCCCTTATCTTATATCGGTCTAATGGTTTGCGATCGCATGGTAGCAGAGTTTCTTATGATGCAGCTGACTGTTTTGATTACTGTGTTCTTAGTGTTTTACAGGTACCAGATACAGAGGAAATTTCAAGGAAAATAGAAGAGAACAAAACATTGCCAACTGTGGAAAACAAAATGTTCACAAAAGATTCTTTAAGCGTTACCTGTTTTCAAAGGCTGTTTTGCCTTCTGTTTACGCTTTTAAGCCATTCGTGCGCGGCTAATTGACAAATACAAAATAAATAATTGATTTCAAGAGGTATAAGTGAAAAGTTGAGTGCTGTGTCTGCGATGTTGATCTTCGAGTAGTTAAATGTATCGGATGTAACTTATTTGCAATCATTTTTACAGGATGAAGAGCGTTTTTCTAAGGTTGTTGCGGTGAGTATCATAACTCGAAACCCGTAGACTGCATAAGGCATGCAGGCCATAGATAAAAAAAAAAGCTGGATTGTTTTATTTGTGCAACTTTTAGTAATACATAAGTCTGTCTTCAGTGTAACCTGTAACTCGTAAGAGCCGTTTATTAACCCAACTCCCGCTAAACTCGCATTCATATAGTATATGTGTTAGCTTTTAGACCGCGGCGCATACATGCTTGTGTATTTCAACTTCTAGCTTATCGAATATAAACCATTATCAGCTAATAACACGAAAATGTGTGAATCCTACGGTGAATAAGAGAAGTTTAAAATTATGTTTTATTAATCATCATTGCGCGTTTTTCTTGTGAAACCGTGATAGCAACGATTACTGAGTCCTGAAGCGCGACTTACGCTGATCGTGCCTGGGTTAATGAAAAAAGTTAAATCATTTACGCAGTTGTTTATAATTATGTAGGGGCAAATTTATGTGTTATAACGCACGTAATGTGACATGCTAGTTTTCGAGAAGTTCCCTTTTGTTGACAATTTCTAGTTAGAATCCCAGATGGATCGAAGCCATTTTGACAATCCAAAGTCCCATGAAATCTGCTAACAGCGCTCTAAGGATATTTTTACAAATGCAAAAATTAATTTAGCCTGTAGACTGAAACACCTATCAGAATGTAGTATAATTTGTTTGATAATTTTTTATTTTTATTTTTCAGCTTTGTTTTAGTTCTTCTAGGCTCGCATCACGTGTATGGGAAGAAAGAAAGGAAGAGATCAAACTGGGTAGCGCCCAGACCCCACATCATCATGATCGTCGCTGATGATCTGGTAAGGAGGTCCTAGGTTTCTGTTGTTGACGCAATTTTATCGAACTTCAAGGCGTATAAAGCCTCAAAGCTGAGGCGGAAGGTTGCACAGTGGTATATTGTTTTTACTGGAGTAAAAGTTACACCTGTTGTTTTTTCGTTGATTCGTTTCGCAGTAAGGCTGATTCTCCACAAAAGTATGGCAACTCATGCAGTTCAAATAAAAATTTTTCAACCATTTTCACTCCAACTGAAGATCTCGAAAAGATATTTGCTTGCGTCAAGACATGTCTCTCAATCAGTTGGATTAATTACACAGCGACACAATTTATTTTGTCCGCCTTCAATGCGATCAACCATAGCGAAAGCGTGAAGCTGTTTTGAACCGATTTCTCTTTACAGGGCTGGGATGACGTCAGTTTTCACGGATCGCCCCAGATCCCTACTCCACACATCGACAAACTGGCCAACGGTGGAGTGATCCTTAACAGTTATTATGTATCACCGATTTGTACTCCTACCCGGGCCTCTCTCATGACTGGAAAACACCCGGTCAATTTAGGTACCATTAGATAATTTTTACTTAAGCTCCTTTTTTCATTTTTTCGCTTTTTTCGAACGGAAGTAGGGATATTCCCAGGGGGCTATAAGAGCTTCATGCCTTTTTTCGATGGCTGTGTTGCGGCCACAAGAGGAACAAGGATAATAAGTTTTAAATTCCTAAGTCCTTATGGCAGTCGTGGTTATGTTTCGACTCTGGATAAAATCAGATATCTTGAAACTTTGTCACGCAACATAGCTTCACGGTATGGTCAATTTCTTATACTTGCGTAAATGCACCACCGCTCGAGGGTACAAGAGCTTTTTTTTTCGATCAAACCTCTCGTGTATGCTTTTCCTCGTCGATGAAACCTAAAAAAACTTGACTAAGACGAGACAGTTAATAAATGACTGCTAATTCCCGCGGGCTCCCCGCAGGCGATATGATTGTGCACATTCACTCCTGGTTTTGGGTGATGTGACTATTCTTTCAGATGGTTTATTTCAAAGGTAAATGCCGGAATGTAAAAATACATTACACATAGGTTCGGAAAGCAATTTACTAGCGTTTATCCTGTCCCAGGCGTTCAGTTGGGAAAACGGAGCGAAATGACAAACGGCGGCATTGTTGCGGCAGAGCGAAACCCAGGGAGGTTTGGGTCTAGTCGTTGTTTTCATCCTCCGGTCATTATCGCACCAACAGGCTTCTAGCATGTCTCTAAAGGGAAAAACAGAGGAAATTAAGTTTACGTCGTGTCTCTCCATCTGAAGCCATTAAGTAATCATACCTTAGGAAATGAAACGTTCTTGACGTTGAATATCTACAACCATTCTCACGCGTGTTTTCACATTGCCTCAGGAATTCAGCATGCTACCATATTTGGCACACAACCGTACGGTCTTCCGTTAGGTGTGGCTACCACCCCTCAGTACCTTAAAGCACTTGGATACAGGACTCATGGCGTGGGCAAGGTAGGTTTCCAATAATGGGTTACGCCTTATTATAGTGGGAGTGGAAGTAAATCACTCGTTCTGCTCGGGAATCGTTCCTTTTATACAGCCACCTGTAAACTCTGTAATGACCTTCCAAGTACTAACAGAAACTAAAAGAATATAAACTATTAATAATCTCATGCAGAAATACGATGTCTGTAAATAGTTCAAGAAAGCTATCAAGAGCTATTCATTCGCAAAAGCTCTTTAATTTTACATCTCATATATTTATTTATTTTATTTTTCTACATTTCTTAGCTAATAAATTTACATTTTCAGCTTCAATTCTTAGATATAGGTATAGGTCTCACGGCCAATCAAATTGTGCGCTTTTTTATCATCGACGGCATCCCATAGGTTTACCAGCTAAAGCTCTCTACGTCAAGGCTTATTCCGATTTGTTTTGCAAAGGCATTTGTTATCGTTTCATCGTATTATTGAGGTTTTTTTTTTCAGTGGCATTTGGGATTCTTCGAAAAGGAATACACTCCACTCTACCGCGGCTTTGAGACCTACTATGGATTTTGGAATGGAAAAGAAGACTACTGGGACCACTCCTCACAGGAAGACGTATGGGGGACAGATCTCAGAGATAACATGAAGGTGAATTTCACAAAGAACCAATTTGGTTGCAGGCACTCCACCTTTCCTTCAAAAATAAAACAGTAACCAGAATATGATACTAACTGGAAAAGAATATTCCTGAATTGAATGGAAGAAACCTCTCGGAGGATCAAGTTGCAATTAAATCTTGCAACCGATTGGTTTAAAAAGTAGGGCAAATTTTTACGCCCGATCACGACGAGAAGGTAGACGAGGCGAAACCAACGCGATTCCGGCTTACCATCTGAACTCATTTGAAACTACTTTGTACTCTCAGTTTGTCACCCTGATTAAAAAACAAAACCCTCGCATAAGAGATTTGAGAAAACAGTTCTGAGTTGATTGATCAATAGAGTTGATTGATCAATAAAGGCTTGAAAGAGCTTAACTTTTGCCGGAATACTGACTACCCTCGTTTCTTGGCAGCCTGTGAAGAACGAAACCGGCCATTATGGAACAGAATTGTTTGCAGAAGTGGCTGAACGAATCATTGATTATCACAACAAGTCTGAACCACTATATCTGTATCTTGCTCAACAAGGAGTTCACTCAGCCAATGGTAACGAGCCCCTGCAAGCACCAGAAAGACTTGTTAATGTAAGCAAAGATACATGGCTTTGTATACTCCTTATTACATCACTGGTTCCTTTTTCTGAGTGTTTGTCTGTTCGACCAGTTATCTATGTAGCGACTCACGTTTGTAAAATCCTCATGTCTCTTTATCCGAACGATTGTCACTCTTCTGGCTGTCTCCAGTCCATCTTTCTTTCTGTCTGTCTCCGTCTGTCTGTCTGTTCGTCTGTCCGTCTGTTCGCCTGTTTAGTTGCATGTGCGTCTGTGTATCTGTCTGTAATCTGTCGGTCTGTCCGTTATCTGTCTGTGTTTCCGTCCGTCTTTCTGTCTGTCCGTATGTCTGTCTGTTTGTCTGTCTATATGCATGTGTGTCTGTCAATCTGTCTATCAGTTTGGTTGCCCACATGTCTGTCTGTTCGTCTATCTATCTGCATGTACGTCTGCCCCTCTGTATATCATCAACCAGCTTTTCTACCCGTCTGTCTATCTTTCCCTTTGGCTGTCTGTCTGTCTAATTCTACACTTGCCGCTTTATCTAAAGAAATCTCGATGTCTTTGCACCTGCATGTCTTTCCGTTCATTATCCCAATTGATAAGGCGACACAAGTTTAATGCAGCGCAAACTAAATGTATTTTCAACTTGTTTCGTATTTTAGTCCTAAACTAATGTGGTTAGAAATACATTTTATCCTGTTTCATACTCTATTCTTCAGAAATTCCAGGATATTATAATGGACGACAGAAGGACGTATGCTGGGATGGTAGCTTCATTGGACGAGTCCGTTGGAAACATAACGAAAGCTCTTAAAAGGAATGGAATGTTTGATAACTCTGTGATCGTTTTCACAACCGACAATGGAGGCGCTCCGAGAGGATTCAACTGGTAAAAAATTCATACCTGATCATCCTGTGAAGCAAAAATAAACCATACACCATCGGGGGTAAAGATAAAGATAAATACAATATTCATGCGATCGATGAGAAATCCCCCCCCCCACCTTAAAAACAGCGAGCGGATTCCCCACTACGTAGCAAGGGTTATGATCAGTATTTCTATTTTCAGCCGAGAGCAGGGGGGCAAGGATAACTTCACCACCCCCCCCCCCCTCTCCGTACGGGTCCATTCCAAGTACGTTACTTTAAAGACTTCAAAGCGCAGTGATAAGAACTTCACAAACGATTTCAAGAGTTACGATAGTTGCGGCAACTAAGTCCAATTTTTTTGGTTTGTTTTAGTATATCCTTAATTACCCAATCAGTTTCATCTCTATTCTCGTCATTCCCCTCTCAGGAATCAAGGCTGTAACTATCCTCTAAAAGGAGGTAAAGACACATTCTGGGAGGGAGGGGTCCGTGGAGTGGGATTTGTGCATAGCAACCTGATCAAAAACAGAGGCCGTGTCAGTTATGACTTGATTGACGTCACAGATTGGTTACCAACCTTCTATCATCTGGCTGGAGGTGACGTCAACAAGATAAAAGACAAGATTGATGGCGTAAATGTGTGGGATACAATAGCGAATGGAAAGAAATCTCCAAGAAAGGAGGTAAATTTCAAAAGTGTACCTGGCTTAAACAACATATTTTTTGCGCAAATTCTTAATTTCCCTAAAATAACGGAGAGGCTGACATGTACCTTGATGTTGTTTTTTTTAGGTCCTCCACAACATTGATCCCATCCGTAAATTTGCAGCCATTCGAGTAGGTGACTACAAGCTGATTATTAATCAGGACGCTGTATTCAACACAACCTGGCATCCGCGTTACGAAGTCGAGGGAGGACTGGACTCTCTTTCCCAGCCCTCTACGTTGCCCGGTGCTGTTATTAAGTGTGGTAAGCGGCCCAGGGGCAAAAAGGATGCTTGTAACACCAATGAATTTCCCTGTTTGTTCAACGTTAGAAAAGGTGAGCATTTTACAACTACTTGCCTTTAAAAGAGGTTGGGAAAACGACGTCTGGTTAGATAAATCGCCTTAGATCGAGGCAATTTCTAACTCCGCGCTCTCATGCAAACAATAAGTCGTCATGCCCAAATGTTAGAAGCCTTCAAGTTGGGTTCATGACAAGACCACGCTCCTTCTTTTGTGCGAGCGCTGTTGTTAACGTTTCGCAATTCCAAAGCTAAATATCTTTGTTAACTAAACGTTGCAGACTTGAATGCAATTTTGAATTGCAAGGCTGGGAAGTTCGAGATGAAGTATTAACGGAATTGACAGATTGACAGATTGGAGTAAATCAACTGTTCATACTTTTACCCTCACGAGATCCGGCCACAAACCTGAAAAACATGACCGTGACCGGGATGTGATAATCATTTTGTTTTATCTGTTTATTTTCTTGGCTCAAACCGCATAACTTTGTCACTTCTTCAGTGCCAAAAATGTGGACGGCTTTAAGATCGAATGTATCAGCGCTTGCGCAGGAATGTTGGTGCAACAAATTACGAAGTGGCTATTGATAGTCTACCATAAACTGCCGCGAGTGAGAAAGTACAAGTTTCCAGCACAAATCTTGCGCGGCTTTGCCACACGTTAACACGGCTTCGCGGTCGACGATTGGACATAACTGCTAGTTACGCAGTTAAAGGATTTTAATCCGTAATGTTTCACTTGTGTTTGTTAGATAGATCACTTTGTCCTATCTATTGTTTCAGATCCCTGCGAGTATAGAAATCTTGCTCACATTCACCTTCCAAAAGTTAGGAGGCTCCTTCGTAGACTCATTCATTACCAGAAAAATGCCCTTCCCGTGTGGTTCCCTGAGAGGGACCCTACCGCCAGCCCTGCAGATCACGGAGGTTACTGGGGCCCATGGAAATCCTCAAAAGGTAACAAGGTTATCTTACAAAGGGTTCTAGACTCCATCCCGTCTGCGGTGAATGCGAAGAAGCACTCATCTCAAATAAACAGCACTGTCACTACGACGAGGATTGGAAAGGTGTTCAGCACACACGAAGAACACGACAAAGGAGTCTATCAGATGTTGAAGTCAATTTTAAAAATTACAAATGCAGGAAAGAAGGTTCAGATTCCTCGTAATGGCCATTTGATGAAGGAGTCGTTAGCTTTGTTGTATGCCAAGATGAAACAGAAAACGCAAGAAGACGACTTGATGCACAAATTGCAAATGATAAAGAAAGCATTAATAGCCGAGGATGGTGGTGTTAAGTCAAACAAAGGAGGGAAGGAGACTTTAGCCACTAAATTAAGCCATATTGACACGTCTTCAGTTATTAGGAAGTTAGAAAAAATCGTGAATAAACCTCGCAAGGTGGAGAAACAAGGAACACGAAGAACAGAAATAGGAAACATTGCAATTCGAGATGACGAAATTTTAAAAAGTAAACCTGAGAACTCCTCAGCCGACGATAGTGATTCGATAGACGACGATCAATATCCAGAAGGGATGTCCTCTTTGAGGGTAACATCAAACGCTGAACAAAATAATGGCGATGACGATGATTTAATGAATATCAGTGCAGACATTGACACTACTGACCCAGCAGATGGTGTAAGTGATTCGCTGGAGGACTCTTCAAACGAATACCCTGCCAGTGAAGATCAAACATCCGCAACAGGATCTGAAATGGAATTTTTGGAAAGCAATCGCACCGCTGATGAATAGTCAAAAGCAATTCTTACCGGGTAGGCGGAAGAGGCACCCTGGGAACAAGTTTTGCAGTAATCGTAACCGTTCTCATCATATGGCTGGATCCATATGCGGGTCATGGAACCTGAATTTTTGCTTGTTTTTCTTTTGTTTGCATCTTTCAGGCGCGCACAGGTGGGTGCAAGGCGAAAGCGAAGAGCGAGTCATTTGAGTCCATTCGAGTGTGGCTTACCCATCATTCATGATCACACTCGTAGTGCGTCATGCTTACCTCCCCAGTTCTGCTCGGCGTAGAGACAAAAAATTACACCTAGTCTATAGGCTACAAATGAGCAACACGAAGTAAATCAATTTTAATCTTTTTGAGTATGGGTAAATATTTAGGGCTTCGCAAGCCAGTTATGTTTTCGACATTTAAATCTTTTGAAAGCAGATCTCCGAACTCTTTTGCACGAAGTGGAGGGAGTTTTCTCGACGGGAAATTCCCGCAATGTAATGTAAATGGGCCATACATTCGAAGGCCTATGTTCTTCTAATTGGCGAAACACGCGTGTTCTTTCGTTTTTATTCTTTTTTTTTCCTTCGGAATTACCTGCACTAATTAAGGGAGCAGTCGAACTATCTGCAATTTAGAGAAAGATCACTAACTATCATCTTCTTTGTATGGTTTTTCTTATCTTATTTGACACAACCTAGAAAGTTACTCATAATATATATTTAACATTTACAATCAAAATGAGAAAAAAACATTCAAAGATAAAATATTTCATTGCCTTTTTTATCACTTTGAAGTAGATATAGGCCTCAGCTCTGAACCAAAATAAATTTTATTTTAACCCTTGCGTCAAACGTAACTTTTTTCCTTATCACCACAATCGAGCGATTACCGAATAATAACAGAAACAAACGAGACTCGCTCAAAACTTTATATTATGTTACAGCCGTGTTCGAAAACAATGCAAAGACAACTTGCAACCAATTTTCACGTAAAGGTAGAGCGCATTTCGATTGAGTGTCGCGCGTAAAACCGAAACAACCAATCAGAAGAGAGGAAAATACCGATAACAGTCACTGAGAGCTTTAGACAAAAACAACCAATCAAGTCGTGATTGGTTTTAGTTTTACATCTGATTGGTTGAGAAAGTGGCGCGAGTTTTCTGGACCAATCACAGAGCGTAGTAGAGCGAAACTAAAAGTAATCTCAGATTAATTTGACACTCAATTGAAAATTATTGCGTTCTCATATTTTGTACTCACAGTAAACCAAAATTCTTGAACGCAGCACTAATTCATTTTGCCACTTCTCTGTGGAGAAGTCTCACTCCTTTTACGTTTATCAACTTCGTTGAGGTAATTTTTTAACATACTTTCAAATTCCTTGCTCTGTTCATTATATAAACTTAAAGACTCCTCATCGAGTTCTGTCTTATCGATTGCAATCTTTTTACGTTTAGAATGCTTCTCTTCATTAACTGACGGTATGCTCTCAACTACTTCCTTTAAAATAGCTTTGTTTGCTTCTGAAGACCTCCAAGGGCCCCAAAACCCGTCATGATTTGCTGGGTCCGCATCGCAATCCCTCTCCGGGAACCATATAGGAACGGCCTTTTTGTGATAATGAAGGAGTCTTAAAATAAGACGTTTTACTGTATCAAGGTTGGATTGAGCAATATTCTTGTACTCACACGGATCTGAAAAAAGTAAATTAAATTATCAAATTTTATAGTAGAAAGTATTTTTCGTAATCTTGAGTATTTTTTTTCTTTTAGAACGTTCTCAATATGACTGTAATCAGTCAGTCAGTTACTCAGCCAGTCAGTCCTTCTGTCATTTAGGCACTCAATTATTCAATCAGTCAGTCATTCAGTCAGTCAGTCAGTCAGTCAGTCAGTCATTCAGTCAGTCAGTCAGTCATTCAGTCAGTCAGTCAGTCAGTCAGTCAGTCATTCAGTCAGTCAGTCAGTCAGTCAGTCAGTCATTCAGTCATTCAGTCATTCAGTCAGTCAGTCATTCATTCACTCAGTCAGTCAGTCAGTCAGTCAGTCAGTCAGCAAATCTGTCAGTCATTAAAGCAGTCAGTAAGTCAGTAAGTCAATCAGTAAGTCAGTCAGCCAATCAGTCGGGCAATCAGTCAGTCAGTCAGTCAGTCAGTCAGTCAGTCAGTCAGTCAGTCAGTTAGCCGACCGGCCACGCACTAGCTGGCCAGTCAGTAAGACTGTTTCTATCTTCTTTGGTCGCTTAATACGTCAATCAGTTTATAAGTCAGCCAGCCACTCAGACAGTTTTTGGGTAGTCAAGCAAGTGAGTGGTTTGTTCATCAGTCAGCCGGAAAAGCTCAGTTCTTAGTTTTGGCAAATCACTTGCTTAGCTACTTAACCAATCAATTAGTCAGTCAAACAAAGCATGATCAACTTGTACCCTATAAAAGCAATGAAATTTACTTTACCTTCTTTCACGTTAAACAAACAAGGAAAAACATCACTTTTACATGCAGCCTCTTCTTCACTGTCCCACTTTCCACATTCAATAACCGCGCCAGGTAAGGTAGAGGGCTGGGGAAGAGAGTCCAGTTCCCCAGGGACATTATACCTCGGAAGCCAAGTGATTTTGTAATCAGAGTCTTGATTCACGACTAACTTGTATTCTTTCACTCGAATGGCTGCAAATCGGCGAAAGGGATCGATGTTGTGGAGAACCTTTGATGTGGTAAAATAATTTAATTAATGAGCTGAGTGCGAAACTTGAATTCGTCCTGTTATGAGGCATCCTTGTAAAAAAAACGTTAGCGAATGAAATAATTGAAGTTTTTTCCTGAATGAAAATTTGAATGAATGTATTATTGGATTTCTTATACCTCCGTGCGCGGAGATTTCTTCCCATTTGCAATGGTGTCCCACACATTCATACCGTCAATCTTATCTTGTATTTTAGTGACGTCACCTCCGGCCAGATGATAGAAGGTTGGTAACCAATCTGTGACGTCAATCAAATCATAGCTAACACGGCCTTTGTTTTCGATGAGCTTGCTATGAACGAAACCAACTCCACGGACTCCTCCCTCCCAGAGTGTGTCCTTGCCTCCTCTGAGTGGGTAATTACATCCCGCATTCCTAAATTGGTTAGAAGATGCATGGGAATGAAAAGAAATGGAAAAATTTCAAAGATCTTGTTAAGCAACTCTGAGATGAAAAATTGATTCTTTTTCTCACTTGAATCCTGTGGTTTTTTTGGGGGGGGAGGGGGGGGCAAAATCGTATCATGGAAATTTTTGCACCTGCTTTTTTAAAATAAGCTGATTTTTTTGGAAAAGATACTTATTTAAAACTGTACCTTATTACCACATTAATTAAACTTTCGTTGCTATTTGATTCTGTGTGCGGCTGCGATTCTTTCTTACCAGTTAAATCCCCATGGAGCGCCTCCATTGTCTGTCGTGAAAACGATCACAGAATTATCAAACATTGCATTTCTCTTGAGAGCTTTAGTTACATTTCCAACGGACTCGTCTAAAGACGCCACCATGGCAGCATAAATTCTTCTGTCTTCCTTTGAAAAATGCTGAAATTTCTGAAGGATGAAAAAGACAGCTAATCACCTGAAGTCAAACAGGCAAACAGACTGCTCGCCACACTAATGCTCAGGAGAGGATAATTTTTAAAGACTGGACTCCATATCTGGGCTTATACATGGATACCTCACGCCGTTTTTCCGTCTCCAAATGATCTTTTTGAATAATTAAAATCTACGTAAAGAGGCATTCATGACCGAAATAACGATTTTTAACGTTTCCCTGCAGCAGCTGTCTGCAAACTGCAAGCAACGCTGCTCGTCATTACGTGCGTATGGGTGTGCAGCCAGGTTACTGAGTTGCTTTCAAAATGGCGGCCTTCATAGTCGACAGTTGAGCCCATTTGAAAAGTGACAAGTTTCGAACCTTCACTTTACCCTTTTGAATCTCAGAACGTGAAAAGGTGTTTTTTTTTTTTTTTTAAAGTTTCTCTAGTTTCGAAAGCACATTACTCCTTTAAGTTGTATATACTTTGGTGTCCTTTGAGCCTCGAGTATATATAACCTGTACAACTTACGTTCAGCACTCTCTTTGGAGCTTGCAAAGGGTCTTTTGGATTTCCCGAATGAACAGCCTGATGTGCAAAATACAAATACAGCGGCTCGGATTTGTTGTGAGTATCAATGATTCGCTCAGCCACTTCTGTGAATAATTCTGTCCCATAATGGCCACTCTCGTTCTTAACGGGCTGTAGAACGAAAAGAAGTTCAAGTAACCAAGTCATTGTGACATATTTTTAATGTATTCTTTAATAATTTTCAAAACGGTTCCTGCTTCTGAAGATTGTTGTGTCCATGAGCCATGATTGTACCCAGACCCTTTGACGAAGTTGTTTGTATCGTCCTCACCGCTAGACACATGAAACTGCTTATAGGAAAGGATTAACTCCGCTGAGTTTTCAAGCAAGCTTCATAAAAGAACATCATCGACCTCACCTTCATGTTATTTCGTAGATCTGTCCCCCATACATCTTCGAGTGAGGTGTGGTCCCAAAAATCTTCTTTTCCATTCCAAAATCCATAGAAAGACTCAAATCCGCGATAAGTTGGAGTGTATTCCTTTTCAAAAAATCCTAAATGCCACTGATAGAAAAAAATTGTTTTCCCACCAACGACATCAAACGTGGGAAAACTAGGTAAAGTTGTTACGAGGTTGTTCTAGCGGAAAGTATCTTAAGCATGAATGGGGAGATTTGTGATATTCTCCCTTCTTAGACAAAACAACATAGGCAGAAAACACACAGCTTTATTTTAAAACCTGGTCACAGATGGTACAAACAGCTGGCAAAATTACGATGTTGAACAAATGGCTCCTTTAACACCATTTCTTCTTCTCCTTCAGATTTGATTCCACGAGTAGATTTATCTGATGGAAAGGGGGAAGGTGGGGACGGGGGGAAGGTGGGGACGGGGGGAAGGTGGGGACGGGGGGAAGGTGGGGACGGGGGGAAGGTGGGGACGGGGGAAAGGTGGGGACGGGGAAGGGGAGGGAACGGAAAACCAGGAGAAAAATTCGGGTCAAGAAGGCGAGTTTTCTAAACATGGCGCCATCCTTACGCATACTTCCCCTTCTTTGGTTGGTACGATATTTTACCTTCCCAACGCCATGTGTCCGGTACCCAAGTGCCTTGAGGTACTGTGGCGTTGTAACCTCGCCCAAGGGAAGACCGTACGGCTGGCTGCCAAATATGGTACCATGTTGAACACCTGTAACCATGATAACACTAATGAGACTTCACATATTCATTTTGTTCACTGTTCTTAGTCGGAAAGAAGGAAATTAGGTGACAAGTTAATTGAAATACAAAAATGGCAAGGAAGAGGTTCTCAGTCAAAACAAAGCGATTGTTAGATAAAGAGTAATTTTCACACTTACGTAAGACCTTTACAAATAATTTGTGTACTTGTAGAAGTAAGATCTAATGAGAATCAAGGTGAGCTGCTCATTTTCGCGCAACCATGTGGCACCAATATTTTTAAATTTAGTTTTTGAGAGCAGAGACTGAGATGTGTATTTATGTTACGAAGTAATTTATATTTAGATTCAATATATCAAGTCTCAAGAGAAGAATGTCGCTCGTAGTGAAGAACTTGACGATTTTTAGGAGGGGAATCATATACTCTTTGGACATCCGCGTGAGCAACCTTCACGAGACAGGATTGGTTATTTGTCGATCCAAAATAATTTTAGGAGGGAATGGCATAGTAAGGGATTAGTCGTTGTTTATCATCTGGAGGGTCGGGAAAATTTGGGTTCTGTCCTCATAAAATCTGCCTATCTTCCCCCTGCTCCCCCCATAAGGCTCTGTAATATTTATGACCCCCCCCCCCCCCGCCCTCATTGGCGGTTTATTGGCGGTCATTTTTCTAGAGTTCCCCCCCGTATACTCCGTTAGCGACGACTGCTTCCCTCCCCCTCCTTTCCCGGTGAAAGACCAAGTGATCCCCAAATCCTTCTCCTCCCACCCCACCCCACAAACGATGAATAATGACTTGTTTGTAATACAGCTTATATGATGGAATTCTCTCTCTGCTACTCATCTTCTCTTGCCTCCAACCTTGGATACTAGTACTAACCTAAGTTGACCGGGTGTTTTCCAGTCATGATAGAGGACCGGGTAGGAGTACAAATTGGCGATACGTAATAACTGTTTAGAATCACTCCATCATTGGCCAGTTTGTCCATATGAGGAGTTGGGATCTGGCGAGAGCCGTGAAAACTGACGTCATCCCAGCCCTGCAATTGAACGATACTTACATCATCTGGGTCAAAATCAGCGAGCTTAGGCAAGTGTGCATGGTGAAAAAAGTCTAAATCCTTTTTCAATTTTTGGTCAAAAAATAGTGACCGGTCCTTTAATGAAATATCAATTTCCGTCTGGAAACGAGCGATGATCAAACTAAGCGTGACATGTGGATCAAAGTGAGACACGAATTTCACGCATGATAAAGAAGTGATGCGGAAGAAGAAGCGGATCGTGATATTGCTGCATATTTCTAGTCTCCTTCAGGCGATTAGGTCGACCGGTGACTCATCACCTCATGAAGCAGTATACTTTTCTGTGATTGGTTTGTTTTTAAACACATGTGAGTGGTACGTGTTACTTGAATGTCTTGGTAGAGCTGACTAGAAGCTCCATAAAAATGTCCTCGGTGGCAAAATTCTCGATGCAGGATAACATAGCTCTAGATCAGACCTTCTTAAGATTCGCGACGGCTGGAGTAATCTGATAATAACTAAATAAGAATAACCTTAAGTGATCTCTTAATCAAATAGTCTTTTAGCGAAACTCTTTACCAGATCATCAGCGACAATCATAATAATGTGAGGTCTGGGCGCTTTCCAAGATGGCTTCCTCTTTGAATGCGACTTCTTTCCCTTCTTTCCAAGGACGTGATGTGAGTTTAGAACCACAAAAATAAGGCTGAAAATGCAAAGTTATGAACGAATTTGAGCAACAGAAATGACAGATGAATGTTTGTCTCGTGCAGAGATTTCTTTTTCATATAAAGACAATAATATCACACAACAACATGCGGGTCAGAGCCGCGATATATTGAAATTGCTCTGAGATAATATTTTGCATTGATCGAATCAAAAAAGAGCCGAAGTAAATAACTAGCAAGCTGACATTATCTGGAAATTAAATGGGAATCTTGCAGATTGTCGTCGAGTTCAGCTACGACGGGATGACTCAGATTGAACCAAACGCAGTTAAGCGCTTCATGGCATAACATGTGCACGCTCTAATCATTTTCAACAAGGGCTGCGGTATGCTCTGTTATATGCACAAAAATGAGGGGTTTGGAGGGTAGAACTTCTGCAGTCACAAGTACTGCACGTATCGCTGCAGTATCAGTGAAATACGCACGCGTAACTGTGAAAATCCGTGTATGAGCGAAACCAGGTGAAAGTTCTAAAGTTCATTTACTTGTTAAGATGGTCGGTTCTTAACTACAACTGATAATATCTCAAACAGGTTATTTTAAAACTATTCATCTTGAAAACCGATCAGTCAAATTAGAACAAGTTGGAACAGGTGGCATTTTCACGCCAAATGGATTCAGAAAAATTGTTGTCACCTTTTATTTCAGAAATTCATTTTTTTTTCTCAAGCAATGGTATTCTACACCAAGAAGATTCCATCTTAGATCGTACTTCGAAAAAAAAAAAATAAATAGAAGTACAAAGATCAGAGGTTCGAATTCAAGGCGGTAATGAACGGGTGCTGCGCCTTAATTCACTGCTTGCATTGTTTGTCATAGCTTGGCTAACAAGGTATTTCTGGTTAAGCGGTTAACGCAGTTACTAGAAATAGCCCCAGGCAAATTAGTAGGCTACAAAACTTCACAGAGAGTGCAGCCTAAAATCAAAGGTCATGAAAGATAGAGCAATTAACAGCCATATCACCTGTTATTCGTCTATGTTTTTTTTTTGAGGAAGTTGAAAGCTGGTAACACTGCGGTTAATTAGCTTGAAATGATTGGAGGTCACACATTCGCGTAATTCGTTCGGTGCCGTTTTAATTTGCTCTGCAAGGTTTTTAACAACAGAAATAACTAAGAGCCACGAAGATTCAAAATAATGTAGCAAATTTAGGGTTTTTGATGCTAAAACAACCCCTGAGATCTATTACTTAATTGTCAAAGTGAAATTAATTTTTTCAATCAAAACGTATTCTAAGTAGACGCCAACTGATTCAAAGCGACATTTTTTTGTTCAATATGTATACTTACCAAAAGCTCCAAAGTAAGTTGTACCAAACTCTCCGCGATTCCATCCCTAGGTGTTTGTCAGAGAAGATAGACAATACATCGACGGTTTTCCAATCAAAACTGTTAGACAAAATTTTCTTTCCATTAAGCCAGCGCTTTCGTAATCAATTATTGATTTATGTCAATCAGGACAAAAGGGACGTTCAATTGGCCGGTTGTTATTCGATTGAAGGCAGGCCAGGAAAAGACTGGTATTTAGGACTGAATAACTTTTAAAATAACTTTTAAAATTGTTTTACTGATCGAAGGCGTGTTTGGAGTCAGCTTCTCAGGGGAACGGTCCCGTGGGGATTGTCCGAGTTTTCCCCCACCTTAAAGGACTTTAAATTTACTTATTTGAAATATTTTTCAGTTTATTCAGGCTCTAGAGTAAAAACTTATGTGTTTTCCGTAAAAATGGACAACTTTTAGCCATAAGTCATAACAAAAGTTAACCCGTAAAATTTTTTTCCTGTTTTGAATGTGTCAGAATCTTACACTGTTATGTGTTTTGTTTTGTAGCCCAGCGAGAAAATCGTGAAAGAAAATTATCAGATGGCACCTCGATCTGGAATTACTCCTGTCGCTTGACTCTAATGCTAGAAGCGACCGTGTAAATGTGTTTATGAACAATGAAATTTATTAACTTTTCACAATAATTAAAATTACCTCGTTACATCCCAATGTTTAAAAGATCCGATAG
Organism: Pocillopora verrucosa; assembly: GCF_036669915.1. Taxonomy (NCBI): domain Eukaryota; kingdom Metazoa; phylum Cnidaria; class Anthozoa; order Scleractinia; family Pocilloporidae; genus Pocillopora; species Pocillopora verrucosa. Next base: position 2,310,718 of record NC_089312.1, read on the forward strand.
CTTAGGAAAAAATTTCTTTCTCGCTAGTACGTTGTACTCTGCGACTGCTCTAAAATAAACGAATTTACAAAATTACAATCTGGTCAAAACCCTATCAAATTCTCCAGGCAACGCAAAATATAACAAAGCCATATTTTTTGATAATCTTTCATAAACAGCAGTGGTTTTTTAAAGTTTGCTTAACATTCTCTCGAAAGTCTTGTCGGCGCCAGCAGTAAATGAGAGGGTTTAAAGATGAGTTAAATAAAATAATAGAGGTGGAGAGCAAATTAAGTAACATGATGGCTCTGCTTCGTGTACGTGAAGTGTTAGCGATTATAGTCAGGCAACCGAATGGCAAGAAACAAACTAGATGCGCGAAAAACACGTAAAATGTGTTTACAACCGAGCTTCGCAATTGCTTCAAGTTTTTTATTCTATCTGTGGTGCGCATTTGATTTTTAATCTGAACTTGATGCCGTCTCAAAACCAGAAAAATATTACAGTAGGCGAGACAAATGATACTCAGACAAACTATGACAATGATTAAAGCGATAACAAGGTAGATTCTAAAACTCGCCATCCTTGTTAAAGTGAGAAGTCCGCTTGTTATCCACAGAGAAATCTGCAGATAAATGACTTTTTTCTCCGTGAAGAATTCCTTGTATCTCAAATGGAAATGAATCGCCAGGTATCTGTCCAGGCTGATGGCCGTGACGGCAAACATGGAAGTTGCAACTAGAAACGACGAAACGGATGTGAAAGAAACTACCAAGGTGCAACTGACAGGCGAAGCCATGAAAAGTTTGAGCAAGACTGTAATGTACAGCGGCTCTAATACCACGCCTACTCCAAAATCAGCAATAGCTAAGCCAAGAAGCAAAAAATTTGCCGTCGAACGCAAAGCTGGAGAGCGAAAGATGCTGATAATAATCAATAAATTTCCCACCGTGGTTGTAGCGGCAAAGAAGCAGTTTAAAACGGCGCAAATGAGCAGAGAAACATCTGTTTGAAGAAACATGAGGAACGGAATCTCATTCGCACAGGAAACATTGGCGGTGGCCATTAGAAGTAATTTTTCGCCGGAGTTAAATGCACAGCTCTAAATTCTTCTTGTATTTTACTTAATCATTATTTCCAACGTTCTTGTTTACATGAAGAGCAGCTGTACAGATTAATTAATAACGTTATTAAAATCCTTGATTTGTAGTTGCGGCTTCCAGATTATATTTCACGGCGAGAATAACAGTACCACATGTGTACATACTGGAGAAAATTTTAATTAAATACATTTCGTTCGTGACTCTCTGTGCCAAGTAATTACATTTCGGTCAAGCGAATATTTTCTTAGGCAAGTTTTCCTGTGTGAAATAGTGATTAAATAGAACGAACAGAATAAGTTACTTTTATTAGAACTGAAAGTCTTAACCACCAAAAAAATTTTGTACACTCAGTAGTTGACCGAATATCTTCCATATCTCGGAAACTCCAAGCAGCAAAATAAATAAATCCCCCATGGTGCTTTGGCAAGAGAAACGACAAGTTTTGAAAGAACGCGCTTTTTAAGGGGGAAGGCTTTTGTTAGAAAAGTAAACATGGTTTTCCCACCTTCCTTTTATTATTTACACAAAGCCAACTTATTTTAGAAGTGCAATAAACTTAGCTATATAATTTCCGCTTGACACTTCAAGAAAGGTTAATTGATTTGCAAATGTTCTTTAGTCCTACTCAAAAACAGATGTAAACCGCGTAATTATATCTGCCTGACATCTTCTCGCCATCAAAGAGGACTTTACAGACAGTTTCATGAGTAGATTTACAAGTGCTTGTGGAGAAACTTCCTTCGCTCGTACAAGTTCAGCTGTATAGCACCCTTCGGTCTGCCTTCCGGAGGAAATTTGTTTTCTTCGTTTCATATTTCTAGACTCTTGAATTTGGATTAATCTGGCAGTTCCATAAACTTCTCTTCGTTTGGTTAATCATCTGTAAGAGTTTCAATCAAGTTTGCGATCACCACTTTCTGCCGTGACGATGAATTCCGCAGCAACTCAGTTCCAGAAAGCATCTCAGACTTTAGATTCAGTATTCTTAGCCCTCGGACTGGCAAGCAATCTCTTCGTCTGTTTTATCATGATTCGTTGCAAACTGACGAAGAAAAGTATCTCCAATTTTTACGTTTTCCAACTCTCGGTGGCAGAAGTTGTTTACAGAACGACACTGGCTGTTTTAGAAATCTACTTTTTAAACAGAAATAATCATCATTTAATTTCGGATGCCGAATGCAAAGTGATTATATTTTGGCGGCAGGCATTCTGTGCTGCTGTTTTTATACTTCTTGTCGGAATCGCCACGGACCGCAAAGAACACATCATAAATTCCATAAAAGCTATGACAATGGATAAACACCGAAAGACAAGGATTGCTTTTATTTGGCTGTTTACGCTCATTTTATCAATTCCTATGTCACTGAGCGCTACTCTCAGCCCGAGATTGAAGATGCTTGGGCGACAAAATATCCATGAAAAACCTTTATTTGTTTGCCTTCTACCACGTGGCCGGCTTTCAAGCATGATATCAGTTACTATCTACTTCTTGTTTGCTTTTTTTGTTCCCTTAGCAATAATTTCGCGATCGTATTACCAAATATTCATTTATCTACGAGACAGAGCAAAAACGCGAAAATTGAGTGCATTTTACATAAGATCCAAATACAAAGCCTTGAGTATGCTGGTCATAATCACTGCGAGTTTCCTTTTAAGCTGGGGACCTCTCATGTGTAGCACTCTTGCAACAGCTTACGATTTTAAAGTTCGAATAGGAGATATCTCAGTCATGAAAATTGCAATTAGTATTTCATTGACTAGTTCTATTATTCATCCATTTATTTATTCATTTGGAAATGCGAATTTTCGATCTGAGGTTGTCCGGACTTTTCGAAGTTGCATTTCAAAAGCACGTTTCCAATAAGACTTAAAATAAGAATTGGTAAAAATTGGATTGCTTTACTTTCAATTGAGCTATAAAGGTGATGGAGGAGTGAGGTGAATTTTAGCGACTTCTGTTTTTCTTTAAAATAAATGAAAAATTTTCATAGACGAGAGAAAATTTGTTAAGAGCAGCAAATAAGAACTCAAGGTAAAAACGCGCAAACTGCCTAAAGTGCGGGAAAAACACGGGTGACCAAGCCACAGGTAGTTTAAGTTTCGACTCTGATTGGTTTAGAAAATTGCTCGAGTTTTCTTTTTTTTTTTCACGAGATGAAGTAAAGCGAAAAAAAATCAACCCTGAATAACTTTCGACACCTTATTGAAAAGTACTCTCTTTTAAAACGTGGATGATAACAAAGAGGAAATGATCCTCCAAGATGAATTTTAATCTAAGAAATTGCGTGAAAAAAAAGAAAACATAGCTTTAACAGGGGTTCCAACCCATGCCTCACTTTTTAAACCTCACGTGTATACCAGTGAGGGTCATGATCAATGAACTTAACCAGTCCAATCACGAAAGTGCCATATTGCATTGTATATGTAAATGAAACTTTTATCATCTTAAACAGACACAGTGTTGACGGCTTATAAATGACTTCTCCTGTTGTGGAAATAAATTCTCTTGTTGGTGAAATGACCTCTACCGTTGGTAAAATTAATTCAACCTCAGTGACAAGACGAAACCGTTTTCTGGTAGTTATAAAACAACCTGTACCCCCTCTAAAGAAGGTTCAAGCTCGAGCAGTCGCATAAGCTGTAACAGTTCTATCACGAAATGGACCATATTTGGACGCTTTTTACTCTAATGTCAACTTTTGGTGTCCTCAACGAAGCAGCAAAAGGTATTTGGGATAGATAATTTATGCCAGTGGTGATACACTCACGAGGAAGATTCCATTTCTTTTATTCCTCCTAAGTGTGTGGTATTATAAAATTCTGATACTGACAAAGGAGCTGACTAGAAAGTTATTCAGTATTTTTACTTTGTTTCCTAAGCTTGTCATGTTGATCTCTGGCTCTATTTTAAACCGAATACGCTTTCTTTTTTTTTTTCGGCAGTAACAACCTTTGATGGATAAAAACAATGAAAACTATGATTTTTTTTTGATACGGAACATGATTCACAACAGCCTTCTAAGGAGGGTCTCAACGGGGTGAAGGCTTACAGATTAATACATTAGCCACTTTACGATCAACGGTTAAATTATTTCCGTTACGTTTGAAATTAAGATTTTTACGGTTAACTTTGTTTACGATTAACGGTTAACGTCTAATTTTTTTTGCCATTTTACGGCTAACGGTTAACCCCATTGAGAGCCTCTTTAACTGTGTGTTTGAGTTAAATTGAACGATTGGAAGGACGAGAGCTAGGAAATCCTTTAGAAAGAAGCTATTTCCTGTTCCACCATTGATATAGGATAGTTCGCGAGGACACATAAATTAGCGATCTTTCCAGGTGTTATTCCATGCTAACGTGGCTAGTAATCGTAGAGAAATCCGAAATATTAGTAGCAAAGGATCTTAAAAGGTTCTTAAGAAATGTATTTCGAGGCTAACTTGAAAGACACTTAAATTTTGCAGATACCTTAAGTCTTGTATTTGCCGGAGATATCAATTTCTCGGACCCGGTTCGCTTTGATGTCAAACGTCACCTTTACAGTTACAACGATACCTTAAAACGGGTGGCACAGTACATCCGAGAGGCCGACATCGCCTTTGGAAACCTAGAGTCGCCCTTCGTTCCCAAGCAAGCGCTGTCTGGTAGAGTCCTGGTTGGGAAACGAATATTTCTGGAGGCTGAAAAGAAAAGTGCCCCAGCATTGAGGTTCGTATTGTTTCACACGTGCTTGCGGCTATTAAAAAACTTAGTTTACCACACTTTTTTAAGTGTGATATCACATCAACTATTCTCTCATAAATGAATAAGGGGGGTAAGTTTCTAAAGAAACTGTGGTGCTGTGTCGGTGGGAGAGTATAGCAAGTAATTTAGTGTTAACAACTAAGTTGAAAACGTAGATTAGCCACCGTAAAAGATAAAAAAGCTGGCGTTTCGAGCGTTAGCCCTTCGTCAAACGCTCTGATGAAGGGCTAACGCTCGGAAAGTCAGCTTTTTTACCCTTTACGGTGGCTAACTTAGTTGTTAACACTAAATTACCTGTTATTCTCTCATAAGCTGCGTTTGAGAATCTTCGTGGCTGAGTCTATTGTTGAGTCCAAAGAAGCCCCAAAGACAGAATTTCTTGAAGATACATAGCCTATTTCGTCGATAATCTCTTGCAACACTGCTAAGACCTTTAAGTGGGTATTCTGATATTTTGTTGCAAACCCATCACAAAAGTGACCCCTACGACCAATTGGAACGAAGGTTTTGACCAGAAGCCAATGAGAACTCAAAGTGATGTCGCGCAAAGACCTAAAGCGAAAGATAACGCGACTGGCCACGGCGCAATCGGCTCAAGTTTTTAATAATTGTTTGAGGGGTTGTCGCGAATTTGCTTAACCAATTACAACTTGAAGTTAACCAAACCAATGCAACCCCAGATATATATCAACTCTCCAACATGTTGCCGGTACTCAAATTTCTCTTTGCCAACAGTTTCGCAGGGTTTGATGTGATGACATTAGCAAACAATCACTTGAACGACTTTGGTGAGCTTCCAGTGGATTATACAGTTAATGCATTGAAAGAGATTGGAATAAAAACTGTTGGTGTTACATATGGACCTTACAATTCCCGTCAGGTAACAGCAGATTTGCCTATAATAACCCTCAAGAGTTTCAAAGGAGAGGTATACTCTGACCATGGAAGACCATACAATTTTTATCTTTATCATTAAAAAATCATTTGTAAAATTGATCGCTTGGGCGATTTCCCAAGGGTAATACAAGTCCTCGAAAAATGTCTTCCATTGATAACCTATTTGCAACAACTTTTTTTTACTTTGACCAGAAATGGAAAATTCATCGACAGTTTCCTGGCTTAATCAATGGACAAACTGACATTTTTTTTTTCCGACTAATGGTAACGCAGTACTCTGATTACTAAATCTGGTTATCGGTGTTTAGGTTCCTCTGATTATGGAGAAGAAATCAATAAGGATTGGGATTCTTGCTTACTGTATAACTCAAAGTAGCTCAAGATATAAAAACTGTAGTGAGGTCCGGAAAATGTTCAAGTCGGGAGCCGCTCTTTACCAGAAAGAGATCGCTACTAAGGACATCAACGACTTGAAGGTAACAACTTACTTAGTCCTACTGTATATTTTAAATCGTTTGTGCTGCCCCATTTGGTGCCATACATCAAGTCAATACCTAATAACTGGAGAGAGATGTTATTTCCTCCCATCACTTGCGTGGGAAAATCGAAAAATTCTCAGTTTCCAAGACTGGAATCCAACCTCAGGCCATCGACTGCACCACAGTGACTACGGTGAGCAAAGCCATCACTAGATTCAAAGGTAACACACGCCCAACATAATATTATACTAGGATCTGAAAAATCGAAAACTTCCATTTCATCGCCGGACTCAAAGTTGACCGTCTTTCCTTCTCTGTTCCCTCAAACAACTGACTCATGATGATCACGCTCCTTAAGGTGGAACGAAGAACGCTTCAGCATTAAGGGCAGGTTATTATCAATCCCCTAGGGGGGTGCTCGAACGAGTTTATTTGTGTCACGATAAAATTGACCTGACCCTCCCTCCCTCCCCCGAGCTCTGACTTATACTAATTCTCCCCCCCTCATTGGAAGTCAATTTTCTTCAGTCCCTCTTCCCTTTATACTCTGTTAATACCGACTGATCCCCCTCTGTTCCCCCTGGAAACCATGTGATCCCCCCAAAATCCTTCAAACCCCCCCCCCCCTTACCTTTGCTTCGCTCCTAAACCGTGGCCTCCTAGTTTCATTGTTAGCAGTCGGGACACTGAATCGAAGAGACTGAAAGGAATCAGGGAAACACCGCAGGTTCAATCCTCGTTGAGGCTTGAAGTATTTATATATAAAGGTTTACCCTGCAATTGCTTTATTAGCAGCTTACTGATAGAGCTATAAGCTACAAGCAAAATTAATTCCAGTGTTGCTTGGGTTTGATTTTCTCCACTCAATCTGTGATTGGTCTGGAAAAAAAAAAACTCGCCCCAATCTCTCAACCGATAAAATGCAAAACCAAAACCAATCGTGACTTGACCGCACTCGTTTTCCTGCGCTTGAGTCAGTTGGCGTGTTTCTAAAGAGTCCTCATTGGCTCCTCGTGTTTACTATGGGTTTTCGTTCACAACAATCTATCGCAATGCGACATAACGGTCCAGTGATCAAATATGTTCAAGGGCTCCTTGCCTTCAAGCGATCTGGATGTTTTACACCATAAAAAATGGAATCTAAATTCGTGTCTACTTGTTTGACTCGCTCAGGCAAAGAACGTGGACGTGATCGCTGTTCTGATGCACTGGGGCAGAGAATACCGTCCCCGAATGAACAACTTGCAGAGAGAGGTCGCTCAGCATCTGACGTCACTCGGCGTCCAGCTGGTCATTGGTGCCCATCCCCACATACAACAACCCTACAGCTACTTTGACAGCCGATTTGTTGATTACAGTGTGGGAAACTTACTTTTTGTCCATGACTATACTCCAGATAAGGAGAACGTAAGCATTACATCCAAGAGTGAAATGTGCATACCAAATTATTGTGGAATTCAAGCTGTCAAAGAGCCCCTTAATTCCGATTTTATTATTGCCTTAAATGTACCATGCATCTTATTACGCCCTAATTTTAAAAATGAACCCGATTCTGTTAACTCTTTAACCCCTAAGAGAGACTGGGAGCTAATTCCTCCTTACAAGATCACCCCTGAATAAAACATTCAAGTCATGAGAATAAGGGAAACGATCACCAACTAAAGAAGTTCTTGATCGTTAAACAAATTCTCCTTTTCAGAACCTTAAGAAATGTATAGAGAGATTATGGAGAATATGCATACTGATGTTTGGATGTAAAGGGCTAAATAACGATTTCTTTAAAAATATAAACCATTACCAGATTGTGTTCTGGTCGAGTTTCATCTCAGGAGCCCTTAAATGGGAGTTGGCCAACCGGCTGAGCCGGTAGAAAGCTAGACTACCGTACAGAGGTCGAAAGTTGCGTGCATAAATGTTGCCGTGCGTCTGTTCCGTGATAAATCACACATGGCACCTAAATGTGGTATGAACAAAAAAAAGTGGCACATCAGGCGAGTGTAAGTGTGTCACTGAATGATGTTCTTTCCACATTTTGAATTTTCTGTGATGTATTACTGAACAAACCCACGGCAACATGGAATTGCCTTATATAGTAAAGGAGCAAAATAATGTAAACGGGTGACGTCATCTGTGCTTCTGTTCTCTAACAGATCATAGGTAAGAACCTATTGAAAAGTGCACGAAATTCAGCCTGTTAAATAATTCATGTCTGATTTCTGTTTGGCTGGGAAATACTCCTTTTGTCTGATGTGACAATTTTTTTGTTTTTTTTGTTTTTGTTTTTTTAAGAGAAAGACTTTTCTTTATGATGATATTTTAAAAATTCAACTTTTAATCTGAAATCTTTTTTTCTAGATAACAGTTCCTTTCAAAGCCCTCCAGCAAGGACGCCTCATTCGAGCTGAAGTTTCCAGGTACTGATCATTGTCTGTTAATTCCCATAAATAGAAAGCAACAATTAATTTTAAAAAAATCATAAAACAAAGAGATGAATAAGCCACCGAAGGAGCGTGGAGGAGACAGCTATTCTTTCCCATGCGCCTGGCACTTACGTCGTTCAGGCCACGTGACTGCGGTATTCTTGGATGCAAATCGTAGTAGAGAACAGTTCTTCCACGTCTTTTTACCTGTTACTCTAACTATTATGACAATTATCAACACCATTTTTTTGTTTTCTTAATTTTTCTTTTCAAAGAAATGGGATAATACGTGTGCAATCTCTGCCTTATGAGATCAGAATTAACAAAACCAACCACTGCATCCAACCGACTCCAGTCACAAAATTTAAATGGTCCGATGTATGTGGCCAAGCCGATAAGGCGTGTTTGAGATACTGAAACTCTGTATTGCTGCCATATACAGACCAGAGAGTCGCTGGACGTACTTTCTGGCCGCACAGTTAAAGCCAGAATAAGTTCTAAGAGGAATTACTTTATAATAGACCTCTACAGCTTGTATAACAAGGTAACTTAGTATTATCGTCCGAGTCAATAATGTAACTTGGCCACCGTTTAGAGTTTAAAAGCTGACGTTTCGGGCGTTAGCCCTCCGTCAGAACGGGAGGTTCTGCTCGGACGAAGGGCTAACGCTCTAAACATCAGCTTTGAAACTCTAAACGAAGGCCAATTTACTCTTCCACTAACGCAACACCACAGTTTCTTTAGAAACTTACCCCTGCCCTGTTTCTACAGCTTGTATTCTTAGTTTACCGTTTCAGGTCTTAATTGCCAGCTTTACTTATAAATTACATATGCGTACGTCTGGACGTGAATAAGAGGAAATTTGAAAGAAAAAATTTAAAAGAAACAGTTCCCTAGAGTATCGTCACACGACCTGAAATACACAAAGCATACAAGCTGAAGAGGTCTATTGACAGCAGCGCTGGAAAAATACTCAAAACACCCCTCCCTCCCCTCCCCCCCCCCCAAAAAAAAACCAACAGTTGAGTACGCTATTGTTGTTGTTCGTATTGATGCTGCTTTTTGTTTTGCGTTAAGAATTGTAACTAAAATGGCAAGCTTGCCCGCACAAATGCAAAATAAAATAATTCTTGCAACCTGATTGAATAGCCTTGTTACCAAGAAAGTTGGTTGCATGAGAACCATTTTAGATTACAATGAATTTAACCTGGTTTGATTCTATTTTTTCTGTAGTTATATTAAATATTCTTAATGATTGGGGATTATGGTGAACTATCATGATCAAAGAGAAATACAACTCGACTTAGACTACTACCATTCTCACAAAAAAATTGTTTTAAAACTCCAGCATATTTTGGCAGGTTCTGCTCTTGTGCGCACGTTTGTAAAACAAAAGTATCACTGTGTGTGTGTTCCAAATGCAAAACAATTTTTCAATCTTCTTAAAGGATGAGTTCTCTGGATGACTAACTCAAGCAAACGGATAGCGAAAAATGAGTTTCTTTAATTGTTTTTCTTAAAATTATACAACATTTGCTTCCCCAACAACCGTGACGATTGCATTTATTCTTAAACAACTGTTGCCTCAGCATCTTCCTTCTTGTCACTATCCCCTCTCTCGGTAATCTGTTTTGTATCGCTACTCTCCCCCTGATTACCAGAGTGGTCATGAGGTACAGCGTTGTTTGAATCAGTTGTGTTTTGTTTGGCGATATTGGTGTCTTTTTTAGTGCCAATCTCCTCCATTCTCTCGTCCGTGTAAGTATGGTCTGGTAAAGACCTAAGCCACTTCATCATTCTAGTAGTTAGTCAAGGGTTTATTACATGACAACCATTTTATTTTGTACCAATTCTGTTGAGGAGTCAGAAGATTTTTTGATCACCTTCACGCAGTATAAACCACTTCTTTAGGGAGTGTTAAAGTAATTCGTAACTGCCGTAGGATTGGTCTTAAAAAGCCTTGCGCCACTTTCGCAACCAATCAGGTACAAAAATGGGAATTCCCCGCGCTTCAGGCATTTTCATGTTTTCAGTTTAATTTCTGACTGGCTTCTTGATAAATCTCTGTATTGGCCGATGTGACAACGCAAGATTTGTTCATTTCAAAACAATCAATCGAACAGTGTTGTACAGCCAAACTATCTTAATCTTCTCTTCACATTTGCTAACTCAAACTCCGAATTACGTACACTCCACAAACTAACTACAATTGCTTTCATTTAATTTAAAAGCACTCAGCAATAATCGTAAGATAAAATTAAGCCCTGATAAAAAACAACAACAAATCTTTACAATCATGATTGCAATTAAGAGCAGTTCACAACTGACATCTCTTTCAAATTTCACAAAGTTTGACATCCCTGATCAAAAGAATAAACTTTTTTTTCTAAGTGGGGCTTCTTTTTGCATTAGTGCTCTTGTCCCGAGTAATAAAAAAACATCTAACGTATTGCCGTCTAAAAACTTTTAGTAAAGGCAGCTTGTGCTATGTATGACCCTTAGAAGCTTATTTTCCTTTAAAATTCAACAAATTCGTCCCGTTGAGTTGTTGTACATAAGGATACGAATGTTCCCGAGCCTCTGTGTCGATAATATGTTTGTAGATATATTGGTGTTTAAACTTCTGTATTTCCTCCTGAAAAGATAACATACAAAGAATTCAATGTAAAACTGGAATAAATCAGCTCAACTTCTATTTTCGTCTTATTTTTATCCCTTTCCTCGCTCGATAATACTCGTGTCAAGTTTGCTACGCATAAAGGGTTTCACACCAAGAGTAACTGTTGTTTAGGCGAGTGGTCCTAAAAACGACTGTTTTCGGTGACAACGATTGACGTGTCGACAACCTGAGCGGAAGTCATCACCAGAGTCAAGACAAGGAGCAATTTTAAAGCGAGTAACGAGAGTAATCCAGGATTGCTTTGGTTTTGCTTTATTTCGCTCTGTGATTGGTCTAGAAAACTCGCGCCACTCTCTCAACCAATCAGATGCAAAACCAAAACCAATTACGACTTGGTCACTCGCGTTTTCCTGCGCTTCAAGCAGGTTGCCTATTTTTGCTCTGAGTTCCCATTGGTCAATGATGATATAAACCTTTGTTATGATTGGCAGTTGCGATAACTTTGGTCGCTCAATTCAAAAGTGCTATATTGGTAATCTTCAAGTTATTCGAACCAACCTCGTTGTCATCCCATTCTAACGTCTCGTGTAGCCCATCAGAGCCATAGCGACGGTTGTAGGCATCGAAGTGGACCTAAATGAACACAATAGTCACTTAAAATGGAGGAGGAAATAAATTCATTTTCATTTGTATCAGTATAATGTAAAAAGGAAATTGCAGCAACAAGACAGTGTCATTGGCTAACAATGAGTGTAATATTTGAGAACTTAACGTGCAAAAACTTGCAAAGCTACGGAATTTGTGAAAGTGCCAAGAAAGTAGCACATAAAGTTTTAGGTTTAATTCCAACCACAAAGGCATATTTTGAGATATTTTTGAGTTCTTACTCTGAGAAAAGGTAGCAGAGGAAGAGAAGAAGGAACGAATAAGCGAAGATCATTTTCCATTAAAAAGCGACAGGTAATAGAGCAATAAGCAGGTTAAATGCTTCTGATAAAGGTAAATGTATAAAATATTCCCAGAGCGAGGCTTACCTCGTCAAGAACTAGTCCAACCGCAGGGGCTTTCGGGATGTCAACCTGAAGATAACAATAAAAAGGCATTTCAAGAGTGTCTGAGTTCAGGGATCAAATCCAACTATAAAACGACTGAACTAGATCTAAAACGACACATGCATACAAGTACCTTTTTCTCTTTCCTGGCCAGTTCTATTGTACTAACAGGAGCCACACCTCGAACGATCGCCAAGACAAGGCCTACAAACGATATCAAATGGCACATGTAGTTTAAAAAAATGTACAAAAACAGTACCGAGAAGGCCAACAGCTGCGCTTTACATCCCAACCTCAGGTCATCTTCACCCCTTCCAATTAGAGAACACATTCCGATTGCATTGCGTGATACTAAAATGGTCAAACAAAGCCATGAAAAAAATCATAAGGATCCGATGAGAATCCGTAGTAAAAACACACTACGTGCTTCCAGCGCGGGAAAACGCTTACCACACACTCGTTATCGATTTTCATTTTGGATCTAATTGGTGGAGAGGGTGGTGCGCGCCAAATGTCAAAACCAATAAGAAAGCAAGGTTAGGTTACATATGATTGGTGGATAAGCGGGGGTAAGCTTTCTAGATCAATCACAAAGCGAAGTAAAGCGAAGGCAGTCCACTCAAACACTTAAAATACTAAATAAAAGATTTCTCTAAACTCAAAAACGGAGGGCTTTAGGATTCACGAGCAAGCCTTACCAATCATTTTCCGTATCTGATGGAGCATGAAACTTTGTCCTTTAACAGAAATCGTGATGAATTCTTTTCCGCTTTCCTCAAAAGGTTTACCACACTAAATAAAGATAAAGTCAGTAAGGTGAGTCTTCCGAGCCTTCTACTGCCCGAGCTTATATGTGAAACTGTTACCAGTTTGTTGTCGCAAATGTTACCTTGAACTTCATGATATATCTGTGAGCACTGGCATCATTAAACCTCCTGAAATTCGAAACAAAATTCTATTATGGCAAAACGACCTAAAAAGGATTTTAAAATTCGAAGCGGTTTTCAACCGGGGGTTGGAAGCAGTTCATGATTGCAGCAGTTCAGCTGCACTCTTGTCTGTGATTGTTCCAGGAGGCTCGCATGGCACCCTCTTGTAGAAACGACAATAAATTATGGGAAGAAGGGGGAGTTTTCTTGTTTCTGAGTTCATATTGACTCCTTCTGACATTTTCCTTTCTGAAGACTGAATACTTTGATTGGTCACGACACTTGGTTAAAATGCTCTCTTGTCAAAAAGTATCATTCATTCATTGATTATACATGATATCTCCGGTATCAATTGATTATTAATGATAATAAATGATACAAATTCGATTCTTGGATTGAAAAACTGCAAATTATTTATAGTTTCCATTAGGAGACAAGTGCTTGTACTCACTTGCCTGATGTAAAATTGTGATAATTGTGTGTTCCAACAAACTTGGAAAGGATCTCATTAACCTTGTCAATTTTCTCATCTGTTTAAAAAGATGAGAATAAAAATAACTTAACATTGACAAACATACCACACTTCAAGGCAGACTTCCAAGCAAATACTTGGCTTGATTTGCTTTGAATTCAAACAAGAAGTCGCCATTGATTACAGCAAAAACATTTGATGTATGAAACAGTTGCTGAACCTTTTACACAACTTAAGTACATACCAGTCACTCTGTAATTTGTGGTTCTTTGCTGGAAATAGAAGGGAAGATATGCAGCTGTCAACAGACACAAATTCAGCATGTGTAACACTGACTGACTGAGAGAATGACTGACTGACTGACTGACTGACTGACCAAGAGACTGACTGACTGACCGAGAGACTGACTGACTGACTGACCAAGAGACTGACTGACTGACTGACCAAGAGACTGACTGACTGACTGACTGACTGACTGACTGACCAAGAGACTGACTGACTGACTGACTGACTAACAGATTGACCTACTAACTTAGGCTGATTGACAGAATGATCAACTAATTGACAGACTGACAAATTGGTTGATTCTTATGGACATATTCTTATAAAGAGAGCAATAGAATGTCTTGAGGCAAAAACAACTTACATAATCTTTGGCAAAAGCAAAAGTAGGAGTGAGATATTCATATGTCCTTGCTGAGCAGTTTCCTTTAGCATCAAAGCCTCTGGTTGTTCTTTTCATGGCTGCCAAAAAACAATTTAAGGAACATCTGTAGTGCAAAACTTGACAAGTATGAGAAATTTCTGTGAAATTTTCCGTCCATATCCTGTTTACTTATTCTTGACTCTTGGAGGATCAATTATGCAATGAAAACTGTACATGTAGGGTTAATTGACTCTAAAAAGTTAAGAAAGGTTCTGTAAGTTGACTCACCAATGACTCTTATTTCAGGTGGAAGATGCTCGTTAATCTTTGGCAAGAGACTCTGCAATGGTACCATGTACACACAGAGAGGAAAAACAGTTAACATTTGGTCCAGTACATATAATAATTTTTGTACACAGCAAGTACTCTATAAAGCAATCTGCTACTCAGTAGGTGTACATGCACAGTTCCAAAGAAATGACTCAAAAAGAACTGTCTAAATGGAGAAATACATTTTCAAAGTACATTGTGCTGGTGATAATAATTATTGCTCCTATGAAGTCCAGTTTGACTAACAGTCATTCAGTATACATTCCACATTTATGTAAGGGGGTTTCAGGAACAGCTGGCTGGTTTACCCTTTCAATTCCAAGATCTCAGTTTGTAGTAATTCTCCTTACTGTCTGACATACAATTCTTATGATGTTAGTTAGGAGAAATTCGTATTGGATTAACTAATAATCCCATAAATGATATTTTTCTTTATTCTCATCACTTGTCTCCTCAACATTTTATTCATATTGTAAGGAGAAATTCTGTCTTGGTCACTCATGGGAGTAAAAGGGTTAAATAAAACTCAGTCTTAATTCTTTTATGTCTTATAACTATAGGAAGAGGTGGTCATAAACTTGGTGCTCGCAGAGAATCACAGGTTCCCACAGCAGTGTACAGTGTAATTACAAAAAACTATTGTGACACTTATCTTTAAAGATACAACTTGTCTTGCGGCAGAAACACCTTTGTCTGTTCTAGCACATCGTTGAAAGGACATCTAGAGTGAAAACAATACAGAAATAAAGTTACTGTTTTATTCCTAAGCAACTTCTATCATGCTGGTAATAAAGAAATGGCATCTATACTTACATTAATGGAAAAAGACTAAACCCAGCATTATTTGTCTGCAATGATGTACAAAATACAATTTCTATATTTCCATTAAGTCTGATTACCCAATACAATTAACCCTATACAACCTAACATTGATAATCATATTCTCCAAACTGTTCTCTTTACATCTCCTATAGCACTGAGAAGGAGAATTTGTTAGACAATCAGGAGCTCTGCAAATTGGTGGCCATTTTCTTTATTCTCACAACCTTTACATTTGATTCAAGGGTGATACTGTAAGGAGAAATTAGAAACCAGTCACTCTTAGAGGTTAAAGAGGTAAGCATTTTGCAGAATCACCCATGACCAACCTTCCCCATGTTGGCTTTTCCATCTTCAGTTATTGCTTCAGCATTAAACAAGGCATTGACCAGTTCTTGTTCAATAGTTTTAACACCAGGATTACTAGACAAGAAAAATAGATAATGAAATTAGCTGATTAAAATAAAAAAACTTTCATACAAGTTTGAGTACACTACTCTATTATCAATCATCTTCTGTTTACTTCCTGTGCATTTTCCCCATGGTCTTTCTCTGAAAACAAAGTAGATGAATGTTGCCCTTTTTGTCACCAGACAGTTACTGATTAAAACACTCCCTGGCAAAGATTAGGGCTGTGTTTTTCTCTAGTCCACAACAACAAAACACAACTCATCTTGTGAGAACAAAGTTGTGTTGAAAGTCATGTAGTGGACCTGAACACTTTTGTATACCACAACCATTACTCTGGGGTGATGCTGAACATGTAGCAACCTCAATACAAATATTATACAACAAGATTAAAATCCTACAAGTGAGACAAAATAGTGACTGTACATGTAGTCCTTATCATTCCTTTAAAAAAAACTGGGATCAGTTGCATCAGCTATGCAGGGCAGTCTCCAGTACAAATTAAATCTTGTATGTTAAACAAAATTGTAATTTTTTTTCCTGATCATCAACACCATGCAGTGATACGTACATTTGCATTCCATTGTAACCTGCCCCACAATAAGACAAAAGCAGTGCACACTTCTTTTTTCTTGGAAGTATGGAGGTTTTTTCATTCTTCTCATCATCAGCAGCCTGTGAAATAACAGTACTTTGAATTTTCATCAAAAGCTAGATCTAGGGCATATGCAGATCAGTGACATAAATCATACCAAAAGTTGAAGACAATTTTTCATCTAACCTCCCTGTGGAAGGCAACATTTTGTCACTATCATTTTTTCACCGGCACCTTTGAAAGTTGCATCGCAGAAAAAAAAAATTTTAAGTCCCCTTGAAAAAATATATTGACAGGCTCTATCCAAATCTTGCCATTCTAGGGAGGGGTGGTTAGGGTTAGGGGGAAGAGGTTGTGGGGGGGAGGGGGGAGGGGGGAGGGGAGTTCGAATGTAATGGAACGTCTCCCTGTAACTCAATGTGGGCTGATTGTAGAAAACCTAGAGAAGCATTTTCTTGTACCTTCTCGCCAGGTTCTGTTTTCATTCTCTTTTTCCCAGTATCTTCTGTCGTGTTGTCATCATCTAGGCACCTCTTCAAACCGTCGTTCTCCCCCTGAGTCTTGTGTGGTTCTTCTGAAAACTGCTCTGCACTGCACGTGGTATCCTCCGCCATATTCTTTAGTAGCCTTGACACAGCTGAATATTCTAATTTTTGTACAGATAGCTTATAAATCTTACTTAGAAAAGAGGCGAGATGTCTGCTCATATAAGAAATACAGCAATTTTTCAATGAAAGACTTCTATATGAAAGTGGTAAAGGATTTGACAAAAAGCAGAAAGCAAATTCAATAGTGAGCCCACACTAATAATGGCTCTAGCGGATTCACATTTTGAGGCAAATGTGTTGTATAAGACTTATAGTTTGACCCAGTTTCCCGCGTTCAAACCTTGCTTCGTGAACGAATATTATGTGAATCCTCTTTGAGTTAATGTTTTAGTGTCACGCTTGTAAAATAACTTATTTTTGACTACAATGTTACGATTAGGGTGTACTATCAGAGGTCTTTGCTCGTTAAATGCTCTGCCGAGACAATCGGTGAGGAAAACGTTTGTTCTTTTTTTTTTACGATTTTCTTGTTAATGTTTCGCTTCGGTTTCAAGCTTGTCTAGTTCGTGTAAATGGAACTGAAATTAGATCTAGTACATTCAAGCATGTTTCTACTGGATGTTGAAGCTAATTCGGTATTTGGGTTGACTTAGAAAAATGTCAAAAATACTTGCACGAAATGTTTGTCAGTAAAGTATGATGAAATAGTGTTGGTGCGATTACATAACATAGCCTCCATCAATTTTATTGCCGATATTAAATGTAGCACAGTAATGTGATCATTACCATCTGATGCTCAAAGTTTCAGGTAAGACTCGGCAATTTATCAAGAGGATGCCGCAAGTTACTTACCACAGAGGCTTCTACAGCAACAGCAACAGCTGAAATCTCTCCCAGAGCCTCCAAAATAACAGGTATAGAAATTTTCTTCCGGGTTTGGATCGTAGCTTATTGACGGGTCTGGTTATCTTGATTTAGAGCATAGTGCACTGCTGTCAAAGAATGGCAGGGATTTTAATCAGGTCGTTAGCAGTGGATACAAAACAAAGTCAATTGCTATTTCTGAAACCTTGAGTACTGTAAACTTATTTTTTCTATTGCTGGGGAAGAGAAGGTCAAGACAACATTTACCAGAAAAAAAAAATTTTAACAATTCATGTATTTTGATTTTTAAAACTTAAGTGGTAGAGGAGAACTATATTCTCTCTTCTTCCTCTTTTGTTACTTTCTCTGTCAGAAAGATGAATATTATGATAAGTATTATTTGTAGAATCATTTTTAATAACATTTGGTTTCACGCTGTTATCAGTTGTAGATGCAGCCTTTTCACTTTACATTTCCTAAACCATAAGCATTGTTAACACATATTAACAGTCATCAGTTAATATGAATTAATGAAAGCACCATAATTTTCACCTATTTTTAAGGCTTCTGGTTATTGGGATGTGCTGGCATGGCAGTTGGCTCTGTTGTTCTGGGAGGAGTCACACGGCTAACAGAATCTGGTTTGTCAATGGTTGACTGGCATCTGATCAAAGGAATGAAGCCACCAACAACACAAGAAGAGTGGGAGAAGGAGTTTGAAAAATACCAGAAGTTTCCTGAATATAAATAGTAAGGAGAACAATACTGATGACTATACTTGAGTCCAGTAAAAAGCCTCTGTGCCAAGTATGAGCTTACACTCCTCCCTTAAATTAAGATGCTGGACTTACAAGAGTGGAGGAACACAAAGCCCAAACAGTAGAATGCAAATGAAACAAGATCTAAGGAAGAGTTCTTCTAATGGAGTGATCCGGCTACTTTTTACTAACTTGGCACCCTTCAAGGGTTCCTTTTTTCAGAGTTCCTAAATATCACCTTCTTTGCTTCAATATGGGATTGCATCTCCACCCCAAATTTTTTGCTGAAAATGATGTTTTTTAATCAGATCATCCACAAAAGATTTCTTACTGTAAGCCCTTGGATGCAGAGGATTATTAGGCATCTTGACTTGATCCTTGAATCTAATAACAAAGGTGCATTTTTTTTTATAGTACCAACCAAGGAATCAGTCTCGCACAGTTTAAGTGGATCTGGTACATGGAGTATGCTCACAGAATGTGGGGTCGTTTGGTTGGAGTTGCATTTTATCTCCCAGCAGGATACTTCTGGTACAAGGGCTGGTTTAATAAAGGATTGAAGATGAGAGTTGGAGTGTTTGGAGCCCTGTTACTGAGTCAGGTAGAAACTTAAAGATTTCTTTACAATTTTTTAATACCACAAACAAAATTTTTTTATCTGAAATTCAATTTGTGTGTTCAGTTTTAGATCCTATTGACCAACATTAGACACTAGTGTTGGATTTTAGACACTCGTGCCCAATTTTGGACTCTGGTGTCCAATTTTAGACATTAGTGTTTGATTTTAGATACTAGTGTCCATTTTTAGAGACTTGCTTCTGATTTTGGACACTAATGTCTGATTTATACTTTCAACTTTGTGTCATGTATCACTTTTTTGTTCTTACCCCATTTTGATGATATCTGTGATCTATTACTGTACAGGAGAAGAAAAAGGAAGAAGGAAATGTACACTTACCCTCTCAATTATTACGCCAGCAGAAAAAAACAAACCAGCTGCAAAACTATTTGATGAGTTTTTTACTGATCTGGGTCAGTCTGTCTGGGAAAAAGTCTGCCCTTGGTCTAAAGTGTTTTCCTAGGCCAAAGGCTGGTGGCAGTAATCAAGGCCTCAGGTCCAATTTTTTCCCCATACAGACCTACCTAAACTACCATTTTAAGGATGCAATGACAATAATACAACAGTTCCCCCCACACCAACACACACACCCCTTATTGTCTCTCAATTTCTGTGACAGGGTTTGATGGGATGGTACATGGTGAAGAGTGGCCTTGATGAAGAACATATCAGTAAAACAGAGATACCTCGGGTCAGTCAGTACCGCCTTGCTGCGCATCTGTCGCTTGCTTTTCTTCTGTATTCTGGTCTAGTGTGGTGTGGCCTGAGTCAGTTCATCCCTCAACCAAGAGTAAGTGTGGTCAAATTTTTTTTCAAGATTCACAAATAGTGAATTTCTAACTCTTAAACCTTTAACTCCCAAAAGAGATCAAGATGTAACTTCTTCATAAATTATCCATACATTACTTAGCAAACAGGTAATGAGATTACTCAAACCTTATCAAGTAGAAGTTTATATCTTGATCTAATGCCAAATTCTTATAACTAATTTACAAGGAAATGTGTAGTAGCCAGTAGGGAGAGTCATCAATGAAATCTTAGGGGTTAAGGGTTGAAAACTTACAGAAAGCAGAGAGATACTTTAATAGTTAAATAAGTTTAAAGGCTGTAGAATGTGGTTATTTTTCGTTAATTTATTTTATTTGTGACCTTATCCTAGCTTGTTCTGTTTATTGTAGTATGTCATGACCTCACAACTAAGGCAGTTCAGAAGATTTGCTCACACATGCAAGGGCTTTGTAGCGCTCACTGCTCTTTCAGGTGAGAATCAAACTGACTTTGCTTAAAAGCGTACCGTTGTATCTCTGTATCAACTAGCAGTCTCATATTTTCGAGACTGGTTTGCTGTCTCAGTTCCACGCAGAAAATTACAGTATTTCTAGAAAATGAGAAATTATGGTGGCATTTATTGCAGGCTGTGTAGCCCCCGAAGTTCGAATCTACTCCTGTCTCTTCTTAGGCCTTCGTGCGTGTCTCCACGTACATGTGCGCTGGCCTCCGCGTGCGTGTTCAGCACGCGGCTTCGTACGTCTCCAATCTGCCTGAACCAACCCACCTAACAAACTCCCCTTCTCTTCATGCGATCTTATTGTTTCCGGCTTAAGTTTATAAATCATTGACTTTTTCATGCGGCATTATCACGTTTCGTAGTTCACTACGTCTATAGCAGCCCCTCTCTCTCAGAATGCAAACTTATGTAATCAACTCTAGCCCTCTTCCTACAGGTGCGTTTGTCGCTGGTTTGGACGCTGGCCTTGTTTACAATTCTTTTCCCAAGATGGCAGACCGTTGGATTCCAAGCGACTTGTTCGCGCTCGAACCGAAATGGAAAAACTTTTTCGAAAACCCAACAACAACTCAGTTTGTACACAGAATTCTTGTGAGTTGATGCTTTTGAATTAGTATTCTAGTTACTTTTTCTGGTAGCTAGTGCTTTGAGTAATCCAGTTAAAAACAAACGCACGTGGGCTGGTCAAAGAAAGAACGGGAAATTTTTGTACAGTTTGAAGAATTTCTGGTCATTTTAATGCCTCCTTCCTGTGTTGCGTGACATCTTGCTATTGCCTTGTGTGACAAATGGTGAAAGAACAATTGAATTCGCAGAATTAACGACTGATCACGCACTGAAATATTCTTCTTTGTAGGGAACAACCACTGTGTCTTCCATTGCCATTTTGTTTTTACTCGCGAGACCACTAAAACTGCCTGGAAGAGCTAACATAGCGTTAAACTGTCTGCTGGGAATGTCCGCTATGCAGGTGACGTAATTCTGATTTTAAAACTTCCAACAAATTTGAAAACTTCTAACCCTATAGTGTGTATTTTATACCTTTCAGTTTCCGTTTCAAGCCCAGGATCGAGATGTTTCTTGGTTGTAATCATTGTGTAGTCCTCATAACATAGCCTCACCCTTTCACTCCCGAGTTTTCATTAGTAATTCTCCTTACTGTGTGCCATACAATTTTTACGATGTTAGTTGGAAGAATTTGGTATTGGATCAACTTACAATACCCTAATTGATGAGTCATCGTTTTTTTATTTGACCTTTTATTTTTCTATTTCAGGTCACTCTCGGTATTTCTACACTTTTGTTATATGTTCCAACTCATCTCGCTGCGTTACATCAAGCTGGTGCTGTGTCATTGTTAACAATTGCTCTTTGGCTCACAAACGAACTCCGCAAGCCCCTAGTACCAAAATGAGGCCTCCTTGTACCAGTTGTTAACCAAATTTCGGTTTTGGGCGACTGTTGCTGAGTTTATATGGAAGACCCTTGAGAATATAAGAGGAAGGCTGTTTGACGAAGTGAAAAGTTTGCAAGATGTCATTGATACATGCCTATACACTCAGTACTGAAAGCATTCGGCATCTCTTTTAGGATCTAGCTTTTATTGAGCGTGCCAGACACTGTTTTCAACATACTTAAACACTTAAAGCAAGGGCAACGGTCTTTTCGAAGTTTGTCACGCAGTGAGCACGGTAGCCAGAGCAATTTTCAATTGAGGGTTGACAATAGTCCGAAATTGCTGTAGTTCTGCTCCGCTGCGCACCTTGATTCATCACGAAAGTTGGCGCCAACTTTCCCACCAATCAGGTGCAATACTTAAACCATTTGTGATTTGGTCCCGGTTACATTTATCTTCTTCGCGGCCTTTGTCTGATCTAGTCGTCACGCGAAGTAACCTCTTCCCACGCGTTGCGTGACGAGATCAAACAAAGACGGAAGAAGGAAGCTACGGTTACGTGCGACTTCCTGCGCGTGACGGCGGCTACTTGTGTTCGCTCTGAGTTATCATTGGCTCCTGATATTTCCTTTGTTCTGATTGGCCAGTGTGATTATTTTGCTTTTGCTACAAGGATATTCGTTAAGTTGGATACGGTAAGGGTGCAAACTCGTTCAGGACTAAGAGTGCATCTAACAGTAGGCGTATGTCTTCCTCCATTCTCACGCGTAAAGCTGAGCGAACCTAAATTCAGTTTGAATGTAATTTATGTTTTGGAAAGAATGACTTCATGCACTAGATGCCTTTACCTCTGTGAAAAAGGAAACTGATTTACTGCTGGAGATAAATTTTATGTGAATTTCCGAAATAAAGTTTTAATGGAACATTTTTCCTGGCTATTCCAGCTGAAACTATTGATCGGGTGTGCCTGCTTTCTCCTTAACTCTCCATTTATTTCGGACGACTGTTTCACAAATAGATTTCGTTTTTCGGATCATAAGTCAATCATGCATGAAGCAGGAGAAGTCGTGATACGTTTCGACAGAGAGGCAAAGGAGGGGGGGGGGGGGTTAAAATGAGTAAGTACGCTAAGCTAATACAGCAAGATTTCAACCTATCGGATGTATCATTAGAAATCATTGCATCCAAAGGTTTTTTTATCCTAGAATGAATCGCGTTACTCTTGCTATATTTCTTTTTGTTCGACAAATTAAGGCGACTTACTTGTCGAAAGTGGACGCACCTAGAGCGTTTACACATGCTTCGTATCGCAATATCACATCGTGCGTTACAAGTATCAAACACAGAAAAAAACAAATTAAAGAATTAGAATATTTAGCACAAATTTTTTATGTTTTTCAGTTCGACATCTGAGGTGTTCGTCTGGGCATCATAGTCATCAAAGTTTGTTGTTTAATAAGTCAGTAATCGTAGTTTTGACAATGTTTTCGTAGTTTGAACTCATATATGGCTCATAAGTTATCTCGCGAGATAAGTTTGAATTGGGGGAGTAACAGTAGTAATAGTAATTGTGTTTTTAAATAACACCAAAGACGCTTTTGTTTTCTTATACTTTTAAGACATAATTTTATCATGACAATTTAACCCTCCCAACAGTTTACTGATATTTCGAACATAATTGATAGTAGCGGCAGTTCTTCTCTGCAGGTAGGCTACTTTCCCCGCATCGGGTTTGGCTTACCAGCTGGCTTATTGCGAAGCATTAAACAGACCAGAAAAAAGGCTTATTACTTCACTTCACTTTTGAGTTTCTTTTCCGATGACTGGGTTTTGCTTGTATTTGTTTTGCGCTTTTCCATTTGTGTTTAAAAATACAAACCCTAGCTCTTTTAGCGTGCTTCTGAACGTTGACATTCGCCGGTTTGCGCGAAGAAAAGAAATAACTTCTACAGCCCGCGCTTCATGTAACAAAAGTTTCCCTTCCGTACCCCCGGTAAAATTGTCTTTGTTCTGAGCGACATTTCCCTTACCCCACCCCGAGAATTGGGATATTGTCAATATCTGGTTGTCAACGAATATTTTGAATCTCGCGCTCGGAAATTGGCTAAGCGTCGGTTCTTTCAAACCTTTGTTCTAGAAACAATAGAGCCGCTAAGCTGCAAACAATTAAAATTCCCCGGGAATTTTAATTGTTTGCAGCATAGCGGCCATGAAAGGAAGGTAATCCAGTACCATTGTCTTCCAAAAATTAAACACGAAGTTTCATATGCTGGTATGACAAAAAAAAATTTGCACTTTCCCCGTATCAACATTATCTTACTCCATTGATGTTAAAACTGTGTCGAAAAAGCGTTGATCTCTCTCCAAAATCGTTTTTGTGGATGTCGACACAACCTTTCACCATCTGCTTGCAATGTTTGCCCCGTAGCGATCCCGGAAGTCTTTGTGCAAACACAAGGATCCGATTACTGGCAACTCATTCATTTGGGTTTAATCACGAGTTACCTACCCTGCAGATTTTGGGGCCATCACGTGTTAAGCAAAAACCCTTTGCTACCCTCTTTTGGATAACGGACTCTTTCCTAGTGTGGTACCCATTGACACGTTATAGATTGTCTTCAGAGCCCTGAAAACTTTTACTTCATTTTGCAAGTAAGCGCTTCATTCTTAACTGAATAATACCAGTTTCCTCTGGTGTTGGTATACACAACTAGTCGTGTAAAAGTATTGCAAGGAGAGGTTAGCCATGTAAAAATAAATTCACGTTCCTGTTTCAATAATAGTAGGGAGTTTAAAAAACCACAACGGCAACGGGAACGTCACTAAACAAAAGGTTTAATGAGCAAAACAATAGCTGCGTCCTCTGCAAAACAATAACGTGACATAACCAAACTTTGCGTTCTCTGGAAAACGTGAACTACGACGGCTAATTTTTTAAATTTCTATTTCTAATTTAACGCTGCGTTCCATTTTCAGTTTTGAAATAGTTTGGACAGCAAGAAACAAACTGAATGACTTTAGAGTATCGAGAGATTCGTTGGTAAAATCGTCATCGTCGTTTCTTAAACACTTTAATAGCGGAGCTCACAGCGCGCAGCGTAGCCCCATAGTTATACGAAATAGTTGTAACCCATCAAGCCGAAAAAATTTGGACTTACGACCCTACGACCGTTCGACCGTACGACCGACCGTACAAGGTGCTACATTTAGCATTGCGGGCACGTTCTTAGCCATTACGTAATAGAAGGGCAGAGGAGAAGGTAATGCGCAGGCGCGATTGCGTACGTAACCAGGATACCCCATTGGTGCCATGGGACACTGGCGGATCACAATGAAGTGTGCATACTCGAGTGCCGAGCTTAAACGAAATGAACGGTTAGGCATTACACGAGGGCTTCACGTGAGCCAATAGATGTGAAGCTGCGTAAGCAAATAATTTGCAACACGCGTTTTGAACGGGAAATCAAACTGGTGAGGTTGTAGTTGAACAGTAATTCTCAGTATTTTACAATTTTTGACGGCGTGATTGATTTGTAATATTTAGAATGGCAGAAGCAGTAAACACAAATTGAGCTTTTTCCTATTCACCAGTGAGTTAATTAGATTTTGGATTCTACTTTCAAACTGGGTGAGTTTAAATTTATTCATATCATGCTTTATTATGGTTTGTTTACATGGAAAGGTAATTGTTATTATAGCTTCACAGATTTTTTGATTACCGTTGCAATGAAAATTCATGACAAAGTTTCATTTAACGTAGAGTGTTTCAAGAACTTTCTTCCTTTCTCTTCAATACCATGCATTTACTATTTCTTGGGCACAATTAAAGGAAGCAGGTTATTCAAAAAATTATAAATTTTGATTCGGGTAATTATTTGAATATGTGAGTAACATTTGATGTTTTCACCCGTAACAGGACGATCAAGCTGAAGATAGCCTCAAAAAGGAGTGAACTCCACTGTAACAATTAGGTAACTAATTTGAAAACTTGGGCACTTGGTATATACACCTTGGCTTGCAATTCTGATGATTACAGTTTGCTGAAGTAATTGAAATGTTAGCTCCATGCAGGAACTTTCCACATGACCTGTACAGTCATATGTTATGAGATAACTTTAGAAAAATGTGTTTGTGTCTGCAGAACTATTGTGAGTACAGAACCACCTGGTGACAAAAATTAATGACTTCCTGTAAGCATGAACATTTGGGAGAAGTTATGGTGGTAATTGACCCTTTCTTTGCTAGGATGCATAGGGTCTGATGATTATAATGTATATCTTTTAGCTTTCGAACTTTCAACTTTTTATTAATCGTAACTATTTGCCATATCTATTTTTCTGTACCTAATAAGCCCTCAAAATTGAAGCAGGTGAGTCAATAACCTGACTTCCTTTGTTTGACAATTGTCTGATTATATAATTTTGCCGTGTGAGTTACCACATTGTAACATGTAACATTATTATTTAAATTGCATTAAATACTCTCGCTCAAGCTTCATTAATGCACGGTGTTTCTTATCAATGCTTATACCCAAACTAAACATTGATATACGGAATGGTCACAAGATTTGCGAGTTTTAAAAGGTTGGAATCTGGAAAGGTGAGGATCCTCCTTTAATGAGGACTGAAATTAAGGGGGGCCCTCCTTTTTTAATTCATGTTTTACTTTGACCTGCCTCCTCCCCTGTAATTTTTAGAGCTCATAGATGAAGAGCACATTGTATTTTAACGCATGAAAGTTAAATTAATTGGCGTCCACATAATGTACAAAGCAAGAACATAAATGCCTCAGCTTTATAGGTTAAAAAAAATGAAAATATGAGAGTTTTGCAGACCATATCTTACTTTTTAGCCTCCTCTGGATATTTATTCAAATAACATAATCAATATCAGTCTCATTCACTCTCACTTTCCACTGAGCCTGTGGAAAGATGATAACCTAGGTATTTCTTTAAATGAAGAAAGGAAACATGCCCTCTGAATACAGATAGTTTCTTTTGTGCATTATCGGTACAAACCTGGCCCCAGTTGTTCGAAGGTTGGATAGCCCTATCCACTGGATAAAAGCCTATCCCATGAATAACGCTATGCGTTTTGCTATCACTTATCGGCTGGATAGCAATTCATCCGTTGGATAGCGTTACCTGCCCTTTATACAACTGGGCCCTGGTCTAATTTGTACAGGAAGGTGATTGTTCCGGGTAAGCTAACTTATAAATTAGTTGTGAAAATTTCCTGAACCTGTCGTTGTATGAATTTTTGACTTACTTTGACCTCACTAACCCAAACTGAACAAATAGAATCTCGAAATTTATTCGTTATCCTTTTGAGGTGTGCATCAAAATTTCGAAGTCATCGAAGGCTTGAACTAGAGGTTTACAAGAAATCTGCATGTGCGTGTGTTTTCCACATATAAAACCGGGATAATGACTACTCCGAATGACTTTACTACCTGCTGTACAGGTACAGGTAGGTGTTGTAAGAAAGTTTGTTTTGCTTTTCATTAGTACACATTTCTTTTTCTAGAAGTCTGGATTATCCGGCCTATGCTGAATTCTAATTTTTTCAATCAAATTTTATTTTCTTTTAAATATTCTTAGATTTCCTAGTATCAGTAATATTCATGTAATTAAAATAGTTCCATGAACTCTGATCCTACTGACATTGGATTATGTGTAGGAATTGGTATGGGCTATAAATGTATAGTTATAATAAAGTTTTGTGCACAGCCGACGTGTTGATCGCCTTGCAAGTTGTGAGAACATCGTCCCCAGGTTCCAGACCTCGTAAATTGTTACCCCTCTCCCCACTCCCCGGACTGGTCTCTAAATTCCCGCGAAGAAACTCTTCTACAACCAGTACTGAAGAGTTTTGTTTCAGTTTTATTCAGAATAGTGAAGGGCTGGAAAATAAACTTACAAAAAAGCTCCGCTTTTAGGCTTGGCTAAATCTATATATCAGTTAGGGACCTTGAGTAAACACACGACCGGCGGCAACGGCTACGAGGACTTAGCAAAACGAAAGTTCGTAATGGACAGAACGATAACTCAGCACGTGCGTTTGTGTTTTGTTTATTTATTTGCTTGTTTTTTGTTTTTTTACATTTCTGAGCCGTCCTCTGCAAAATAACAACGAAAAATCACCAAAATCTGCGTCGTCTGAGTTACCATTTAGTAATCAAAGCCAGGTGTGGAGCCGCATTGAGAGACGGCAAACTCATCAGCCAGTCGCGAAATTCCGGCCAAAATCATTTATTCATCTTCCTTGGCGTTGCTGTCCTGAGACTCCTGACTGCCAAAGGTTCCTATCATGTTCGCTGTTTATTAGTGATGGATGATTTTTGTATTCACTACCAACATATTATGATGCCATTCCGTCGAACTAATCAGGTAGCAAACACGACCGTGACCTCCGATAAAATGTAACTGCACAGTTTCAATCACAAAGATAGATAAGTCTACTTCGTGAATAGAAAATTCACGGAGGAGTTGCGTTACGAGGTCGTCAAGGGAAAATTATTTCATTCAACGAAAAACGCTGACTTAGTTTTGTTTCTGTTAGTTCTGCCAACGTTCGGACCAAGTTTCGATTTTAAAACTTTCACTTTTAACGGACACAGTCCGTTTTAGAACGTTTTAAATTAAATTGATGGAAAAAGAACAGTTTCTTTCAACTTTGACCTACGGAGGTTTGGGGTGACGTTAAATTTGGTGTCGATGACAATTGGAGTCAAACATAACGTTAGCCAAATACTTAGAAGTGGAAAATTACAGCTCAAAAAACAAGTCTTGGTGAGTTTTTATCTTCGCAACTATCTTGTTTCGTACTCTACAGGTTTGCGTCATGAAGCATCCGTTTGCAGAGGCATAGCCAGCTTTTCGACTTATTGTAGGCTTGTTCCCTAAGAAAGTACAATTTTTGTTTCAACCGTTGTAAGAATCGTATTCGGTAAAAGTGAAGCGGGCGGAAAAAACATTGTAGGTCTGGGCAAATGTTTATCTGATCTCACGCGATTATAGCATCTTTGCTGAAGTAAATGAGTGCGCTTATTTACTTACTACCATAGATAGACAAAGTTTGAGGCAAACTTTTTCCGATGCGAAACGCCTTGGACCGCTTTCACTGAGATCGCGATTTAAGTATTTTATCATATATTTAAGGACCGATCTACGCGGAACTGACTTTGTTGCACGTGACAAGCTTGTGACGGACCCAGGACATAACAAATGTGGGATGACATTGGTTCACTTCCATGTGTAACCCACGTGCACGACATTTTCGCTCTCGACATGCCGAAATCGCATACAATTCCACTACGGAGGACTGGGGACAGCAATAAACGACACAAAAAACCTGATTAAAAACTACGAAAAAGTTAGCTGTTCTGTAAATACATCTTAAAGTGAAAATTCGGCTTCACAATTACGGGCTTATGGAATTGCTAACGGCTGCATGACACCTGGCGCAAATTTTGTCGGTGGTGCGTTTGCAAAACAGTTTCCCGGCATTTGTAATGTGAGAATTGTATAAATCAGCGCGTATTCAACGGTCGTAACACAACTATCAACGATCAACGACCAACTAACACATTCCAGGTATACAGAGGGTTTTCTACTATCCTTGCGTAAGGCAGTATTTTTACATTAATCACATGTACAGTAGAAGTTCCCAATGTAATGTATCTAAATCAAGTGACTTACAAAATCGCACGTTCTTTCACCTTATTTAGCCTAAGAAAATGCATGCAGTTGCATCATTTTAGGACTTTGTCGGCACTGTTGTGGAAATCTAATGTCACGAAATCTAACTTCTTTGCGTTACAAATGTCAATTTCTAATTAATATTTAATTACAAAATAATGAAGTTGAGTATCACCTATTTCTTTCTCGACAGAGCCACACAGCTGTCTTGCTACGTTTGTATGATCACACGTATAGTTTGCGTCAAAACCCAGTTGAGAAGTGACTAAGCTGTTGTTCGATATTATTTTCAAGGAAGCAAACGAATCGTGGTGTCGTGAGAGACGAAGTAGCGTACTAGTGAGTGTACTAAACTGGGGTAGAGAGGTCCAGGTTTAAAGAGAGACATGGCGGGGTCATTGTGTTGTATTCTTTGGCAAAACAGTTCACTCTCACAATGCCTCTCAGGAGTATAAATTGGTTCTGGAAAAGTTGCATCAGGCGAATTTGGTCAGGCTTCCCTGACAGTGTTCAGACTTAAACAAATTGAAAGCTGTAGCATTATCAATCAATCAAGTAATCGATACGTAAAGATAGTGTTCCGAGTTACCATATTTAAAAAGTAGTAAAATCTTCTCTCCCTAATGTCAGTCAAGTAATTTATAGTTTTTCGTATTTATTGGTCTAGTTTGATAACGAAATGTCCATGTCAGAAGACAGCATCATAGGGCCAAGAAATGACGCTGTGATTGATGGAAAGGTCTGGGTAAAAGGCACTACCAAGGAAATGTTGGACACATTTCCGAAGCTAATTCCCAAGAAAGAAGACATCTTTGTTTGTACATTTCCAAGATCAGGTTTGTAAGATGCGTACTTGTTTCACTCGTAAGTATCATTTTTAGTGCCAGACCCATCACTGACCTCTCGCCGGTTCTAATCTCGTAAGTTTCCCCGCTCCTTCCGTAAGCTACTGTTTTATCAAAATTCTATGAGGAGGAGGGGATCGAAAAGAATCGTGCTCACTTCCTCTCTATTACCCTTCGCCTGGCCGGTGCCCGAGCTTGCTTGATGCACCATTATAGTCATACCTGCAGGGAAAAATTACCCATTGAAATGTTTTTTTTATCATTAATAGGAACAACTTGGACTCAGGAAATCGTCTGGCAGATAATCAACGATGGCAAGATCGATTATCGCCCTTTGCATGTGCGAATGCCCTGGGTCGATGGAATGCCATTTGCACAACCTGAGAACCCTTATTTAGTGACGTCTGCTGGGATGATAGAAAAGATGTTTGAATGCTTCCCATCACCCCGCGTGTTTAAATCACATCTACCGTATGACCTGGTCCCCAAGGGGTGTGGCCAGGCTGCAAAGCCACAAGCACGTTATATATACGTCATGCGTAACCCAAAAGATGTGGCTGTATCTCTTTTTGAATTTGTGGCTAAAGTATCTGGCAGAGAAGCTCTCTCCTGGGATGAGTTATTTGAGCTGTTCTATCAAGGGAAAGGTTACTGATTTGCATCTGTTTGTAAAGTTATCTATATTAAGCTAATTTTTTACAACCTTTTGCCTTTGCCTAATTGACCTAATCAAGGAGCAAAACCGTAGCATGCAACACATTTTTCGTGTTAAGAGGCGAAAAAGCGAGAGCGCGCGCAAAGAACCGCGGTGTTCAGTCGACAACCTCACCTACTGTTAGTCGTTTGTACCCGTTCTCGCTCGTCCCCATAACCTCGTTCCCAGGGAACCTTTTTCCTTCAGAAGAAAAACCCTGGTAACGAGGTTGTCGTCTCCACTGACGGAAAGCCTAGACACTGATACTGCGAAAATCTTAAAGTTGGAGCTCAAAGATTCGGGAAAAAAGAAAAGCAATATTTTATTTTGCTGATTTACCTGATCTTGTTTGTAGTCTATTATGGCCCGTGGTTTGATCATGTCATCAGTTGGTGGAAACACAAGGATGATCCTGATGTATTGATTCTAAAGTACGAGGACATGAAGGAGGTGAGTGTGAAAAGAGGGGGTCTGGAAAGCACCTAAGATTTGTTTCGAGCACGTTAAGTCAAGGTTAGAGAATGTAGGCCTGATGAGGGGAGGAGAGTGGGGTCCTGTACATCTTGGTCATGAATCATCTTGGCTTCCTGTTTTGGTCGAACTTAAGATAAGGGCGAAAAAAAAACAAAAAAGAAAAATAAAACTGGTAGCATATCATTAGTTTGCTATCTATTATATATATTTTGCTACGCTAAAGGACATCATTTGGCCATAATAAATATCCATCAAGATCATTTCGTTGGTACTTGCACTCTGTATGGTGCCCTCAGCTTTAGTTTAACGGGCTTCATCGTAATTCTAAAAAGTCTGCTTTTTATGTAGTGATATTATCGCCAACTAACATTACAGAACATCACTCATTGTTTTTTCGAACCTCCCTTTAACTAGGACTTGCTTGGTGCAATTAGAAAAATTGCCACTTTCATTGGGAAAGAGCTTCCCCTCGAGACTCTGGAGCGTATTGTCAGCCAAACATCATTCAACGTCATGCAAAAAGAAGGAAACTCTAATTTTTCCTTTCTCAGAGGGTTCAAAGGTCTTTGCATTCGTAAAGGTGAAGTGGGAAACTGGAAGGATTATTTCACTGAAGACCAAAGCAAGCGATTTGATTCTCTGATCAAAGAGAAATTGGCTGGATCAGGACTAGAAGACGAGTTTTAAAAAGATACCGAACGGTCCGTTCAATGGAGAAAAATACTTTAGGAATAATATGAATTTTATAATAATTAGGAAATTAAATTGATCTGTAGAACAGTTAATCCAGCCCACAAATGATCTTTTCATTAATTTAATCTTTAACTAGTGTACGTTTATTGCTGAATAAGTAGAAAGAATTGATTTTTTGGAAACGGAATACAGAAGGCTGTTACCGACATTGCAGCAACAATCGACCCCATTGCAGCAACAACATCCTATTCTCGAAAGTAGATCCCAATTGGTAAATAAACAAGCCAGGCTCCTACAAATAAAGTTGGCCGATATCGGCCGATACATTGTGACCACCAAGCCCCGCCTCCTCTTACCACCCCACCCCCCCTCCCCGTACTACCCCCCGCCCTCCCCTTACCACCCCGCCACACCCCACCCCCCCCCCCGGCTTGCTGAACAAAGCGAGTAAAAATACTTGAAACTTCAAACTTCCAAAATGTTGTCCGTGGGCAATTGCGGTCACGAACTGGCTTTTCGATTTTGTCGGTTGCACTCGGAACACCTGGCATGGCGACGGGTGAAATAAAGCCTCGATTCGGGATGGGAGAGGGGGGGGGAGGGGCCAAGGGATGATTAATTTAGAAAAAAAAAGCCAATGAATAAATAGGTAAATGAATGAATAAATGAATGGGTCTGTCCAGGGGCTCCTGATAGGCCCAAGCTTGTCAAATGAATAAATTGATGTTTTGAGACGAGATCCAGGAATAATTGATTCATGGAAAGTTTCTATCCTTGTCCACTGATTCTAAACCGATGTGGAATTTTGAATCAAGATTTTCTGTCGAGGAAGGAAAACCGGGAGGTTCCTCAAACAAAGGAAATCAGTTCGACATCTATCTCTCTTTTGCGGGGGCCGAGGTGGGAAAAAACAGATTTCCGTGAAATTTACCACTATTTGCACAAAAAGGAGACGTAAGATTTGGTCACATCATTTAAATAAGATCCAAATTTTCGTCTTCGCCCGCGGTAAAAGTTTTAAGGATCTAAGTGAGAATGGATGGTGATAACAGCTGTACAGTTAAAAATTTTTCAAGTTTCTTGTCACTTACGTCTATTGAACCCACGAAATGTAGATTTAAGTCTTTTTGGAGGAGTAAAATTACTTCTCTGTTAAAATACTGGGTGGAGAAACTACAACGAAATTCATAAGCATTGAGCAAAATTTAATTTTACAGCCACTGCGGGGGCTGAAGGAGGACAGAAAATTTCAGAGAAATCTACAGTTACTGGCGCATGCAAGTTTGATCGTTGACGTAAACTTAAGTAGTTTTAAATATATATTCTATTGTCAGATATGTATTTTTCTAATGAAGTCATAAAGAACTTTTCGCCGAAGTGAAACCACAAGAACTAGATGTAAAGTCTTAAAGACGATTCTTTTCTTGGCAGTCATTTTCATAGTGACACGGCGAAATGTAGATTTTAAGCTTTTACATGGAGTAAAATGTCATGGAAAAAATACCTCCCGGAACAATAGGTTCATTTTTTACTGCCAAAATTGATTTTTAAGTTTTCTTCAGGTCGAATTTTTAAATTTGCAGACGCAAATTAAGTCTTGAAAAGATTCATTTGGGTTTTTTGTTCCATATTGTTTCTTTGATCGACACGAGCTGTCGTCGGCGTGTCTGGTTGATTTTCATTTTAGGGTGAATTTAAATGAGAATTGATGGATCGGCAGATGTTTGAACATCAATCAAGGAAATCATTTTTTAATTGTAAGTTTTGTTGAGTTACCATTAGGGGTAGATAAGATAAAATTCAAATCTCTCAGTAGAGGGAGCAATCTTTTGTTATAAAGATAAAGTAGCTCTTCCTACGCATTGCGGACCTACAATATCGTACTGTGGGCTCAAGTTTTACCCAGACTTCATAAACACCAGTAGCAATCGCGTACATCAAGTCTTTGGGAAGGCCGGAAAACGTCGTGCGGGGTTAGATGCTCTCACAAATCGCTTGATTCATGGCGAAATTTTTACGGCTATCCATTGTCTTCCTTCTATGGCTCTCAGTTTTCGTTTCAGAGACTGCTATGGTGAAAATTCATCGTGCTGTGCCGCGAAATGCCAAGCAAACACGCGCAGATTCAGACTTGAGTTGGTTTGGTTTTGAACCCTGTAAATTTCTGCCTGACTTGTCGAAGATGTTCGTGAAGAAAGAAGCGTGGTTATACTCGATTCCGGCCACAATTCTCGTTGGAATGTGCGGTATATTTCCTCTTCTTGTGATTCCTGTGGAAGCTGGACAGGCTTTGCGAGAAGGCGGTGAGTTGTTAGTTAAATTATAGTTTGGTTCTCTTTATCTCTGGATAACTTAGTGTTGTCGCTCTCTTAAAGTAAATTCGATACGGCTTATGTTTCCGCAGTACTCAAGGCTCGAGGAAGCCTTTTGAAATTTCACCACCAAAAGGCACATTTTTAAAGATTTTTCGATTTGGTATTCGAGAAAACAACGGTTAGCTTGCAATGTAAGCAAAGATTGTGAATTAAACAGAGTGGCGAAACCGATCCCTATTGGGAAATGGACAGCGTATTGAATTTATTTAACCAGCTGTTTTTAATGAATAGAGCATTGTACACATAATTTACGCCTCCTGTCCTCTGTGCAAAAGGTTTGTTTTGAGATTGGGTTTTGCAGTGATATATTTTAAATCGCGCTATATTTTAAATCGCTATATATTTTAAATCGCCATACATAAAACGAACTTAACGTGAAGTAATTAGACGAGTTATTGTGGCGACTCACTTTTACGTACAGTAATTTATTCTGGTGAAGAATTTCTTTCAGCGAAAAACACTCAAACGAAATCTTCAACAATATTTCTTCCCCAGGTGCTCAGCTTATATTTGCATTTGTATCTTTTAGCTTTTCGCTCTCTTCTGTGTAGATATTTCTCCGTTCTCACGTACACGTTATTTCACCCCGGCAGAAGTAATGGAATCGAGTCGCCAATTAATTTTTTAATTCATAGTATATTTTTCGTTCCTGAAAAAGAACACTTCTGTATCTTTTCTCTTAAATGCAATTTCCTTATAGGGTAAAAATATTTGAGTTTTAGCAATGTAAGATGAAAAAAACACGCTAGTTAACGTTTCCTCGAAAAAGGTTCGTGGTTTCACGAAGAAATTTAATCGCACCTATAATATCCAAGCAACATGTATATCACGAATATTCTGAATACAGTGTTGCAGTGACACAAATCTTTTTACAGTTGTTTATCTTCAAAATGTTTTAAGTAGATAATGTTCCTTATTCTCAAGCGTTTATTAAAACGGGATTCCTGTTTTTGTGACGAGAAAAAAATTGCATGACTAATAGATTTTAAATAACGTTGTAATAACTCCTAGCTCTGTCGAAATTTCGTAATTCGTTGTGGAAAAATATCTCAAATTTCATCTTGACGTAATGTACGAAAATGTTATATTTAAACAGGAATATTACCATCATTTCCAATATTTACACCATAAGAGGATTTTCTTCCAGGATATTTGTCAGCTGGGCCGCCCTAATAATTTGGTCAGTTTACTTTAGTGCCAATGGTTTCCTGAAATGTAAACAATTAACGAGAAATAACAATTATTTTTTTGAAGTTTAAATTCAGTTCAGAATGAAAATAACACAACTAAATTTAGGGGCTTAATCTGTGATAAAAAAAAAAAACTCAAGTACTGTAGCTTGCTTTGAATCTCGTGGTACATTTTGTTCTATTTTTCAGCATTAGTGTGCATGTACTTGTTTTATAAATATACTTTTTTAATGTTTGACCTAATCCAAACAGAATTTTTTTATCTGGTTATGTCATGATTTTCAAAATCTCTGCATGTGTCTGTTACATAATTTTATAGATGTTTTTTTTTTTTTAACACTTGACTTAATCCAAACAGATTTTTTTTTACCCTCTTATGTAATGATTTTCAAAATCTCTTTGGGATGTCTCAAAAATGTAAAACCCTCCTTTAGTCGGATGTTCACTGTGGGAGTCAGGTCACCCTTGCGCCATGTTCTCCTGAGTTACATGTTGTCCCCAGGGGAGCCAACTTGCCCTCAGGATAGTTATGTCACTAACATTTTGAGATTTAGACATTTGACGAGCGGAAAATAGGGTGATGCTGGCTTTTTTAACCTTTAAACCTGAAGAGTGACTATGATCTAATTTCTCCATACAGCAACACTTGTAAATCATTCATTCAGATCATGAGAATGATCCCCAACCTAAGAAGCTTTGATTGCTAAACAAATTCTCCTTCTCAGTGTCATAGATAATGTATAGTGACTATTAGGAGGAATAGAAAGCTACAGTAGGGTTAGGGTGTAAAGGGTTAATTATTTGATAAATATATTCTGCTAAACATTGGGGTGATTCAGCCAAATGCAAATGAAATTAATTTTAAAACACATTTTGTTATTCTTACCTTCCAGTCACAGCGGATCATCTGAAGTTGCTTTTAAGTTTTGCTGTCGGTGGTTTATTAGGAGATGTTTTTCTTCATCTGTTGCCAGAGGCTTGGGCTCATGTTCATGAAGGTAACATTCATTTATTGATAAAATGATCACTATTAAAACTTAATGATACCTCAGAATTCTCCACAGTTCTTTTCTGTGGGGCTGTCACTGCACATTTGGTTAGCTCTACTCTGTGGATTGCTAGGTCTGTCTTTACCCAATGGCTGGGGCATTTTGTGATCTTCTTGTGCAAGATGCATGATAAATACCTTTCTTCATTTCCCCTCTTTACTGAAGAGCATGAACTAATCTTTCAGGGAAATGCAATTAACTTTTGTCTGTGAAGTAGGGAGAAGCAGTTATGATTAAACCATACATATATGTTCTAGCAGCCCAACCAGGTGAAGTACATGCAAGTGTACATTTGTGTGTAAGTCAGCAATCAAGCCTAGTGGCATATCTGACCAGATCTACATGTATATGTACAGCTTTCCCCTTTAGATAATATGCCAGTCCATTGCAGGTTTCCCCCCAATATTTCATTAGACTTTCCTAACAGTTTGCTGTAACCTGTTTATACTCCTGGTTGGAGAGAGGCACGGTAAGATTTAAGATATCTTACCCAAGAACACAACACAATGACCTGCCTATTGTAAGCCTTGCAACTGTATTTCTTAACCTGGCCTGGGTTGTTCAAAGGTTGGATAATGGTATCTACTAGATAAATCTCTATCTGGTGGATGGTACAGTAAGTTTTGCAATCACTTATCTGCTGGATAGTGATTTATCCATGGGATAGCATTATCTACCCATTAGAAAACTGGGTCCTGGAGTTGGGCAGATTAACCAACAAGCCACTGGCATCTAACACATCCAGGTGAAGCACATTTACCTACATGTATTGTACTTTATATTTTTTTTTACTTTTTCTGATAGGAGATCCACATACCAACCATTTCTATATTGGCTTTTGGGTGCTGGCTGGAATGTTTGGATTTTTAACTTTAGAAAAAATATTTGCTGAAGAAAATGAAGATGAAAAAAGTCTCAAGGAGAAGGACAAAAGTGAAGGAAAGGTGAGTTAGGATGTTTTTACTTGAAATGATTTAGTTTGGGATTGACCTCAGCTTTTAACCCTTTAACTCCCAGAAGTGATTAAAATGAAATTTCTCCCTTTAATAGCCGTACATTATCCAGCGAACAGGTAATGAGAATATTCAAACTTATCAGGTCGAAGCTGCTATCTTCATCCTGCACCAAATCTCATCACTAATTTACAAGGAAATGTGTAGCAGCCAGAGGGGAGAATTAAGGATTAGATCTTGGAAGTTTAGGGGTTAAGGAACAAAGTATAAGCCTGTGAGCTAGCAAGCTGTACACTGGGCAGATTTAAACAATTTGTTATCCTAACTTTTACAGTTTCCAGAAAGTCACAAATTTGCGAGTTTTTTTGGGTTGTTGAAACTAGTCAGAGAGAAGCTGCATGATAACTTCACTTAACTGAGTTTAATGTCATAAGTGTACATGTATCTTCTATTCTCATTGCTTGTGCTCACAGACTACATGTACCTGTCGGTGTTGGTGCATGAACAACTGCTCTGAAAATGTTGTATGACAATTGGATCATACATGTGAGTCAGCTTTGCAGATATAAAGGAATTGGAAAGTTCAGTTAGCACTGGGTTGCTGTTGGCTGTACTTCAATCAACTTTTATGGATCTTTTGTGCTATCAAAACTATTGTTAGCATTATACCTAATTTTTTTTGTACATGTATGTTGATGACGTAGTATATTCACAAACTTTGGTTTAAGTCTGGTTGATTCTTTTTCTAAGGATGTCACAAATGGTGCCATTTCCAATGGATGTGCTCATCATGAAAACTCAGCTAAGAAGAAAGATGTATGCAATGGAGAACTTCATAATGGGACAGTTTCAAATGGAGACATTAAAAAGTCAGACACACATCTAAGGCAAAGAAATAGAGATACTTCAAGCGATAGTAACACACCAAAAGAAACAGTTCAAGAAACAGGTAAGAAGAATATGTGTTACGAGTGTCAATGTAGAGCAGGGTTGTTCCTAGACAAAACTCAGGATCGTCGGTAACAACAACAAACTGTTCTATTTCCATGCAGTTGACTTCTTGTCTTTACAGCACTAAGCTTCTTTGCAATTCTCTCTCTCCATTTAATGAAACTGTCACTCTTATATACATAAAGTACAAGGATCTAGAAACTTCTCTAAAGAACTAAATTTAGTAGATTAACATGGTTTCTAAATTTGAATAATTATGTAAGAAATAGAACGTTCCAGAATCTTGTTTTTACCAGAAGGTTGCGTCTAGATGACTTTGGGTTCTAGACTGTTCTATAGAATGTTCTAGGACTTAACTTAAACAATTTTTTGTAACAATATGAATTCTATTGGTACCTTTCAACTCTTTCCATCGTATCAAACTTCAGATACCTTTAACTTGTAGAAGTGACTGACATGTTCCTTTAACATCTCCCTATAATATCCATACATTTTTTAGCAAACATGTAATGAGAACACTCAAATTAATCAGGTTGAAGTGTCCTCGTGTACCTGTACAAAATCATTTTCCCATTTCTATCTCTTCGTTTAACATAAATTATTGTCGAGAAGTGGAATATCAAATTAAATGTTCTTTATCTGCTATTTTTCTTCCTAAAATAACAGCTCTTCAAGAAACACAAGACACAAAGGAAGAAAATGTTAAAGTAAGCGTCAATTTTATCCCTTTCAATACCAAAAGTGATCAGCATCTTATTTCACCTTATAGTAATACAACTGAAACATTAATTGAGATCACAGGAACAAATGAATTGATTGCCAACTGAAGAAGCTTTGATTGTTGAACAAATTCTCCTTAACATTACCAAAGGAAATGTTTGGAGATGGGTATGGAGAATATTTATTCAAATGTTAGTGTGGAAAGGGTTTGTTTATAATGATCATCCATCACCAGTATGTGATAAGTTTACTTGAGTTAAGGTGTATTTAGTTATGTTACTTTTAAATCTGAAAAACTATTTATTCTTTATATACTTTCATATCCTAGCTAGGGCAATGTTATGATAAAAATATGTGAATCTGAGCATTATCATTTTGTTTGATGGTTTTCAGGTTATTGGATATCTTAACTTGTTAGCTAACTCAATTGATAATTTTACACATGGCCTTGCTGTTGCTGGGAGTTTTGTTGTCAGTACAAAGGTGAGTCACCCCTAAATTCTAACTCGTGACTCAGAAATTCTGTGACAAATTTTTCAAAATTTATTCATCATTGCATTGTTTTTGTTGTTTACTTGTTCATATTATTGTTTTATCATTGTTAAACAGCTTAGGACATTCACTGGTTTAAGTTACTGATTTTCTTTTCTGATAAATTTCTTATTTTTTACGGCAGGTTGGATTGTGTACAACATGTGCAATTCTTTTGCATGAAGTACCACATGAAGTAAGTACACTGGATACTGAGAGCTTTTGATCTATATATTGTTTGGATCATGATGGAGCTGTACACTGCATTGTTTTGATTAAGATAATGATAATTGATAATTATTAATAATAATAATGAATGTTATGGTTACTATATTTTTAGCTTTTAGTTTTATTTATTTTCAATACTTTACTTTAAGTTATAATAATTGTATCTATCATGTTATAGTCGCAGTGTATTTCTGTAGAACACTTTATCTAAAAGAAGTTTAAAACGTGATTTGTTTATACAAGATAATTTGATTTCATCAACTGAGTAAAATTGGCCACCATTAAGAGTTTCTGAAACAGATGTTTCAAACTTAAGCCTATGAGTGAAGTCAACTCAGTTGATGAAACCAAGTTATCAGGTAAACCAAAGTTGTTTCAGAAACTTACCCCCCTTTGTTAATTTGTTAACAGGTTGGTGACTTTGCTATCCTTTTAAAATCTGGGTTCAGAAGATGGGATGCAGCAGTAGGACAAGTAAGCTATGTGAACTTAATTGTGAAAATTTATTTTGCTTGTTTACTTTACATTTAAAACCTCAAGTTCTTAGATGTCATCTCATGATGATGATGTGAAAAACGTTGGGAACTTAAATGTGCAGGGTGGAGACACTTGACAAAGCTACATGTGGTCTCTAAATTCTGTTTCAGAAGTGGTAACAAGCTACATGAACATTTATTGACAGAATTTATTTAATTTTGCAAAGTTTTCACTTCTTTTTTCTATTTTTGCTAGATGGTTACAGCATCAGCTGGACTTGCTGGTTGTATTTTTGGACTAATAGCTGATCATGCAGGTTAGATTGTTTGTTTGTTTGTTTGTTTGTTTCTTGCTAACTTATGTTAGTGAGATCCTGAAATTTTTACAAACTAAAACTGTCTGTTTATAATTACATGTAGGTATATTTCCTTACCTTTCCTCAACAGTCCAGAATATGAAAAACTATAGAATAATAATTTTTATTTACATTTTTTTTTTCGTTAGGAGATTCAACGGCCTGGGTTCTTCCTTTCACCTCAGGAGGCTTTATCTATATTGCCTTGGTAACCATTGTTCCAGATCTTTTAAAGGAAACAAGACCAAAGTGAGTTCTCCAAGAAACATTTTATTCTGTATCTCAAATCTCCTTCTAGGGTTTGTTTGGTTTTGTCAAGCCATATGTCATCTCTCTCCCTTCCCCACTGGGCTGAGAGAGGACTTGTTGTGTGACAAGATCAAACAGTGGCTACCAAAGAGACTGTGGCTTGGGTTGGTGTCACATGTGGGTTGAGTTTGTTGTTGGTGTTGATCTTTGCTCTGAGGGTTTTTCTTGGGATCATTTAGTTTTCCTCCTTTTGCAAAAACTAACATTCTAAATTCCAATTTGACCTGGAAACACTTTTGGAATGTTGCAAAATTTCCATTTATGTATTTTATTTATCTTTTTGTGATTTGCTTTTTAACTGTAAATTGTAAAGTATATAGGGAAGGTCATCTATTATGAGAGTAAACTGTGCTGAATCAGTTGGTTTGTGAAGGTCTTCTGACCATCAACCAAAATGTACTTGACTGAATAGAAGCCCGCAAATGTCTAGAGAAGGATTCTTGTTAACTTTTTATCTTTTTGTCATCAACTGAAGCTAAACTGATCAGTCATAACAAACAGATGTTTTTGGTACCAATCTGTTGTATGTATAAATCTTTTCCATGTAATTATAGCATCTTTACAGTTTAATAAATGAATGTTATTTTATTGTTTTCAGGGAGTCAATCAAACAGACTATCATGATGATTGCTGGAATCTCTTGCATGGGGCTTGTCTCACTGATTCACTAGACTAAACTTTTCACCAACTGTAGGAATTTTTTACCAGTAGCACATTCACACACATGGAAACGTTTGCGTTTATATTTGTAGTATAGGACAAGTAATTATTGATAATTGAGTTTAAAGAAAAAAAAAACTCCTTAAAAGTTATTTTCGCTCAACTGTAAAAGCAATGTTCACTCTTAATTCTAGAATTCGGAGACATAATGTACAGCAGTAATAAATGAATAAATATAATTATTTTAATGTAATTACCTTTATATGTAACGTAAAATTGCTATTTATTAACAAGACAAAGGCAATGCTAGAGTTGCAGTAAGAATTGATGGTTATGAAACAGAGCCTAAAATAAATGACTGTGCTTTTGTAGTTCAAAAAATTTCCAAGCAATAGAATTAGGACAGGGTAGTTGACAGTGTCTGATGTGGTTTTAAAATGAGTACCGGTTAGTAACAAAATTTTGGCCTTTGTTATATTTAACCACATACATGTAAAATGGTCGAACATGAGACAATAGTCCAACTGGTTTATATTATCCAACCAGTTTAATTGGTCAAATGGAATATAAGTAGCACTTTGTAATGGATTTGATTTGAAGTGCTCGTTAAACCTTCAGCGATTTCTTTTAAATTAGTATATGACCAGTATGGGCCAGCTTGTGCTTTATGGGAAA
Source organism: Pocillopora verrucosa (assembly GCF_036669915.1). Taxonomy (NCBI): domain Eukaryota; kingdom Metazoa; phylum Cnidaria; class Anthozoa; order Scleractinia; family Pocilloporidae; genus Pocillopora; species Pocillopora verrucosa. The sequence continues at coordinate 2,353,563 of NC_089312.1, forward strand.
ATATAGCAAAAACCCTCAAGGCACAAGGACTGGCAATACACAGCTAAGCATGGGGCCATGCATTATGTGAAGATGGAAAAAAAATGCAAGAAGAAAGGGAAAGAGCAGTGGTCATAATTATGCTAAAATGCTTTTAAGTTGAGTCAAAGGGGAAAATATGTGGGTTTTAGTTATCACATATGGACCTCAAGCCAAATTTTTTCCTGTTTTTTTGGGGTTTGGTTTATTTTCCTGCCCTCCCAGTCTCCCACTCTGTCTCTAAGTACAGAGAGTTGAATATGAGAAATTAGAATTTAAAAAATAGAGTATTAGAGGTGTGCCTTTGCAAATCCTTTGATCAGGGTCTACTAGGGTTCTCAAGTCAATGAAATTTTTTATTTTTTCTTTACAGTAAGGTAGTAAATCTGAGAAAAATGTGGCAACCTTAGTCATGTAGGTTTACCACTGTTATTTTCACTTAACTAATTGTCATGATATATTTTCCACAGAACATTGTTACTGAGAATATTTTGAAATCATGGTATAATAGCAATATTTTTTGAATAGATTCTGTATAATCTGACATAAGATCTCAATCATTGGGGAATTTAATTTTTAATTGTAGCAGATAACGTAACTCATTAAGTTAAAAAAAATAAGGAGTTTTAACTGTATTTTGACATAAGTTATTGCACTTCATTTTACAAAATGTGAATGAGAAAAAGAAGGGTAGCCACAATATTGAATTGATACAATACAACATTGAAAGGGGATGGTGGTATGATGTATTAAGTTACAGATGATTTCAGATTTCATTCCTCAAATGTGGCTTGGAGAATTTTTTGTCAACTGAATTTGTCCTGGGTTGCAGGTAATTTTGAAGGGAGTTGGAAAGTGTAGTGTGGGTTGTTTGAAATGGAAACAACATTTAATTTAGCAGTTTGAGAATATTTTAAACATAGACAAGGTGTGACCTGAGTTTTAAACCAAACATAGTCATGGCAGATTATCACGATCTATAAAAGAAATTTTGGTAATAGTGACAAAATTAAACGGAAATAATTAATACTTTATTGATGGGTTGTTGATATTAAACAAGTCTTTGTGGATGACTGATTAGCAATGAATATATTTTAATACTCATTCTGGAATTTTAATTGTATATAATGATACGTAGTGAGGAGTTTATGTAATTGTTTTAGAATCTGTCAAAGAAATGAAATTGTGTTTAAAATATTTTTTGTGAGTGATAATGAAATAATAGAAGGCGAAGATAAAACACAGACATGGCTTGGATCTGCAGCTTGTGCCATTTTTTATTACTATGATTATTTTTTTAATATAACTCTATGTTAGCGTGTCGAGTATGTTGCTAACACCATCACAATGCCGCATCAGGGTGTGTATCTCGCACGAATCAGATCGCCGCAGTAGGGTACGTATCTCGCTCGAATCAGATCGCCGCAGTAGGGTATGTATCTCGCACGAATCAGATCGCCGCAGTAGGGTATGTATCTCGCTCGAATCAGATCGCCGCAGTAGGGTACGTATCTCGCTCGAATCAGATCGCCGCAGTAGGGTATGTATCTCGCACGAATCAGATCGCCGCAGTGGGGTATGTATCTCGCACTAATCAGATCACAGCATTGGGGTATGCTTGTGTGAGGGACGATACTCTGACGCTCTGATTGGTGCCAATCATGTCATAAACTAGGGTACGCAAATCAGCTCAACATTGATACGTAGCAAGAGTGGTATTATCAAAGGAAAGTGAGCTTATCTACCCAGTGTAATGGTTCATGTCTAGGACTTCGTCGCGATGGGCTATGGCGGTTAGAATCGTCGTCAGGAAGTTTTTCTACGTACACTTGGCGGGCTTAAATGAGGATCTCGGTGAAGTTAGCGACGCTCAGTGCTTTTCGATAATGTTCAAGCTCTTGATTAGAAAAGAAATCGGCGACCGTAAAGGGGAAGCAAAGAATTAGACAGGCCTCGGAAATTGTTATCGATGTTTTTATAAACGTATCAAGGTTAATGAATATCTTGAACACGTTCATGCCCTAAGTAAATAATTAGGAAATAAGAAATTGGTGTATGACTCAGTGGGTCAATACGTCAATTGCAAGTCTAAAGAATATCGCTCTACTCATCAGGAAACAAACTGATGAAAACAAAGAAGTTACGTTTTTCGTTCGCAAGGAGAGCATGTCAAGGCCGAAGACTCCGCAAGGAAATCATTGGAAATGTCAGAGGATAACGGCGATAGAAAGGGAACAGCCTCTTTTAGCAGAGTTCTGGAGACTGTGTATTTATCTTGTGTTGAATATGTCAAGGCTACAGAGTCCTACGAGAAGTCACTTTCAGTCCTGAAAGAGACACACCTCACAGACAGAGGGTTCGAAGCTTCTCATACACGAGCTTAGAAATGGTGCATCAAAATTTGAATGAACATGGAAGTGCTTAGCAGTATTATGGGAAAGCACTCGTGATCAGACAAAAAAACAGGCGATCGAAGAGAAGGTAATCGTTACAAAAGACCGTGATGTTTACGTTTTTCACTCGGCCCGTATGTCGTGGCGATCAGGAGGATTAGGATCAGGGGCACGTTCAGTGTTGGTGGCATTGTGGGCCGTCGAAGATACCGTAACGGAGCAGCTCATGAGCCGTTTCTACGAGCACCTTGTTCGTGGCAGAAGTGTCGGTGAATCTCTTCATGAAGTAATGAAGTGGATAGGAAATATTGGTTTTGACAAAATGTCCCTCGCTGTTTGTGCTTTACGTTGACAACGTGACATTTGAGTTAGGAAGTGAAGGTGAGCTTAAGAGTTTGCCATGTTATTTGGTACACTGTGTCCCACGGGTTCACTTGGCTGACTTTATAAACGTGACTTTGTAACCGTGATAAATGAAAGAAACTACAGGTCGTCAGAAGTTTCTATATTTGAAGTAGTTTCAGACTAATTGCTTAAAATGCCAAAAATTACTATGTCAGACTAGTTCTGTACCCTGGCTTTCAGTCCTTGTAATGTCACTTAATTTTTTGAAAGAAAGTTTCTTGTTGTATATTAACACGGTCACGATTTTCCTATCGCTGAGCACGACCACCATTACGCTTTCGCGTTTTTCTCTGTTCCCCCCCCCCTGAAAACCATGCGATCCGCAAAACTCCTCGACCTTCCCCTCTCTCCACCACACCCCGTAGCGGTAATCTTTACTCACAGCAAGGTAGGTCTGTTCCTCTTCCAGCCGACAGGGGTGAAATCCATCCAAATCATTTTGCGCCAGAAGGAGAACGTGTTGAAAACAAGATAAATTTTTTGTAGGCCTCAATGGACCAGCTGATCTTTCTCCTACGATCACAGTTTTGAGACTTTCTTTCACGTTATCAATCATTGCGTAAGTGAATTTAAAAAAATAAGAGATGATGATGATGAATTAACACAAAATTTTGAGGGCAACTTTTGGCGCTCTTTCAACCTTAGGGTCGTAAAAATGTAGTTTGTGGGAATAAAAATATCACGGACACTTAACCAAATAGGTTACGAAAATCACAGTACATAAGCAGTGCTAACCAAGACTTGCAAAACGTTTATTTAGCAATCAAGATTTGACAACTGAAAAGTTCAATATTATCTTTTTTGTGTGGAGTAAACCCGGCCCATATCTTGACAGCCAAGCTGTCATTGGTTATCAATACTATTTATTATTATATGAGTCATCACTATTATTATTATTATTATTATTTTTTTTTTTTTTTTCATTGGCTCGGTGGGGTAGTCACTCGAAGTTTTCCTCCATACTTGGCCTCCACCCTTTTTAGATCGACACCTTTGCTCTCCGGGACATGTCTGAATCGGCATTTGTCAGCAAAATAGCAGCCGGTCGTGCGCCAGAAATAACACTCGTCTCCGTTCACGGGGCCCGACAACTTGCTCATAGATTGTTTTAAGTCCCTGGAACAAAAAGCATCAAAAGGCAAAGCGAAATTAGTCCTTGTTGAAGGAAATTTCGAATTCGTTTCGTCCACGCAAACAAAAACTAACTGACCAACTAACGCGTAGACTCGAGGAATTCAACATTCGGTTACCTCAAACATATAAACAAACAAACAAACAAACTTGGAAAATAGAAAACAAACAAACACATCGACCAGAGAATCAGTTGTAGCATAAATATACTCAAGCCAAAGGAAAAAAACACACACACACACAAACAAATACTGGACTGAGAGAAATACAGCCGTGATTCTCTCTGATCAAATAAGTATATAAATAAACATAAATGAGCTCACCCTTCAGGTTGTTTCTTTTTACCAGGAACCGAAGCAGCAGCAAGTGGCTGGCTTCCCGGGGAGCCAGTGTTATTGGGGTATCTCAGTAATAACTGCTCGCCTCCCATCTCATAGCCCTGAAAATCAAGTCATCTTTTAATTACAAAGATCAGAATAGAATTTCTTCCTCCCCCCATTGGGGGACCTCTTCAAACAAATAAAACAACGTACCTGTAATTTTTCGAGTGCTAGGGCGGCAGATTCAGCCTGATCATAATTAACAAACGCACAGAATCTTTTGGGGAGTATCCGCACGTTGTCGACCCGACCACACCTGCTGAACAGCTGTACCAAATGTCTTTCACTGACTTCCTCAGGATTGACGTTTCCAACCCACAAGGAACGGCCAGGGCCGTCATCAACGCTACCATTTTCAACCATTCTGCGTAGAAACAGAATGCAATTAACCCTTCAACTTCCAAGATCTGATTGCTAATTCTTCCCTCCAGCTTCCACACTTTTCCTTGTTAATTAGTTGTGCGAATTTGGTGTTAGATCAGGATAACATCTACCTGATACGTTCAAGTATTATCATTACCAATTTGCAAGATAAAGTATGTTAAATACTTCTGAGAGTTAAAGGATTAATATGCGTTAGATGGCTGTCTAATGGTCAAGACATCAGCCATCTTGACTGAACAAGCCTGCGCAGTAACGCTAACACATTTCCACGCGGCAAAAAGATTAAACAAGAGAATTTTTAAATAAATATCATAGTAGAGAAGTCGCAATTTTCCACAAAGTTACGAAGTATCTAATCGCCTGTAAGTATTTCTTTCTGTAAGGAATCGAAGTTGGCAATTTCCGAAGCCAATAAGGAGATCATACATGATTTCACTCTCAAAGTCAGTTATCAGTAAAACGCTAAAACAAAAGACAGTTTTACATTTAACTTTCGAACTTTCAACAGCACGTAGCCGAAATGTTACTCTAGACAGATATGATAAACAAATACCGTTAAAAGAGCGAACTCAATGACAAATCAGAGAAAAACCTTGAATAGAAACAGAAACAGTCGTTTCATAGCTATTTATTTTAAAAGGAACCTATCCGATCGCAATTTTGCCATTCTAAAATCAGTTACCTTATTTGCTGTTTTTGTGCATCATCCTCGCCATCAGAGACGTATATCTCCGTTGAAACGGGACAACTCACTACATAAACGGCATGAAAGGATTGTATTAGTACACCTCTGTTAAAGATTATGTATAAGCAAAGAATAAAGTAAAATAAACAAACAAACAAATGATCGGAAAGGTCTTCAGAGAGAAATGTCAGTTTTTGTTTAAGAATCAGTCATTCCTAGTACTCACTATACAGCAATTTTCTGTCAAGAGTCAAAAGTAATCCCACACTGCACTGCTTTCGCTTTACATCGCTCATTGATTGGTCCAAGAAAACTCGCGCCAATCTCTCAACTAATCAGATGCAAAACTGAAACCAATCAGGGTCTGGTCGCCCGCGTTTTCCCGCGCCTTAGTCAGTTTGGTTGTTTTTACTGAGTGCCCATTGGCTCTTAAAATATTTCCCTTTCTTCTAAACAGTGGTTTAGGTTTTACGACACTCAATCGAAAAGCGCGATTTTTCGACTGAGATCAGGAAAATCGAGTTGTTTTTCAAACGATATTCATAACTATCTTCGTTTTGTAAAAGATCACGAAACATTCGCTCGCGAAGATATTACAACATAAGAAAGGCACTAATAAACCACGAAGGAGCGAGGATTGCTAAGGATGGGGAAGATTGAAACGAAACGCGAATGACGAACGTGGAAGGTTTTAGTGTCCTTTTTCAAGATGGACAAACCGAGACGCAGCCTGTCACTTTGTTCTTATTTTTTTCTACTCGTTCATCCCTTCACCTTTTCCAGCTAGCAGTGCTTCCAAAGCGGCCTGAACTGTTCCATATGCCTGGATAGCTGCTTCACTTTGACTCTGTGGAAATCCCATCTCCTGATAAAATGAAAAAAAAAAAAAAAAAAAGGGCAGTTAAGACTGCATATGGCTAGCATTGAAAAGAACCAGAGGTTGTATAATAATGCTAAAAGGTATCTTTGCATAAGATTTGTGGGATGGCAATCAAGCGAGGGGAAATAAACAATCTATCATGTTCCCAATGCCAGAAAGACGTAACGGTAGCACGCCTACCCCTTCCTTTTAATAGGGACCTGTGCATGACACCACCGTACCTCTAGCTGCTGCACTCGAACCCTAGCCAGTTCAAACATGGCATCTTCACAATGTTTATCCAGTTTTAAAACTTGAGCAAAACTGCTCTCTGCATCAGAATATAACTGAAAAGGAGAGAAAAATATCGTTACCGAAAAATAATCGCAATTGCAGTTATTGTAACTGAATAGGAAGGAAGGCCGAAATCAGCTAGAGAATTCCGATTGAAATTCCTTTTGGCTCTGATTTACGGTGCTTACGAAGATTAGCTCTAGGGACTGAAATCGCAAATTCCCAAAATATTATTTCGTTGCCAGCACAGTTTTAAGAGGGGCCATGAGTAAAAGTAGAAACAAGCTAACGGCCTGAAGCGCGGAAAACTCTGAGTAGCTACGTCGCCATTGGTTTTAAAATTGAGCCTGATTGGTCGAGGAAGTGGCGCTAGCTTTCTTGACTTGTCATAAAGCGCGGGAAAATGAGAGTGACCAATTCGCCATTAGTTTGAAATTTGAATCTGATTGGTTGAGGAAGCGGCGCGAGTTTTCTGAACCAACTACCCAGCGCAGCAAAGCAAAACCGTAGCAATCTCCCATTATCTAAGACACCACTGAAAATTGCACTAGTAAGCACCTTTAATCCCGCCAGTGCTCTGCCTCGTCTGAAGTAACCTTTTGGCCAATCAGGTGCTAGCGATATGGCCACATCAGCATCCTGGAGAGCTTTTTCGTATTGTCCCATGCGGTCATAACAGTAAGAACGGTTACCAAAGAATCTGCGAACGAATAGCAAAATAAGACAGGTGTTTGTTCGTTTTGTCATCGGCTTAGAATAACGGAAAAATCAAAAGTCCCTCTTGAGGAATCGAGCCACAGACTTTTGTTAGTAGTTTTCCAACGAAAGAACGAACAAATAGCTTTATTCAATCCCACAGCTAAAATAGAAAAGAGTGTATGATATTATCCCAAAAGGGAAAAAGCCACCTAAGAATGTTCTTTATTTTCCACTACAACGCAGAAACCAGTTTCATTAGAAAATAGACCTCTGTTAACAACAGTTCTTACTTAGTGAAAAAAGGCATATATGCAGATGCGGTTAACTTTAGAAAAATTAAAAAAAACCTGAAGTCTTTTGCATCCAAGTTAATAGCTTGAGTGAAGAGATCCACGGCAGCCTGATAGTTTCCAACGTTTGCCATTTCATTTCCTTTAACTGTGGATTAGAGTGTAGTAAAAAGTGATACCTAAATGTAATCTGCTTTTATACAAACGAGTGAAGTAGGAAAAATTGCTAATTTCCCGCCCGCAATTAAAAAAATCGAATCTTCGACATGTGCTTGAACTGAATTTTGAGACGTACAGTCTCTTCTAAGGAGAAAACGAGGTTTGAAGATGCGGTTTGGAAAATTAAATGCTGGCAACGCCAGCCGTGTTTGTTTTTCACAACTCACCTTACGCACTCACAGTCATTAAGGTTTTTCCTTAATCTCTGACTCATAACTTTAAAGTTTTGTTTCAACGTTGTGCTCTTATTGGAATGGTGTCACAGTTCAACCAACCTGCTACTTGTCTGCTACGTAAAACCACAGGATCTATCTGTTCTGCCGCAGGTTGTTGAGTGGAGATGTTTTTCGTATTCTGTGAGCTCTGACTGATAGTTGATGGTGCACTATTTTTTACTGTTGCAGTGCTTGTTGAAGGAGGAGGCATTGGATTACGCCCTGCTGCTCTCGCAAAGAACGCACTGTTTGTATCCCATGTGGGCTCCTGGGAGAAACGGATGACAATTACAAATATTATTTTATCGTTTAGACAGTGTTCACCCCTGACATGGAAGTAAATCACAGAGTGTATGTGATAAAGGACACGTTCAGTGCACAGCCATAATGATTCTATTGATATCAAATCATCTGATATCTCCCATTAATCTTTGCACTTAGATATAGTATATAGATTTAGCCAAGCCTAAAAGCGGAGCTTGCATTTTTTTTCCCGCACTTCTCAAGGGCACAACGCCTTGCCCCGGCCAGGACTAGAACCCGGGTCGTCCGACTCGGAGCCTAGTGCACTGACCACTGGACTACTGGACAAAGCCGTGGCGTTGGCGTGCTCGCGGTAGAGTTGACCACGTATGTTAAAAGTAGCACCTTGTAGCACGGTCTTACATCTTCACTGCCATGCCCACAAAAATGAGCTGGAAACATTTCATCCCACGTCTAAAGTGGTACTAATTCAGATAATTAAACACACAGTCAACTGTTAAAACAATCTTTCTCTGCTCTCCACTGAAAAGAGAACATAACTATAGATTCATTTAAACGATTTGCAAGTATGTTACTGTAACCAAACAAAAATTGCATGTTTTGCCTTACCTCATTGCCTGATAAATCTTCCTCGTCATGTCTAAACAAAAATAGTAAAAAACCATCATAAATTTTACTGGTTGTAATGCTTGTACTTCTAGCAAATACCAAAAAAACTGTGTATCTGCTGATGCATGATAATGTTAAGGGGGCCTGCTTAGAGGGTGTGACTATTTCCAAATTTAAATTTAGAGGAAAAGCAAGGATATGCTGGAAAGCTTTATATTACTCTTCTGAATTGCAATGACAACTGTAGATTTCTGCAGCATGAAGGGTTAAGTAATACTCATAGTAAAGCAAGGGAGAGACTATAAGCTCAGACGAGCATTCACCTCAAAACCCCTCAAATCACAATATTGTTAGGGTATTAAGCCACAGCCTTAAAAAAAAGTTTTACTATGTGACCACTGACTGATCCTCTACTCTGAAAATGATACTAATGCATTATCTGATGTGGGAGGATTCCCCTGTGAAAATCCTCTAGATTTTATTTTTCACAAGGTTTCTTTTCATCATAAACAACCAAGTAGGTTGAGAAAGATGTTTTTTGTCTTGTCATGGGAGTGGAAGAAAGGAAAAATTCTAAGTCCCCATCAAGAAACAAACCTCAGACCTTAGGATTCCTCGCTCTGATGTTCTACCACTGAGCTGCAGAGACTTAATGCTGAGCAAGGCCCATTGCGCAGTTCAACCAAGTAGGTTGTATGCACCAATAAACTTTATGTGAGACATTCAGAGTGAATTACATTGAGAGCAGGGGTTAAACTTATCACAAATGTTGAAAGAACTTAGATTCAAATCATGATGATAAATGTTGATGATGAAGACCCTACCTTTTGGGTGAACTTGGTTCCATTTTTGTTGATTGTTGTAAATTTGTATTATTATTCACAGATTGTTCTTTTAAACCGCTGGATACTTTTGTATTGTTATTTACAGTTTTAGTCGGAGTTGAAGAAGTTGCTGTGGTATTTCTTTTTTTACTGGGTTCCTTTGGAGGTGCTTTAGTTGTAGTTGGTATATTTTCTTTTTTATTATTCTTCTGTTGCTAGAAACAAAAAGAAAAAGATCACAGCTTAAGATTCTATGGACACTGGTGAAGTTTGAATCTGCAGATTACAGGGTAATCCTATAAAAAGAAAACCTTACCACAGCGAGAGGGGGGAATAGGCTATTTTTTATGCATGAAAAATTCACACTTGGCTCCAAGGCTTGGGAGAATAAAATGAAATAACATCAAAGTTGAGGGACGAATAATTAATTTCTTAAGTTTTATTCCTACAAGCCTTGCAGCTATGTTAGAATTTTAATATATTGAAAAATGGCCTATTGACAATCAGATCTTGGGAGTTAAGAAAGCAATTTCTAACCCTCTACCTGAGAGCCACAGGAAATAAATCACCTTCAAAATATTGCACTAAAAACCAGTCAAAGAAGTTTTGTGTTGCATTTGAGAGCCACATCATGAGACTCCATCAGAAATCTTTCCATCATCAGTACCTGTATATTTTCTTTTTCATCCTTTGCTTTCTTTTCTCTTTCTTTTTCCTTCTTTCTTTCCTTATTCCTCTGTCGCAAAAAAGTACACACTTTTAATTTGGTTGATTAGCTTCATTGGCCCTTTGACCCCTAAGGCAGGGCGTGAAATTAATTTTTTTTTCTGATAGCCACTTGGCTACTAAATTCTTTGAAGTGGTAGCCAATTCAAAAAACGTTGGTTGCCATTTTCAAAGATAAACAAAACCTTTTTTTATGCTGTCATTGTTGTAAATAGACCCTCCAAAATTAAGTTAGGAAAAAGATCTTTAACGTGCTACAAAGTGGACACTAGGATGGATGATATACAACGTTCAAGCTCACATAAATCCAAGATGGTGTCTAGTTGTCAATCAAGATACATGTGCTGTGTTTTGGAATCAAACTTCACAAGGAAGTTTGCCGTGGATATGATGAAACATTCTAGTTGCCAATTTGGCAACTAATTTTCAGGATTTGGTCGCCAAAGTGCAAAATTTAGTTGCACTGGCACCTGTATTAAACACAATTTCACGCCCTGCCCCGAGGGTGATTAACATGCAATTTCCCTTTATAATATCACACCTGAATAACATACATGTATTTAGTGCGAAAATAAAGGAAATGATCCAATTTAGATGCTCTTGAAAAGCACCTTAGGAAATGTATAGAGAACAGTGTGGAGAATATGCATATTGATGTTAGGGTGTAAAGGGTTAACTCCTGGTGTTACGGGGAAGAATTTTCCTCAGCTAAGAACACTTATGCTTCTTGAGAGGAAAACAAAAAATAACAAGTTTAATCAAACCAATAAAAACACTTTTTTACCCAAGAGTTTGAGAGGGGACAAAAATTCTCTTTTCATAATTTCTGGGTGCAAGTTAATGCCCTATGAGAAAAACAAACCTTCTTTTTAGCTCTCCGTTTTTCTGCTTTTTTCCTGTCTCTCTCTTCCTCCTCTATAAGCTCTTTTGCATTTTTCATGGCTTCCTGCAATAAAACCAAATATCATATTCCCTCAGTTAAAGTTCGAATAGCAAAATTTATAATGCTTTTTGTTTTTGAACAAATTTAAAAATAGCCATGACCCTCAGCATGACAAACTTTACATTATTTTTTCCACTTTCAAAAAATCTAAGGTTCATTTTTAATTGACAAAGATGTGAGGCACATTAGCAAATATATTTTACAAGCAAAACAGTTTTGGGATCTTTATCAAAATTAATGATTCATTTACTGCCAACTCAACCAAAATTGTACGCAGTTATCATTAATACAAATGATCTACATACTTTCCAACTTTCAATGAATGGAACATGGCAAAAAATTAATACAACTCACCGCCTCCGATAAATTGTGTGCAGGACGACCTGCAAAATCAAAGTATTTACATTTAATGTTGAGCCGCTGACTAGGGGCCTGGACAGGCAGTTTGACTTGCTTTGTGAGACCTTCCCCCTAACTCCACTTTCCTTTACAAAATTTCAATGCTCAATATGAGAGGACAGACTTGCCCATGTCACCAACTACCATCAGAGGAACTAGCACATGGAAAAACAGATTTAACTTAACCATTCTTATTACACACTAACATAAATACCTGTTCATATGCATGCTACCAGTCAGAGTAGAGCAGGAATTTCAAATACCTTTTTCAGAGGGTTTTTTGGACTCTGACTTTTTCCTATAACTCTGTGCCATTCTTTGAAGAATTTCATCGACTGATTCATCATCATCGTCATCATCCTCATCATCATCACTATAGCAACTGTTGTCAGAGTCATACATTCCTGGGTAGCCACCAAACATTCCTTGATAAAACAAATGAGGTGCAAAAAAACTTTGTTGCTAAAAGTTTGATGACAATCTGTCAAAGATAGTCTTTGAAAAATTAGGGAGTCATTAACTCATGCAAATTACATTGTCTACAATCATATTGGCAACACTTTTTGAAGCTCATTACATCAAATATTTGGATTTCATGAAAATCCCCAAAGCCCTCTGCTAAGATAAGTCATCGTGTTTACAACATGTAACTTGGGGTTTATCTATCTCACATTTACATCTTAATTCTGCTGTCCTGTTATGAAATCAGAGGATTGGATTTAGTTCCTAGTAAAACTGTGCTTTACTCTTACCATTTCGTTGAAAGACAATATGAGCAAAGAGATCAAACATATCTGCCTGCAATCAGAATAAAAGTGAAAAATCAATGGCTTTATAAAATAATTCAAATAGTACGCGTGCTCTGATTGGCCATAAAACCATTTTACATGAGCATATATAAACATGGTTTTCGTTCCTCTTTCATTAGCTATTTTATAAAAGAAATGTAAAATGGTTTCTGTGTTTACATAGCCTGATGTAAACACTTGGGAGGTTGGTAGAACACTCGATAAGCTGGAAACCACTCCACTTCACGTTGTGGTTTCCTATGCTTATCTCGTGTTCTCCCAACCTCCCACGTGTTTACATCAGGCTATGTAAACACGGAAACCATTTTACATTTCTTTATTAATATACAGTAAAATCCGAAAAAAAAGTCAAACTCCACACACACACACACAAAAAAAAATTACATCACAAGTACAGCACAGAGATGAGACTTGGAATCAAGAAAAGGAAATTAATTTTAATTAGGGAAGACATAAAAGCAGGAATGGTGCTCACTGGAGTCAAGTTGATCTCGTCATCTGAATCCTCACTGGTAAGTCGCTTGTATGCCGAGGACACCTCCTGGAATTTCTGAAGATGAAAAAAAACTTTTAAACAATACTTGCACTGGCATTTTAAATTCTAATGTACATACTATGCATATATGTAAAAGACTATTTGGTTCCATCAACTGAGTTGATAATGGAAATTAGCCTAAGTAAAGAGCTCTGAAGCTTACATTTTGAGCATTGGCTCTCTGCCAGAGCAAATAGAGCAATTGTGGTAGTGTGTGGTATGTAAAAGATTGAAAAGTCTGACTTGATAAAGAGGTTTCCATTGCATCAATGATTTATGCAAACAATGCACTATAATTAAGAGTGTAAAATACTTATCATCAACACATCTTACAAGAATTCAACCATCCTGAGAACAGTGTTCTCCTTTTCAGGCATTTCAAAATTACCTCTTTAAAATTCCTTGGAATTCTTGAAACTTCAACAGGTATTACAAGAGTTGCTCCCTCCATTTAAAAATTTACATTGCCTTTTGCACTTAAAATAAGGGAGAACACTGCCAAGGAATACCCAAGATCTAACTGGAACATCAAGGCCCCATGTAGCACCAGTTACTATTAACACTAATCTTTGCATTAGTTTGTACCTTTGTTGCCTCCTGACTATTGTTATGTTTATCAGGATGCCATTTTAAAGCCAGGCGTTTGTAACTGGATCTTATCTCTTCATAACTTGCCCCTTGAAAAAGAAAACAGTTCAACATTATTCAAAAGAACCCCTATGATGAGTAACTGAATACACCCATTTGGATTTTCTCTAGTGATGTTACTGATAAGAGGGTGCTAGGGAAGTAAACTCACTTCATATACCCGCAACAAAAATTAACTTAAAATTACTCATTCCTGTTTCTCAACAAATTGTTTTTCCCTAAAATAAAATGGAGTTAAAAGTAGGTCATTACTAGGAATTAAAAAAAAACCATTTTGTCCATAGAAATCTAATAAATCACACTTATAATGCCAGCTTCAACCTTATAATCAGTGTTAAACATGTTTTGTTTGAGAGAAGTTCACCAAAAAATAAATGTTATATCATTCTATTTTAGAGGAAAGCCAGCTAACTGGTTCAAGCATTTACCCTCTTTATAATATATAAACATGGGCCTGCAGTCCTTAAAGTATAGCTACACCATCATGCAGATGCATGAGGAGAAAAAAATATATTGTATAGAAGATATTGTTTGCAAACTATGATATGAAATAACATTGAGGCCTAAAAGTGAAAATGTTAATACACAAAGCATGGGATAAAATAAATTAAATACATGTTGATTATCACTTAACCCTTTAACTCCCAGAAGTGATTGACAAGTAACTTCTCCCTATAATAACTTAACATTATCCAGCAAACAAGTCATGAGAATATTCAAACTTATCAGGTCAAAGTTGTTATCTTGGATCTGACACCAAATCTTGAATTTTTTTAAAAATTATTATTGTTTTGCCAACAGGCATGTAATTATTTTAGTTCTTGTAATAATCTGTTTCTGTCTCTTTTTTAATAAAGTTGTCATGTTCTACAATAGCACCAATGTCTGTAAGGCAAGGTCAGTACACATTATCAATGAATCCTGGGTGTAAGGTGCAATTCACTAGGCAATCCTTTTGATGTTTTTTATTTTGTTTTCTTTGAATCAAGGGTAATTGTCTTCGTGGTGCTGAGGTTAAAGTTCAAACAAACAATTCAAGGCAAGACTTAATCATTCATGCCATATTGAGAGCATTCTTGTACTTCCTGTTATAAAAATAACTATTTTGTTTTCCTCGCTATCACATCTAAACAAGGAAAGTAATAATACTACGACTTTTGAACATCCGATTCCGTCTTACTTTGAAGCAGCTCTTTAACTGTTATTAATAAGCTGAAATAATACGATGAGAGTACAATAACAAATACAAAATTGACGGAACAATAGTGCATTTTCCGTCACGCAATTTCAGCTCTTCGAACGCTGCTGAAAATAGTTTAATATACAATATTTAGCTTTCAGCAAGAACTTCCTCATTCAGTGCCTCAACAAGAAACAAAAAAATATAAATAAAACTTCAATACACAAACTAGTTTTGGTATTTCTTTTCTTGCAAATAATTTACACAGAGATGTTTCTCGTAAGATACAACCACCTACAACCTATTTCTGGTCATTTCCCTATTTAGATGATACGTTCTTCATTGAATCGAATTTGGAGTCTTCGAAAGGATAACCTAAAGAAGATGGTACAAACCTAGAGGTAGCTCCAAGACTGAGTACGCTTCGCTCTTCGAAAGGCCCATTTTACACGTCTTAAAACACAACTTTGTTTAAAGTTTAGCTGCAAGTAGGTCCGCCATATTTCATACTTTCACGTGTAAAGTTTTTTGGCGCGAATGGAGTATTCTGGGAAATTTAAAGTCTCGTGACTCGGGATCACGTGTTTTTGCATCAGCGGTTAACTTCAGTAGTGCCAGAGCCTCTCAAAATAATCAGCCACAATATTTGATATAATTCTCTCAGAGATTTAGGAAGAATTATACAAACTTTAATTGGTAGTCATGGATTTCTTCTCTGCGTTTAGATCATATTCATGTTATTGAAATTCACAGTATTGTCATCGTCAGGAAACTAGAGCCAGTATGATTCAAAGAAAAACTTGCTTCGCCTGAAAATAAGCGAACAGTTTTTCTTTGGTCTAAAACTGATTCGTGGCTAATAAGTTTCATTGAAAGCAATGGTTTATGCCATGGCTGAGACAAAATCAGGTCCTTTGTCGCCGAAGAAGCCAGTGAAAGAGAAAATTGTGGGAATCTACGATGACTTTTTTAAGGTAATTGACTTGCTTTGATTCTTTTTTATTTATTTATTACTAAATGTCTAATGAGTACGTGTATACTGTATATATGTTAATAGTTTTTGGTTATAATGCGTGTATCACCATTGCAATCATTACAAATAATACATGTGTGATCAGTTTGTTTTTCAACATAAGTTTGCGTGAGCTGCTCTTTTCGAATTTCCCTTAATTGCAGGAGATTCTTCTTTAGAGCGCAATTGGCAAGATGTCAATGTGTCGTTTTTTTAATTGTTTCATTTCGCAGTGATGATCACTGACGTGATTATTTGGATGATTACCATAAAGAAAACATTTTAAATTCATTTGAATAAGAGTTTTGCGTGGAAAAACAATTACCTATGTAATGTTATGTTAATGATAGTAATTAGTATGTAGAATAACAGAACATGTTAAGAAGGATGTGTTTTGATCACACTCTTTTTATTTAGGGAGGTGAGCCATCTCGTGATAATCCAAATTTCTGGCATGAATTTTTTCTTTTGAGGGTAAGTTGTGATTGTTTAAAAAAAAAACTTTGAGTGTTGATGGGGATGGAAAGGGAAGGATGTTGAGGTCATTCTCTCCTTTGGTACCCAGCCCTTCTTTCCAGCC
This sequence comes from Pocillopora verrucosa, assembly GCF_036669915.1. NCBI lineage: Eukaryota > Metazoa > Cnidaria > Anthozoa > Scleractinia > Pocilloporidae > Pocillopora > Pocillopora verrucosa. The sequence continues at coordinate 2,370,064 of NC_089312.1, forward strand.
TCTCAGACTCAGTGACCTCTGACTTCTATCTTCTGCTCTTCGTGAAAAAATGCAGATAATTGATAAATGACTGCTTGTCTCCAAGGGTTTGTCTCAACATCACTCTTACCTCCTATTTCCTACTAACACCCCTTCCCCAACTCACTCTCATATTCATCCCCGCTCCTGTGCTCTGACTGCTTCAACTTTCAAGGCAATCATAGTAAACTACAAGATGGTGTATGTGCATGTAAATAAATAATTTTTTCTCAAAATTTGTAGCTAGGTTTTGGCTTCTCTTTGGGTGTTTTTGGCTTCTGCTGTAGAATGTTAGTCCTTAACATTATGATATTAATTTAAACTAATTTAGTGAAGGCATGGTGGCCTCATGGTTAGTGCACTTGACTCCAGATTGAGTGGTCCAGGTTCGAGCCCTGGCTGTGGTCATTGTGTTGTGTTCTTAGGCAAGACACTTTACTCTCACAGTGCTTCTCTTCACCCAGGTGTACAAATGGGTACCAGCAAATATGCTGAGGGTAACCCTGCGATGGACTAGTATCCCTTCCAAGGGGGAGTAGCAATACTCCTAGCCGCCTCATGCTAAGGAAACCGGGGTTAAGCACCGGCCCCATGGGCCACTTGGGCTTGTATAAAGGCTTTACTTTTTAATTTACTGTGAATTCCTTGTAGGTTAACGCCATCTACCTTGAAAAGTGTATCGACAAACTTAGTGAAGAGGAACTTATGGATATCAAGGTACAGGCTGCAAATGAAAGGCTTCAACACAGTGTTATTTGTTACATGCATGGTTAATTTTATACTGTTATGAGGGCTCATATCCATCCACACCAATGCCTTATGGCATGAGCAAGGAGTTATTTTAAGTGTAATTTAACTTTGTACACAACTTTTATTCAGGAGAACATCAACCTTCTGTTTGCCCAGTGCTGTATTGCTTTACGAGGAGATCACCAAATAAAACTAGTCAATGCTCTTCAGGTTTGTATAGTATTGGAATATCTTAAACTTTGCCTGATGTATAAAATTGCTTGGTTAAGATAATTTAGGATAAAAATAACCAAAAATCAACATGACTTTGTTAATTGCAGACACTGTGTGCACTTGTGCGAGCAGTTTACAGAAAGAGATTAGGAGACCATGGATTTGACATAATAAACATTTTGATTGGATTTGATGCTGCTGAAGCTCAGATGCAGGTTTGTTCATTTACTTGAAAGTGTTTAATACTATACCATTCTTGTTCAGTGTTGTGCTGCTTGAATAATATGCAAGAATCTCCTTGAAAATTAAAGATCATGCAGGAGTAGTTCAAATGGTGGATTGTGCCATCTGCTGAAAACATTTCGATCAGTTGAACGGTGCTGTTTATTTTGTTTTTTGCTGGATAACGATTTATTCTTTGGATAGCAATATGTCTGTTGGATAACAATTTATTGGGAAGTGGGGATTATGCAGTGGTCAGAACGTTTACCTCTCATTGCTGTGGTCCAGGTTCAATTCTCAGACCTGTCATTACATAAGGGTTGGGTTTGTTGTTAACCCTTTAAATCCCAGAAGTGATCAACATGAAACTTCTCCCTATAACATCCTTACATTATCAAGCAAATAGGTAGTGAGAATATTCAAACTTATCAGGTAGATGTTGTTTTCCTAATCTAGCACCAAATTCTCATTACTACTTTACAAGGAAATGTCTAGCAGCCGGAGGGGAGAATTGATAATTTAATTTTGGGAGTTAAAGGGTTAATTCCTGTTCTTGTTCTGATGTCTATATTCTGGGTCCTCCAGTTTTCCTTTTTCCAGGAAAACCAACAGTTCAGATTCCAATTTGACTTGGAAACAGCTGACAAGAAGAGCCACTTTTTGGGATGTCTGCTGCTAAATTCCCATTCCCATTCCCGTCTCCATTCCCATTCCCAATGATCTATTTTATCTCATTATCCATCCATTGAACAATTGGGATGAGGTGAATTTAAAAGTGTCAACTTGCATTTCATCCAGTATGCAGCAGAACATGAGATAGTGATAGTTAATTCTTAAATATTATCTCTAACAATTGCTACTATAAGCTAAATGTGTCTTTCATGTTAAAGAGTAATTATATTTTGCTGTTATTCATCATGATATTTCTTTTCTTGTGTTTAGGGACTACTGGAAAGTTTGCATACATTTCTTGTTGGTGATTATCCTGGTAATGATTACTTTATAACAACAAAGTTTAGTAATTGGCCTTTTTTTCAAGGGAACTTATCTTCAGCCCTTCGATATCATAGGTCAACAAAGCATACAAATGTTACCTGCAATGTCAGCACAAAAATTTAAACTCTTAAGAAGAGGGCTGCATTTTTAGTAACAAACCAGATACTTGTGATATATTTAACTGTCAGATGTTTAAGGTAAAGTCCCTTCTACACTATAGCTAGCATGCTCTTTCATCAAGACATCAAAAACTGCATGTACCAGTAGATAACACCATTTGATTCTCAATGTTCCATTTGGAAAGACAGGTTTTTTTCCTTCAGCCTGTTTGTCACCTTGGTTTCCTTTTTCTTTTTCTTTTTTTTTACAGTGAGCTTAAAGAATCTGTCTCTTAAATTGGCTCTTATCCTTGTAACAGTAAGTACATATGCAAAGTTAGTCTTTGGAATAATCTCAATCTTCTTTAACTCTTTTACTCCTTGGATCCCATCGGGAATTCTTGTTACTGTCTGCCATGCAATTCTTATGACTTTAGTTCTGAGAATTTGTGATTGGATCAACTATTTATACCCTAAATGATATTTTTCTTTACTTTCATCACTTTTTTGCATGATGGTATTTGGGAGTTTATTGGTTAAGTAGATATGTTTTCCCTTTAAATCTTGCCCAGTATGTGCAAACTTTATTCGTGGCAAGGGTTCCCATCTGAGCCTGACAGTTTTCATCTTTTTGTTGCAGGCAACAGACAATGTTAGTCAGAACACAATTGTGGAGTATATTATGATCAACAGCATCTTTGAAGCTGTTATTCAGGTAATATTTAGAGTATTTACTGGTTTCATAGTCATGAATACATTGTGAAACACAATAACCACTTTAGACACTCTATAATTATTATGATTTACAAAGAAGGATGTTGCAAATTTTGTCATGAATTTGGGTCAAAGAAAACAATGCCACATTCTAAGATGGCTTGAACCTCTGACTTTGTAGTGGGATGCTTTGTCAACAGAGTTATATAAAACTCACGGTCTGGTGAATGAAGCCATTGCTCCATTCATTTGAGACATTCATCATACATTCTGTAAGGATCAGAAATGTCAAAAGGATCCTTTCCAGATTTCAAGGTAGAAAGATGGTCATGTGAACTTTGAGCTTGTTTGTGGGATAAAGGAAGATCTCAAATTATGGGGAGAGAAAGAGAGAAAAAAGATTGAGTCATTACAGATAATTCAAGCCCCAGACCATCCAACTTCACTGTCAGATGATTCATTCTAATAAAAACTTTCCATTGGTAAAGGTTCTTGCTGATCCAGTGGCCAGACAGCAACATGGATATGAAGCAATGCTGCTGCTGACAATTCTGGTGAATTACAGGAAGTATGAGGTTAGTGATGGACAATTGTAAACCTGTTGGATTATTTTGCAGATCAAAACTGTAAAAGAGATGCTTATGAACAGTTATTGATAAAGTTGTATTACTACTGTAGCCAATATGGAATATATTTTACACTAGCAAAAGTCTAAATGATTTTAATCAATTTCCTTGCAAAATCACTTAAATTATTTTTTCTTTTTATGTGGCTATATTTAAATTCAATTATAATTTTATAATCATATTAATCCATGTTTGAAAAAATTCCATCTTTAAAATTGTCATTAAAAAAAAAATTTTTTTCCTTCTTTTTTATCAGGCCTCAAATCCATATATTGGGAAGTTATCCATTTTGGATGATGAATTAGCTCTTAATGTATGTATAACATAGAACATTAAGGAAAAATTTCAAAATTGCTAATTAGCTTTTGTGTATTTGTATTTGCAACATTTAGACAGGCTGGCCCAGTTCAGCTTAAATCTGGTTTGCGTGGGGCCTTTAACGATAGCAGGAGCTACATTCCTTACTCTTTGTGAGAAGTGCATGGGTTCCTTAACATCCCCTCTGCTAGCAGGGGACGCAGATTCAGAAGAAGACTAGAATGGCTAATCATTTGTGGATGTCATAGTAAAGGCAGCAGATTTTCCTCAGTTATTTTGAGACCCTGAATGTTGGTCAAGTGTGGGAATTGAACTGTCAACCTTCGGCATGGCAGTCTGGGGCTCTACAACACGAGCTAACAGAGTCCTTTTAATAACTTGAAGAGCTCAATTTGACTTAGAAATGGCCAAATTTTAATTTTGTTCTTGTTAATGGTAATTGTGAAGAACTATTTTACTATGTTCATGTTACAAATGATCCCAAACACTTGTAATTATGTTTTCAAGCATAATTATGAAGTTAAAGAAGTGATCTTGTTAGATTTGTTTCTCTGGAATATAAACATAGTGATATTCACTGAATGTGCATCTTGTATTTCTTCTCCCTTTGAAGGGTTTTGGATGTGTTATATCAGCTGCACTTACCGATTACAACAGGTACGTTTTCAAAGATTAGTGAGCACACAGTATTTCCTCAAATAGGTAGCTATTCTCTTACAACTGCCCGTCCAAATAAGCAACCACACTCATGGCCATGAAGGAAAATGAGTTACCTTTGTTTTTTGTGTTACTAGCAAGCTTGTTCAAGTTGAATCTGTTTGGAGCCAATATTTTGATCTTATACTTTTCTGTAACCTTTTAAGCTTCAACCGTATCTCCATGATTACTTGAAAGATAAAATTTTGGCACTAATATGGTTTATTTTACACTCAATTGTTAGATATAATCCTATTATACACTCAGTTCAAGATTTTTTACTTTCTTCCAGGAAACATGCAGCCATGTTAGAGCAGGCCTCAGGAGGATTAATCAGCTCCATTACCAGCTTTGTATGCATCCATCCCATGAGAAATTTACTTTAAGTTCTTGGTCTGCACAGAAAGGGGAAAAAAGTTTTTAATCTGAGAACTTGCAATATGTAGAGCACTTTTCAGCTGAGTTTCGTAAAAACCAAAACCAAAGTAATCATAAGGGCCAAGGAGAAGGCAGGAAATTGTCATCAAAAGCCAATGAGAATTCAAAATGAAAACAAGCAAAAAGCCTAAAGCGCGGGAAAAACGCGGGCGACCAAGATGTGTTTGGTTTTAGTTTTGCGTCTGATTGGTTGAGAGAGCGACGCGAGTCTTTTTTTTACCAATCACAGAGCGAAGTGAACCAAAAATAACCAATCCCCGATTTCTTTCGACACCACTTGAAAATTGTTCTATTGGAACCAAACTTAGTCAAAAGCACTTTATGATAGTCGTTCTTTCTCTTTCTTTCTTTCTCCTTTCAGCTAGCTTCTTGCATGTGCAGTACCTTACTTGTTCGATTTATTGTTCCATAGGTTGGAAGCATGTTCGTTGCTGAGACAGAACGAGCGGAATGTTTCAGGTATCCGATTGCAGCTTAACTCATTTAGAACATTTAACTCACGGATTGCAAAATGATATGGATTTATAAACTCTGTAGAACTACTAGTGACACATACAGGCTGATTAGTAAGTTTCCGTTCTCCTCCTTGTGGGAGATGCCAAACGGTTAGCATGCTGGACCCTGGTCGCGTTATTATGTTTTTGGGAACGACACTTTTACCTAGTACCTCTCTCCACCTATGAGAATAAATGGTTAACAGTGAACCCCCCCTGGAAGCCTGATTATAAAAAAACGGGGCGGGGGGGGCAATGCTCCTAGTCGCTGCACTCTACAGAGACTGAGATAAGCTTTGGCCAGATGAGCCATTTGACTTGTTAGGTAACTTTGCATGGTATGTAAATCGCTTCAGGGAGTATTAACTACCGCCATTCCGGAATCCATTCACTTGAATAAGGATGTGAAACTGGCCTGTTTTTCACCCAACTCGGCTTTGGACGAAATCGGGTGCTGGGCGCGAAGTGCGAGTCACGCGCGAGTTCTTCCTCTAGCTTGTGACTCGCTCTGTTCGCGTGAGTCGCTCTTTATGTGCGACTCATTCTTCATGCGTGACTCGCTTTTTGCGCATGACTTGCTTTCAGCGCGTAACTCGCTCTTTACTCAACCTCGCGATTACTTCCGCCCGCCTCAAAGACGCAATTTTTTTTTCTTCAGACTCATGTGCATCATGTAGCAAGTTTGAATGAGATTGGGGCAGTAGGAATTAATCAAGTTCCGTTTTCAATCTTTGCTAAACCTTCATGTTATCTCTTGTTAGCACAAATGAAGCAGTCCTTTTAGCTCTGTATGAAGCGGTGCACCTCAACAGAAATTTCTTCACTGTTCTTAGTCATGTTACGGTAAGCGCCTGTAGGGTTTTGGCAACTTTAATGTATAGCTTTGATATCAGTTTTTTTGATGAGTTCGAGAGGACTCGAACTGTAGACCTTTGGAGCTTTCGGCTGATGCTCTTAAACTGAGCTGAGTGACAGAGAACTCGTTTTGAGTCAGGCCAAAAAGAAGTGCTATGAGAGTTTCTTTTAAACGGCTTGTCCAAACAATATTACATGTGGAACAAGACCTTTATCATTTTGGACTTCACTCTCTGCTAATTTGTTGAAAAACTTAGATGAAGAAAAACGAGAGAGAGCCCAGGGAAGGCGTGATAGCCTACATTTTGTGAGGCCTTATTTAATCATTTTTAATCTGCATTCATTTTGATTGTTAAACGTTATCTTTTTTATTGTTATCTTTAGACCGCTCCTGGATCAAGTCCTCCTCCATCACCGACAGCCGCTCCTCCTGTGGTTGAAAGGACTGCCACCGGTCGGTACAATTACATGTAATATAGGGTAATTTTTGATGGGTTCGTCTTCTTTACGCCTCGTAATTGGTTCACAAAACTCGTGCCACCATTCCAACCAATCAGATGCTCTGGTCTTTGGTCCCTCGCGTTTTCCCGCGCTTAAGGCAGTTAATATATGTTTAATTTGAGTTCTTTAAGCGTTTTTGAAATATCTATCTTTATTCTGATGGGCTATCGAGATTTATTTGCTTTTGATTTTAAAAAGTCAGTTAAATAAGTACCATTCAAAATCAAATTCAGAGGATTGATTTTCATTTTCGGATATATCCACGTATGACTGTAACAACGCATTGCAAAATGCTTGGTAGTTTTGAATGTCGTAGGAGTAAGGGAAAAAAATCACCCAGCGCTTATGGCGTACTTCTCATTTCCATTCTTCGTTTTTATCCTTATAGCCGCTGTTGTTGAAGACTTTCCACCCGACTTGAGTCAGCCGACGAATTTACTCGTAACCCTCTTAACATATTCCTCCATTGCTCTACAGAATACAAAAGGTAAGGTTAAATAGGCCTTGATGTGTTTCTGTTTTCCTTCGCAAAGGAAACCCGTGGTAACTTCAATACTATAGTCTGATCGTCCGGGTGAGTGTAGTCCTGAGAGGGTCTGTTGTCGGTAGTAGTGCCTGATGTTTCGGCCACCTCAGCGGAAGTCAGTATCAACGTAACGTTATTTGTCTTTCAGATGACAAAGGAGTAAGCAATGCCAAGCTGTGTCTGGTGATTTTAACATGTATTGTGGAGGTAAGATCAACTCCTTTGAAAACAGATTCTTTTAACGTAGGCAAACGGACTGCATAATTAGTAAACGGATATTTTTCCGTGCAACAAACTGATTCTCAGTGAGAAAACTGACTTGGCCTTACAGAGATCCACCAAGCCTTTCTGACTGATGGTTGCTGGGTGGTGAACTTTTCGTACAAGTGACAATCAATCAGAGATACGAAAAGAATTTTTAAAGATCACCTAATCGGAATAGAATGTTCAGGTTCGAAATTAACCCCCCCTAAGTCTTGTGTGAGGGTGCGACGCAAATGAAGCTGTTGCCGCAATGAACGAAGTCATCATTTGCATATCTCAAACCTCTAAAATTATTGCATTTTTTCCCAACCTAGAAACTTCTAGGTATACTACAATACATGTAGCTTAATCTTCCAACGCTGTTTGTTGTTCTTCAGGATCAGTATGCGAATGTCTTTCTTCACGACGCGAACATGACGTTCTCAGTACCACTTCATAGAGCGGTATGTACTGCGGACTATTTTAATTGAGCCCACGGTCGGTGGTAGAAGTGTACGAACAGCGAGAGTCGAAGTTCTCTTAATGTTTTCTGATTGGATAATACACATCGGGAACCCATTTGGGAGTATCCGGCCAGCATGTCTCGGGGGTTTTTCTATTGCAGTGCTGGTGTCCAAAAAGATATGCGGCAAAGATAGCTTACAGTGATAACTGGACGGCCTTTGAGGAATTTGCAAATTGTTGAAAATATTCTATTTTCGTTAACCACGAGTAGAGCCCCTTGGTTTAAAGGTTCAAAACCTTTTGATTCGGGTCATACCAGACTCATTTCACATGTACCTCTGTTAGTGAAGCGTTCGATCCTTTACTTAATAAAAGCTTATGTGTTTATTGTGTCGTTTTTCCTCTTTATCATAGCAAATGTACCACAGAGGCCCAGTTATCGAAAAGAACGCTCCTTCAAGACCTCTCGCGTGTGCGTTACTTGGTAAGTATTTACAGAGAATTGTCTTCGGAGCTTCTCCATCACAAATCAGTTGAAATTATACGGGAAGAATAATTGAATGTTTGAACTTCAATGAATGAAAGTGTTTGTTTTTCAGACCTCATGGTGGAATTTATTGTAACTCACATGATGAAAACTTTACCAATTGACTTGTACAGGTAAAAAGTAACGACTTTGAACGTTGACCCTCTCACTAAGGTTATAAAATCTTGCAATTTCTTCCTGCGATTTTAAAACACTTTGAAGTAGACGGATAGCTTGCGATCGACGCTGAAGTTAACTGTCTTTTTGTTTCTTTACTCGTGCAGTAAAACATTTGGAATCTTGCATCGTATGCTGTGTTACCAGAAGAGATGTCGAGTGAGACTCTCCTATTCGTGGAAAAATTTCTGGACGGCCCTTATGAACTTCCTAAAGTTCCTTCTGTCTAATGAAACGGTCCTCACCAAAACCTGTGATATCTTCTCCCTGGCATCGCAAGTACGTTTACAACTGAATCTTCTTCTTTTTCCATTCAGAGATGATGAATTTGACGGTGGTATCTCTTAAGTACTGACACAAACTCGAGCAGAAATCACTCGTAACTCTTTAAACCCCTAATTTCTCCTCACAATATCGCCCCTGAGGCAAACATAAAGGTCACGAGCATAAAAGAAATTATCACTTACTAAAGAAGCTCTTGATTGTTAAGCAAAGGAATTATGAAGAGAACAGTGCGGAAAATTTGCATATTAATGTTAGGGTGTAAAGGTTTTAAGATGTTCCTCTATTTATTATAAGAGTTTGATGATGTGCGATAAACTTAGTTATTTCTACAAACGAAAAAGCGACTGAGGAAGGCGAGTGGTATATTTTAAGAGGTATACGTGTTTCTTTCCATCTAAGCTTTTACTATTATTTGCATCCCTTTATTGTAGGTCGTTAACATTTTTAATTTGTTCATCACGTATGGAGATACGTTTCTTCCTTCTCCGACATCATACGATGAACTCTACTACGAAATCATTCGCGTTCATCAAATTTTTGACAATCTTTATTCTATGGGTAAGTAAATAACGATGTATAGGATATTATTAACTACTTTGTAAGCTTTCTTTCGCTTAAATTGAGTTTGTTCACGTGATATTAAGTTTACACAGCTTTCAGAGTAGTATTGTTGTTTCAAAGATGGTCAACTTGGTGGTGACTTATGATGTCACTGTTTCTCATTGGCTGAAATATACGCGCGAAAATTTAAGACTGACTCAAGCCAATCTTGGGGTAACATCGAGCTAAATAACACGTCAAACGTTAGCGCATGTGCAAATTTTGTAATCACTAGATGGCGTGTTTTCAGGCTGTCGGTACCAGCTGTCTCACAAAAGTTACAGACAACCACACAAGCCAGTTAGTCACGTTGTTTACAAGCGTGAAACTTTTTTGGCAAAGCTCAAAACAGAATGCTAAATCAACAGGATATCCGCGCTTGAATAAGCTTTGTGTTCAAAAAGTCTTGAGTTTTCCTTTTTCCTGCTTTTGTTTCCTTTTTATCGATTTCTATGAAAGGTTCAATTTTCTTTCGCTTATTTTGCGAGATACCGTTTGTTTTTCACGTTTTCCTCGTAAATTTTTCGCGAGATTTTGGCGCAAGGCCGGCCAAAATTGTTTCCGTTGTGCATGCCTTATGTTTAACCGCTGTGTTTTCTTGGGGTAACAACGAGCTAAAGGGAAATGTTAAGACGTGCATCAGCGGTGAAATAATTAACTTAGAATTTCTTTCTTTTTGCCATTACTCGTCAGCTGTTAACGATTTGTTTGATGCCAACAGCGTTAAGACACTCAACAAATGGTGGCGACTGGAAGGATGCGGCTTCTCGTTTGGCGAGCTCTTTAGTGAATGTCAGGTGAGATAAAATTAATTTTGATCGAGTTTCGGAAAAGGCAAAGTTATCACAACGGCAAATTCGAATCAAAGTGTTATAGCCAATGGGGACTCAAAATAAATTAATGTTTACGGCCTGAAGAGCTAGACTTTCAATTTAGGTGGACAGCATTTGAGTTAATTTGCGCATCCTGCCATAGGTCATCCTGGTTTCTGTTCCATGAAGCGACCAGGAGTAATACTTCAAGTAATACTTCAATACTTGTTAGTTCATCGCAGCTTCACAATGAATGTAAACGCTTGACTTGCCTTGCATTCTTCTTACAGGGCAATCATAAACCATTTTACGCCAAAAATCGATTCATGGGCAGCTGTCAATCACCTGACGTCAATGACTTCGGAACAGGTTTGTACATTGCTCAGGGACCAATAATTTTATCGCCTTGGGGTCGGAGGATTTAAGGGGGTCCGCTTGGTTTTCAGGGGGGAAAGAGTATGAAAGAGGAACTATAGAAAATTCATGGCCAATAAACTGCCTTGGGGGGGGGGGGTGGGGGAGGCATGAGAATATTGCATAAACCATAAACTTAACCCGTGATACAACTTACAACCAAAATCCTCCGACCCTACTCCCCCAGACGATTATCGGTCCTTTTGCCGAATTGCTCGCTTTTGATGGTAAATCGCTTGGCTTGAAATGGTGGCTTATTACTAAGCATTTAAAAGTAACAACGCTGTATGATAATTTATGATTTCAGGTATTGGGCGTAATACGTAGTAATTATGACACTTTGACGCTAAAACTCCAGGACAATTTGGATCATTACGAAAAATATTCAGAGAAACCGAAAGAGGCGGCTTTCTTTACTCAACTGGTGAGTATACACTATTTAGTAATTAATGCTAGGCTCAATTTTTACATGAATCTTTTCCAAACAAACAAACCGAAAAAACTTTTAACACCTACGTTAAACGAGATGAATTACAGCAATTTTTAATTGAGTTTCAAAGGAACCGGGATCTCATTGGTTTTGCTTTACTTTGCTCTGTGATTGGTCTAGAGAACTCGCGCCACCCTCTCAACCAATCAAATGCAACTTGGTTACACGCATTTTCCCGCGCTTGAGACAGTTTCTTGTTTTTTCATTTGATTTCTCATTGATTCCTTTCGGTATTTGTGAGTTCAGCTTTCGAAGGTCTTTTCTTTGTTCCTTCAGTTGACTTGAAGAGGACAGCAAAACTCGATATCCATAGATAGATGGCGTTCCCTTTTTAACACGACTGTTAAAGTGATTTTTATTCTTATTTGCACAGGTACGTTCAATTGTTGTTGAAGTTCGCCGGACAATTTCCGTCAGTAACCTCGAGCAGTTTAGTTTACTACAAGAATTTGCGACCATACACTGAAATGTGTTTGCTACTAGACCTGCTGCAGCAAATGGACTGGACGAAGCAATCTCCGTTTATATCGAGAATTTGCGTCAAAGAGATATACAGACCTTATTTAATGCTCTTTGGCTTCGAAGTGGTTTTATAAGATGGTCTTTAGTGGAAAATAAAACCGGGGTATAGTAAATGGGCGAAACAAAGAACCATGATATAGCTGGAATATTTCATCGTCATTGATCAGCGAGCGTACTCCATCAATCCCTCGTTAACACATGGCGATCATTCCAGGTTTTGAACGTATGTTCAGACGAGAAATATAACGCACAATAAAGGATGGTACTTTTTTTCAAGGGAATCTTCACTACAATAAAAAGAATTTATTCCATGACTTTCAGTAAATCGTGTAGCATTTTTTAAGAGCTAACATGAGGTTTATCAAGCAATGTTCAGTGCAGAAATGGTTTGTGAGGGGTCGGTCATTTTTTATCACCTGGAGGTATCACGATAAATTTTACCTGACTCCACTTATAAGGCTCAGTAATATACTTATGGTCAATTTTTATCCTCTGTTGGCGACGACTGATCCCACTCCGTTGGCCTGAAAACCATGTGATCTACCCCAAAATCTTCGCGCCACCCCTAACTTCCTGGCGATCAAAAAGAGTGACTGTTCCCTTAATAGCATTGCTACGAAATTGTATATTTACAATGATACAGCGGTGAAAAATATATTCACTATGATTTCAGATGTCAAATAGTCTCCAAAGTGGCGGTTTTATTGCTGAAGATTTCATTTTGAGAAAGATAAGCTGACGAGCTGATGAACAACCGTTATAGCAAGTGAACTTTTGAAAATTTCGTGGTATTAGTTTTTAAAATGATAACGAAGTAAAGATTTCAAAATTAAAACATTGTTTGAGTAGAGAAATTAAATGGTGGTCCTATTGTAGTAGTTTAAAGTGTTTCTTCGTTGTTTTAATCACGCTCCATCAACATCATAAAGTTTTTTTTTTTTACAGAAAAGGAAGAAATAAATTAGTGTCCAACAAGTGCCTTTCCACACCTTTTTAATAACGTGGGAACTCCGAGGCTCACTGGCCAACTATCTGATAGCAAACGGAAGTAAAAAAGTTCAATTACAATTCAGGACAAAGCCTACTGAGCCCCATGACAATCATACTCAGAGGTCCGCAACGACGGCAGCGTAAAAAGGAAGTTCCTTATGATCAATCTATCTACGATTTCGTAGTTTACAGGGTTTTTGTGGCTACTGCCGCCTTCATAATCGGAGACGAAGCCACTATGTTACGGGGATGAGTGAGTGAGTGAGTGATGGCAAGTAACAGTGGAATTTCGATATTGACCCAATCTTCGCTCGATGTTTCCCGGGGCTTCTTATTTTTTTTTCTCGGAGTATCTGTACCAAGCTCCAAGCTTCTTGCGCGGTCTACAACTGAATAGGTCAACGGCATATTATTATATTCATTTCAAGTGACAGAAATATCATTTCTCGGGGATACGTCGAGATCTCACCCAGGATAATTCCAGACGGCATCCTGCCGAATCATGTCATGATATCTGTCATAATTGCCCCCGAGAAAAGTCATCATTTATGGCAGGGGCCGATCGGAGGATTTTGGGGGATCACGTGGTTTTCAGAAAGAACAGAGGCGGGGATTAGTAATCGCCAACAGAGCATAAAAGGAGAACTATAAAATAATTTACTGCCAATAAACAGCCCACGGGGGGGTGGGGGAGGACTGTAAGAATACGGAGCCTTACAGAGGAATCAATTAAATTTTATTGTGACACAAGCAAAATCCTTCGCGCCCCGCGAAAAGTCCAAATCCTCATATTTTAGTCCAGTCCGGAGATATATTCTCGTCATACCTTAGCGCATGCTTGTTATGGCTCTCATCCTCGTGCTCGCGGGCTCAGTAGAAAAGGCGGCCAACGGTTCGCGAAATGGTAAACCTTTGAATTTTACTGTTGTTTTATTGTTTGCTGAATGTTTTTACAAATTATAAATTTTAACGCCTCATCGTAAATGGATTTCAGGGCGCCTAGCCAGGAAGTAGGTGATAAGGAGAACCAGGGTGTCCCGGAGAAATTTCAAGATGGGGAACTGCCAAGAGTTGTGTCGATATTAAAATCTTCTCAGAGAGCAAACTGCCCCTTGGAAAAGAAATTAACTAAGGTAAGGTTGTGTCTTTTGGAACTGTGACTGTCTTTTGACTATGGAAATTTTTGGGTTACCCGTATCAAAAGTCGTAGCTAAAAACTCCTTAGTTTTCGTTTCATCGACGTGTAAACGGGATTGGTCATAATATTTAATTGCCCGGGTCGATCGAGTACGTATGGAGTAACGAGATTAAAAATCCCCGCATAGTTTCTGGTGGAAAAAATCTCAGGGGCATGATATATTTGATTTATAATAACGAGAAGATTCCTTAACTAGAAAACGAAATGGATAATTCTTTGCCTCCTCAATATATAAATAATCACTAATTAATTGGCGTGATCTTTGGATGGTAAAATTCTGTTTCCGACAATATCTTCTGATTTACCACGAGTAGCACTGTTATTACATTGTTAGGTTCTTGGGTATGACTTAATTAATGTGTGGACAATTTTTCAAGGTTGTCCTCAGCCCTCCAAATTGAAAGTTTTAATTCACCTTGCTGTAAAATTATTATGCTCCAACTCCAATTACAGCTTTGGTGTGTTACTATTATTACAGTTTGCTCATTTTAATATGGAAGCTAATGAGATATTTGTAACCACCGGTGAGTTACAGTAGCAGATCAAATGTTGTTACATGCATATTTGTTCAATGTAAGCTCAGCCACTGCTGCAACTTTCAGCTAGGAAACCATACAAGTATATTCATTTGCCTTAGTATATATAGTTTGATTACCAATCTCTTGGTTGTCACAACAACCAAGTAGGCCCACTTAATCATTTTAACAGATCAAGACTGTTATGACAGAGGCAAAAGGCAAATTCGTGGAAGAGAAGGTTGTAGAGATTAGTATTATCAGTGGATTCTCTTCGACTCATGGTACTTGTGTACAACATGTAGAAGGTCATGTTCACACATTTAGACCTGATGATGAATTTAACCATTGGTTTTTTCAAAATATACATCATAAATGCTGCCATGACTTCCTCAGCCATATTACATGTAGCTCATGAAACTTTTATTTGTTCCCATGATAGCTTATTTGTCTTCATTTACTGAACATGTTAATGCTGCTTGTTAGATTCTTATACTGATCACCATTTGGTCAAGAAAGTCCCAGGTGAACAGTGTGAAAGACTGGAAATAGATTTTCCTTTCTGTGTGTATGGCTTCAAAATAAGTTTGAGGCATTTTCCCTACAAATGACAGCTTCCTGATTTATTGGGATATACTGGACAGCTGATAGGCATCTCTATCCAAGATGTAATTGTAGTAAAGCTTTCCTAAAACTGACAATCACATTTAAAAAATTGAAAGCTACAGAATGCAAAATTTTCCTCTTGATTCATGGTTTTGGTGTATTTACAACTTTTTCATTTTTCTTCAGGTCTCATTCAAAAATTCTCCTGCACGGCACACAATCCCTCACAAAAGAGAAGAAAATACTGCTTGGGAGGATATTCGTAAACTTGACGAAGAACAGAACTGGACAGAGAGAACCCAAGTTGTGACCAAGGAAGAGCATAATTTTTACACTGAAACAGCCAAGGTAAGAAATGAAGAATTTAGTTCTACTGAGTACTGATCTTCCTGTCCCTCTTTAAAGTGTATGTTCATATTGATTTTAATGCTGTGTCTGATATTTTTGTAGGAGTTACTTGACCAGCTTATAGCTGATTTACCCTGCTTTAGGTAAGTTGAGAGATATTGGTTGTAGTTTATAACAAGCTTATTGAGATGGAAATCTCCTGGTATGCATCTGGAGCTACATGTGATAACAACATGGTCTATAAAAAATATATACTGTATATATACATCAGTTTTCAAAAAACATTAAAATTTTAAAATATACATGAAATATGTAAACCTTTTGTTTATACACATTTCATATATTTTTTTTTCAAATTGCAATGTTTTTGAAAATAGGTGTATATATATATATATATATATATATAAATCAGGGCTCAAGGTCAATTTTTCACTGAGTCCCCCTGCTGATGTTTGTTTGTTTCCTTTTTTTGTCAAATCCATTGGTCACCAATTGGTGACTTTTGGTGGAATTTTTCACTTGCCATGGTGAACAAAATGCTTGTTTGAACAAGCAAACAATTTTTTGGCAATGGTACTATAGGATGATTGCATTGAGAAACTTTGTTACTAAAACATTTCTACTCACTGGACCTGTTTGTTAGTTTTTTTAACATGTATCTCTTTGTCTGTTGACATCTGTTGTAAATAAAGAGAAATTGTAAAGTTCTGTTGCACAGCTGACAGTTCCAGAATTTACCAGTGTTAGTTTCTTTGCAAGGTTTTTCCTAATTTCTTCAGTTATAAGCTTTACCCTTAACTCCTATGTGTGACCAAGGCAGATTTTCTCCTTACAATATCAATACAATATCAAGCAGACAAGTGATGAGAATAACAAAAAATGTCAACTTGGCAAATATTAGTTGATACAATACCAAATTCTCCAAACTAATATTGTAAGGAATTGTATGTCAGACAGTAGGAGGATTGCTAATGAGATCTCCAAGACTAAGTATGATCCATGATCTGCTGATAGCTGCTATGATGATTTGTTTAGCATTCCATTAGAACTTCTGTTGGAACTGCACCATATCACCATCCAAAATTAATATTTTTCATGTATTTTTTTAATTTTTGTAGGGGACAATCAGGCACAGCTTTAAACATGACAACTAATGCTGATCACCCAGAGATTGATGAATCTGAGATGTCTGTCAGCAATATCATGCAAGGGTCCGAAGGGCATCAGAATGGACCTAATGATGATTTAGATACAGAGCTCATGTCGGACTTTTCAAAGCTACAAATTAACAGTAATGACTGTCCGCGCACATTTTCACCAATTGGTAGTGATAGGGCATCACCTGATGAGCAAGGTCTGTAAGAAAAAACCCCAAAGAGTGACTAGCATTTAATTTCTCCCTACAATATCACCCCTGAATCACAGATTATGGTCATGAGAAAAAAGGGAAATGATCACCAACCAAAGATGCTCTTGATTGTAAAACAAAGTCTCCTTGTCAACACCTTAGGAAATAATATGCAAAAATGTATTGAGAACTTTGTGGAGAATATACAGTTACTGGTTTTAGGACATAAAGGGTTGACTTTGGCCAGCCAATTATGTTAGAATCAGTTCTAAAAAGTACTTATTTTCTGTCTTTGAGCACAATTTACAAAGCATAGTAGCTGCTGCAAAATGGTCTGACAGCCAGTGGTTTTCTTCTGCCCACAGGCTTTTAATGTAATACCTTACTCTGGTTAGATGTTTTTTTTCTGAGTCTTAAATGTTTCTTTTGAAAGAAGAAATTTCTTGACTTGTAAAACATAATTCAATACTTGAATTATTCCAAGGAATGCTTTTCGAAATGATAAAAAATTGAACTATAAAGTCGATATTACTATACATGGCTATGGGATTGTCAACTTGAGTTGAAGCTTGTTATTTCAATAATTACTGAACCTTACTAATTGTTCCTTTCAGAGAACTTCATAGACAGTAACGAAGACATCAACAAACTCCTTGCTCCGCATGAAAATGGCAACGTAGAAGATGATGTGTTGTCCACAGGAAATGCTCACACCGACAATTTACTTAAGGAGATAACCAGTGAGGAACACTCGTATAAGTCAGCTGAACTGTTTTCAGTGAACCCCTCTGAGCTTGAAAATGAGTTTCAAGAGAGAAATACACTGAATGAAGATGTGATAAGTGGTGAAAAGACAGAGGATGTTCAAGCTCTGTTTGAAAAAGATGCAGTAAACCAAGTAGAGGTTGACGATCAGTTTGGAGATGAGGCATTTAAGCCAGCCAGTGAAGGTAATAACTTTGAAGCTGTAAGGATATGAAAGTGTTTTTACCCTTTACTATCTAACATCAGTATGGGTATTCTCCATACTTTTCTCTATACATTTTCTGAGTTGCTGACAAGGAGAACATGTTCAACAACCAAGAGCCTCTTTAGTTGATGATCATTTCCTTTTGCTATTGTAAGGAAAAATTAGAAGCTAGTCCCTAAAGGGTTAACTCAAAATGGTACTGCTGCATATTAACTGCCTTTATTGTTATATTTCAACACCAGCCATGTGGGAGCTAGACTATTTGGAGCAGTGTGGCAACAACAGTGAGGACTTTCAAATGGTAAGAGATGTTCTTAAGTTAGTGTTTCTAATCTATTGTCAGAAGAGAAACTGCTATCACCATCTAAAAGGAACTATAACATTACCAAAGATTTAATTGTGGATTTAAAAGGTTTTAACTTTAATTTTTTCACTTACAGATGAATGCCTTGATACAGTAGAACTCCTCTAACTGTTACTCCCCAGTGAAAACAAAAAATAGTTGGTGGGTGTTTGAGCAAATAATACATGACTTTAGTCGTGTATTAAAATGGGGTGAAGGGAAATCAAATCTTGTTTGAGTTACCTGGGGAAACCCATTTAAGTTTGCAGGGTTCTACTGTAGATATGAATTAAAATGAAGTTAACTGATGGTGTTTTTTGCTAAGGTAATTTGGTATTATCAACTGAGTTGATGATGTTAATCGGCCACTGCAAAGAATTTTATAGCTGATGTTTTGAGTGCCAGCCCATCGCCATTTGCTCTGATGAAGAGCTAATGCTTGAAAAGTCAGCTTTGAAACTCTAAATGGTGGCCAATTTATGTTATCAACTCAGTTGATATACAATGTACTAAATTACCTTGTTATACTTATCCACTAATATAGCATTACAGTTTCTTTAGATAAAAACAATTATAACTGTCTTGTCTGAAACATACATTTTTTTCCACATTGTTCCTTTTCTATTTTAACTGGAAAAATACACTTTCTCATGATATTTACAATGAAAATGAACTTTTCTTTTACTTTAATCCATGTGTGTGATTTATGTTGACTGGGCTATCCTAATTACTCTCGAAGTGTTTATATGAATGTACATTGTATATTATACCTTGTGATGCCTCTAATGAGTAAATGTTGTCACTTTTGTTTGTTAAATCTTGTGTGGATGTTTTCCATCACTTTTAAAATCAGCGGCCCATTGAATTCATGGTACCTGAGTGCCAAATGGAAAAAGAGGTTTCTTTGCTTTTCATCAAAGTAGCACCAGACATTGATCATGAATCATTAATGATGTCCTGGGGAGTTTCTCAGTCAAATGTTTTAAAGTGTATCACCTTATTTCCTGCTCATTGGACAGTGAAATTGAAGTTGTCACATCATTACCTGCTCCTAATGATCACTAAATGAAGGACATGTCAAATAAAAGTAGGAAATACCTCATTAAGTGTCAGATTTGAATGAAAAAAGATTGTCAAACCTTTTCAACTAAGTAATTCTGTCACTGATGAAGAAATTAGGTATGCATTGAAAATATTGGTAAGGCAGGCTGTGGATTGAGTAGTCTTTTAATTTTTTACAATTAATGTGCCACTCGGTGTTCCTCGTTTTAAACAATCAAGATCTGCCAGATATGCCTATTTGTGATGGTCAATAATTATGATAAAGAGAAAGGTTTGGAAAATGTTGCAGTACTTTTGTAGTATATGTACTTTAATTAACAGTCTACAGTGTCTGGGTGGTTTTTGAAAGTGAGAATTTTCCTTTCTTATTTGGTGATGGTCTGAACTAACAGATTAATGAAAGCTTTCCTATCTGTGGTGATAATGCCTGTCTACAAATGTACATGTGTATTCACACACGGAAATAATTCTGTTTTTTTTTTTTTTTGTTTGTTTGCTTGTTTTGATCAGTGTTGCATTTAAGGTGTCCAAACAACCATGTTAATTTTTAACCTTTAACTGTACTATTTTGCACAATCAACAGCGTCTTTAGTTGTTGATCATTTCTTTTATTCTCATGACCTTAAATGTGTGACTCAGTTGTGGTACTTTAAGGAGAAATTAGATACTTGTCACCTTTATGGTTTTTCTAAGAAAAAGAATGTGCTGTTGACCAAAACGTTTTAGAAGGAAGAAAGGTGATCAAAAGGAAAAACAGAAAATAACTAAGATATATCAAAACAAGATGTGTTAATGTCTAACCCAGAAATATTTTATTGGCGAGATAATTGTTTGTTTTAATTTTTCTGCTCAGGTTGACAGTTTTATATAATTCTGCTGTAACTATGACATTAAAATGAATCTCTATTGGCTCTTGTGCTGACCTTTGCCCACAGTGTTTGTCTCTATGGTCTTACAAAAGTCTATGTTACCCTTAGTTTGTAGCCATTTGGGTTTTTTACAGCAGTACAGCTACATTTGATGACATACACACCATTAGTTTAAACAAATGTTGTGTTTACTTTTGCAGTCAGCCCTGGCACGTCAGTCTTTGTATGTTAAATTTGATCCACTTGTCAAAGGAGGAAGTTCTCAAACTCCAGGTTAGTGATTTGTAAATGACGAACTACACCTTGTATAAATGCACTAAAATCTTGCAACCTTGGATAAGTCTGTTGGGAAGTTTCATGTTTAAAGTTTGTACGCTGCTTCTAGAAACAGAATAAGTACTGTCAGGTACATGTTCATTGAATAGAGTGAAGTAGAAGAGGGATGGGTGAGTGGGTTGGGGATGTTTTGGGGATCACGTGGTCTCTTCTCCACTCCTGCTAGAGGGAAGAAAAATAATATTTTTTTTTGTGAGACGGTGGGGGGGGGGGTGGGTACTTCTTGTTTTCTTTACATTCTCTTTGCCTTTGTTCTTTTCAAACGCTTAAGTGATCTACTTGATTTTTTTCCTTTTGTGATAAAGTGCAACTTAAGGCGAACAGAAAGCATTCCATTTTGGTTAATAATCCCTATTTCGGATACTGACGAATAACTCTTCTTCTGAATTGCAGTCAAGCGAGGTGTTGGGATGAGAAATATGGCTCCACAGAAACCTCTGAGGTAGGCTACTTGATGGCCTTTGGTTTGTCAATTTTCTTCATTGCATTTAATTTATTTATTCGTATTTTTTTAAATTTAATATGCAGCATGGGCGACAATCTTCTCTTCATGGATTCACCAGCACCCTCCGCGAGGACCTCAGTACTTCAAGGAAGCCAAACCAACGAAGACCAAACTCTGTTAGAACAGGCAGACAGCCCGTGCGGGGTGGACAAGTTGTTAAACTTTTCTCCTTCCGAGATAGCTAAGGTACGGTTAAAAATCTTGCTCAAATCGTTCGGATCAATGTCAGCGTCTGAGCAACTGTGCGCCCACCCCTCCTCTAGCCAAACATCAACAGCTGATAACAAGTTAGAGTTAATTTTGGGTTAGGGAAGTTACTTTGTAACGCTGAGGAAATGAACGATGGATAGTTTCTGTCAAACTTGGCACACTGTAGACTTGATATACTCTGAGACGGAGAATTCAATAGACATGATAAAAAATCGACTTTAGATCGAAAGAATTTTGTGATATATATGCAGTGACGTGTGTCTTTCCTTCATTGTACATGATTACTAACTTCTCGTTGACTAGGCAACATCCCAAGCAATTTATCTTATTGTCTTATGTAGGTTTTTTCAAATTTCTTCTCAGTTTTGAGGCCACAATCACCAATAAACTTCATATGTTTTTTTTTTTTTAAGATCTTCAGTATAAATATTTTTTGGTAGAATGAGACGGGTAAAAAAATCCAAAATCAAAACAAAGCGACCAGTCAAGCGAACATAACCTAACTTATATATTTGAGTTTGTCACGCAATATTTTTACTGTTTAGAAAATGCGTGACAAATGATATCCCCACCAGGAAATGTTGAGTTAACTTTTCCCTTTTCTCACCTCGAGGGAAATTTCAGTGAATAAAGATTAATAGAGGCCTTTGATTTAATCAATTACTTTTGGTTTTATGTTAATATTCTGTCACAGCGAAATGATTATTTGCCAGTTGACGAAATGAAAGGAAGATGATGAAAATCAGTTTGAATTAGAGGGGATTATTTTCTAAATTCTTTTAAAAGGCCCCTTTTGTTTTTATGTACTTACCACTTACAGTTTTTGCACGCGACATTTTGAAACTTCTACATCGTGAAAGTCTAATTCTGTCAATTTGCCAAATTCCCTCTAAATTGATAGATGTCAAGAAAAGTGTTTAATTTTCTTGACTGGTGAGAGAAAATCCCATTTTTGTCGGCGACTTCACTTGATATCCGACGGCCAACTTCACTGGGTTGATTTTAAATGTTAATGTATGTAAATTTTCCATTTCTCCCAGCATATTCCTTCAAACTCTAGCGGAAATACGAAATGTTTAAAGCAGATCTCCTGCTGTGCTGAGATGAAAACATTGTCTGTATAAATTATTTCTGTTTTCAGGGTACGAAAACCGAAATCGAAGAAGAAGAGGAGGATATAATTGTGGGAGAATCCAACAACATTGTGGAAACGCATTCTGTGCCAGAGATAAGCAATATTGAGGTGAAAGAGGAAGAAGCGCCGCGCGACAAGGTAAACATTGAAATACTCTTAACTCAAGATTTTCAGTGAGGAAGTTTCTATTGACAAAAGTCGCTTTTGAGAATCTTTTGTTGTTGACACCATCAAGTGAAGCGGTATATTTGCGTAAAAGATAAAAATGTACTCGGTTTTATAATTTTGTGTTTTCTCGCGAAGACGCTCGTGTTACTGCACTGGTTGTATGATTTTTTCATCAGATTTTGGGCATTTCAGAAGAAATTAAGCACTATATCTTCTTGAATTGTCTTTCCTTATATACAGATGCCAAAATTGTATTTTATTTTGCACAATGAAAGCATTCAGAAGTATGGTTTTAGATGTACCATCCTCTATCAGAATTTCGTTTGCCTAAAAATACCGAATTCTAAATACTTTTATAGAATTTTTACAAGCGGCGACCAAAACTTTTCAAATTCTATTTACCATTCGCTCTTCAACTCCGGAATTATTTTAATTATATCTGAGTACTTCGCATTAAGATATAGCTCGGTCAAAAAGGTGGAATATACAAGTTCAAAACGGGGGAAATGATGGTATTGTGTGTTAAAATTTTCGAGTAGATTTTAAATTAGCCCACCGATAAGAATGCAAATTTTCGTGCTTTTTTTCGGTAAAATCGATGCACCGTGGTATTGTGTCTTGTTTATTTTTCTTTTAAGTGACTGCTAGAAACAAATATCTGACAGAATTCATGAGCGAACAAAATCCAATAAAAGTACAAAAGGAAAACATGTAGACGCGTTAGACTTCAATTTCGCTTCCAAACCTCTGTGCTCCTGAGGTAAAATTTCGAATCAATCTGTCATTTATTTGTTGAGAAAATACCTCAAAATTTAAGATTAGTTGTCGGAGAGAATTTAAATCTAGCACGTAGTTTGATGAAAAGTGAATTTTGTCATTTTAGTAAGGTATGTTTTTATTTTTTAAGTTGATATTTCGTGGTCGTTTCGCACTTTGAAATGTAACCAAAATTGCAATCTGTGTGATTTAAACGTTACGAGAGGACTATTTCGTGGCAGGATTTAGAAATTCAAACTACATGAAACTAGGTCGGTGCGATTAACTTCGAAGAATGAATTTGCAATGAATGAAAGAAATATTTCCCTAATATCTGATAATTTTCATTTTGTGGTTTGTTTTGATCTCATTGCCGTCGAAACGAGTCAGTGAACAGATGGCTTGCGGATTCGTACCTGAGTGTTTTTGTTTTCATTTAATATTAATGGTTTGTAAGAGAGGTGACTGGTGTTTTATCTTGTATTTTACACGCATTAATAGCACCAATAATCCTTATATGGATCGTTACTGGGAGGATTGTGTCCTTTCATTGGTCAATTTGCTTTGCAACCTGTCAGCTTGGGTGACAAGTGCGATAATGTTTTTTCGTTTTTTCATCTTTATATTTTGGCGCTCGAAAAGTCCTTCAACGAAATTTAGCTGGTGGCTAGCGGCTTCAGACTCGCGTTAACGAGAAATAGCTGGTTTTATCGAGTCTTAATGGACAGGATTTTAAGATTTCATTTAAGCGGAGCCTGTATGACCCCTACAAAATAATCGAAGCCTTTTAAAGAACACAACTTTCGGCCGCAGTTAAATGGCTTCTCCGGATTTGCGATGCTCGTAATTTCCGTTTTGTTTTTTCCATTGTTGTTGATCTATTGATCGTTGCTCGAACGGATCAAAGAGCACACTGACAAAAGATCATGCACTTGTGGAGCTTTTTGAAGGCTTTTGGATGTCTGGGACAATCTGTCCATGATAACACGGTGATAAAAGAGGTTAGCTGAAAGTTATTTTATAGTGTTACTGTCTACAACGTTTCTTTAAACATATCATCGGATTATAACAAAACGACTTGCACTTTGGATACTGTACGTCATATGTAGAGCTCTCAAACTCGTTTCTTGTGCAATTATTCTCATATATAGTACACTACCTCAATTTATCAAAACTTGCTGATCTGCACACGTAATCTACTGCAGTATTTTTATCCTTTGTTTTCTTGTAACATTTAAGGTGCGGCTATTTACCAAAGAGGAATTAGATGCAGCTGTTAAGAAAGAGACGGAAGCTCTCCGTAAACAGGTAACCTTCGTACCTTTCTTTCGTTTTACGTAGCTGTTTGGCCTAAAAATCTACACCACGAGCTCAGTCAATGAGGCGCATGGTGATATTTACGTGGATATACTCTGAATCAAACTTGAAGTGATTGCTGTGAGTGAATCACAAAGAATCTGTCCAAGAGGGATGCAAAAAGAGACTTGTAAAATAACGAATTTGTGAAGAAGAGAGTTTGTGTGCATTTTGACTTAACCCTTTACATCCCAACATCAGAATGCATACTTTACACACTGTCCTCCATACATTTCCTTCGATGCTAATAAGGAGAATTTATGCAACAATCCAGAGCTTTCTTAGTCGGTGCTCATTACCTAAATTCTCGTGACCTAAATGTTTGATTCAGGAGCGATATTGTAAAGATAAATTAGATAATCGTCACCATTACGACTAGCTGCGTGGTTTCCGAACACAGAGATTACTAGTTGCATCTTCAGACAATTTTTTTTTTTTTTTCACCTGGATGAGAATCGATCTCTTTTGAACTGCTCTCATTGGCCATTCTTTGTTTCTGTCATTCGCTTGGCGCTGTTCTGTGGCAGAGAGGAGTTTGTCACTCTTACGACTTGCTGCATGGTTTCCGAACACAGATATTTCTAGTTGCATCTTCAGATAATTTTTTTTTGTTTTTACCTTGATGAGAACCGATCTCTTTTGAACTGCTCTCATTTTCCATTCTTTGTTTCTGCCATTCGTTAGGCGCTGTTCAGTAGCAAAGACGAGTTTGCGGCAGCAGTCAAAAAGGAGACCGAAACTCTACGTCAGCAGGTACGTCAGAGAATCGCTGCTCTTCCTTTGGATAGAAAAGAGGGGAGGCATTTTAAGCAGGTCTGTCGGCAATCGCTCATTTTTGCGTTTCTTTTATGTTAACAAAAAGATGGAAGAGGAGGCTACAATTCGTGAAATGGAGAGCAAAGAACTAACGGAAAGAAATGAACAGTTAAGAAGAGAAACAGGGGAATTAAGGTTGGTGCTTACACTGAGAAGGATCGTAAGTTGATTTATTCATTACAGTAACTTTACGTCCTATCAGTTGACGGTTTTTTCAGATTGAAACTGCGAGCTGATGTACAAACTTGGTGTCAATTTGCTATCAGTTGGTTTGGCAGACAACTTGTACGCCTTACTGAGTAGCTAAAGATCAACCGACTGGCTGAAAACTATCTGTTTCTCCTTTGGTTGATTAGTGAAAAGACAGACCAAATACCCGCGTGACAGAATGAAAACCAACAAACTGACGGCGATCAGTTACTCTAACCGACCGACAGATTGATAAAGAGTCAGTCATTATCTATCGTCTGGGGGGCTGGGAGGATTTGGGGGGATCACGTGGTTTCAGGGGAAAGGAGGGGAGAGCACTCGTCTCTAACTAATCAGGAGGGGGGGGGGGTCGTTGGAACACTTGTGGGCCTTGTGGGGGATCAGGTAAATTTATTTGCGACACAACCAAAATCCTCCGACCCCCTTAGGATAAGTAATGAGCGGCCCCTGGTCTGACCGACCAGTTACACAGCCGGGACAGTCGAAGACTTGAACGCCTTGAGTAACTGACCAACTGACCAATACACCAACAAAACCAATAGCTTCCATCGCGGCCACTTTTATGGACTATCACGCTACTTCCCCCTCCCCTACCCCGAAGAATTTGGAGAGCGTTACGTTACATCCCAAAAACCGGTTTCGCATTAAGTAATTGACGGATTGCCAATCTCCTCGTTGATTACTGAACGTACTTCCCTGTCTTTAGGGTTGTGATGCAAGAATACGAGAAGACCATCGCTGATATGATCGGTAACTACAGTTCCTTTTGTAATTAACTTTGCACCTTTATAAAATGATGGATGTCTCTTGGCTAGGGAAGTCCTTCTAGTGTGAGATCGTGCATTCATATATAAATTTGTTAATTTTCAATTGCCTCCGAGATTGCATTGCATTACGTTGCATATTATATTATTGATCTTACACCTCCACAACGTTAAGTTGTTTTGTTTTGTTTCGTTTTGTTGGTTAGTTAGTTAGTTAGTTAGTTAGTTAGTTAGTTAGTTAGTTTGTTTGTTTGTTTGTTTGTTTGTTTATCATTACTTACCAAAGCACCTTTTCCTTTTTGGGCCGTCATCTGTTGCTACAGTTTCAAAGCTGGATGGCTTGTGGAAATGAAGAACTTAAGCTGAACAATTTTTGCAGGCTACTATTGCTGATTCGTTCAATATTTTGCCCACTGTTCGCCCGACATCCAGTTATTTTTGTCTTTCTTTTTTGACACTCCTACCTCATTTGTTTCTGGCAGAAAAAAATCAGAAGTCTCAAGACCAATTTAATCACTCAACTTCGGAGGTGGCGAAAGAGCGAGACCAGGTAAAAAATGTTTCACGATTCTTATACTCCAACTAGCGTGATCAGGTCGCTGATTAATGAAAAGGAAATTCATAAATTTTTAAAACCTTTTTGTTCAAGGTGACTCCTTATCGTGGCCAAAACATATCTATACCCCTTAACTGAATAAAGGGAATCGTGCCGACATTGATAATCTTTTTCAACCACAGTTCTATGGCGCGCAAAAATTTCATGACAGCGAAGTTGCCTGGGAATGTTGACTCCTTCCTGTTTTGCTCGAGTCTCCGCCGAGTCGAGGTCGCGAGTAGTGTCGAGTACAAACTTTTTTGTTAAATAAGGGCGAAATTGTCTCCTTTTGTGTATATGTGAATACCCCCTCTTAACCTGGGTAATAAGAGCGAAAACAATCGAATATGGACCAAACACAAGGCATCATATCGAGGCTATTTATGTTCACATAGCAGCTTTCAACTTCAGATAGATTATTTTCCTTGGTACTGATGTCATTTGTTTGCAAAAGCGCGTAACATAACATATAGAGCAGAGCGTATCGTCCAAATTATTTCTTTGTTTTCATTTTATTTTCTTTGTTTTTCGTAGCTTCAATCTGATCTGACAGCGGTAGAGACGGCCTTCTCAGATCTACATAGGAGATACGAGAAACTCAAGGGAGTCGTGGAAAATTTTAAAAAGGTATTAAACATATGGCTTGACTTGATAACCTACTGCTCGCTTGTCTTGGTAAACTACTGCTCTCTGTGTCTCCATTGAGGATTGAAATCTGTTGGTTCTTTTTTTAGAATGAAGAAATACTGAAAAAGGCAACCACTGACTACCAAGAGAAGCTAAAAAGATCTGAAGAAAAATATCGCATGTTAAAGAAACACGCTGAAGAAAAAATAGAAAGGTTTTGTTCTGTCCTTTTTGTGCGCCATTAAAATTTACTTATTTCTGTTTTTATTTATGAATATCTTATTTTTTGATTTATTTTTTTTTGTTTTCAGTGCCAATATCGAAATTGCTCGAGTACGGAAATCCAACGAGTCAGAGATAGCGGTAATGAAAGCGGCACTTAAGAAGGAACAAACGAAATCAGCTAGCTTAGAGATGAGTCTACAGCAAAAGGTGTGTATTTCCTCAACCAAACCACCTCTCTTTTTCTCCTATAAGTAAAGACCCGTAGTTGTACTTTCACCTTATGATATTCTTGTACCCTTACTTTACCATAAATAAGTTGAGTTTTACTGGACTTAATGTAACTATTTATAACCAAAGCATCGCAGCGGTTTCTCCATTAGTGGGGGGCGCTGAAGGAGAGTTCAAGTGGTTTTGCAAAGTGCTTTTGCTCACTTTGCCTTGTTGCTTGGCTTTCTTTGTTACCTTCCCCCTCCTCCCCCACTGTTTTGTTGGTGTTGTGTTGACAAGTGCCCGGAGGTGGGCTCTGGCTTGGTTGTTACGGCAAACCTACCTACCCTACCCAACCTACCCTCTCGTACAATTGATGAGGTGTTTTGAATACGTTTTTCGCTCCTTTTTTCCAGATATCCGAAAACGCCGAACTCACGTCGATTTGCGACGAACTTATAAACAAAATGGGAGGACAGCGATCATAGCAACACTAGTGATTTTGTCTCTCCTTCAAATTCCTGCTGGTTCTTGTCTTTTTTGGGGGAAGAAAGTTAAAGAAGATGTTGTATATTTAGCGTAAGTTTTGTGGAGTAAGCGGAGGGCGGTCCAACGGTGAGAACACAGCGACTCATCGACTCAATTTTCTATTGGTCAGTGGTGGATCTCAAGACTAATTTAGTGCTCCTTCCTTTTACGACTGTTACAGATGGTAGAGATATTTATATACCGTCCTTGGACAAATTCTTGGGCGTCTGTACAGTTGTAACTTTAGTTCACAAAACTTTCTTTTGTAATGGCTCTTCCGCTTTAGGACTGCCTGTTAGATCATTGTTGGAATGAAATCTTACTGTAAATTCTCAAATTCTGTCTTTTCCATTCGACTAGGAGAAAAAAAAAAAAGAAACAATTAAGTTAATACCTTACCTTGTTCTAATAGAACAAAACATAAACAAAATGATACATGAATCAATGTATAGCGCGCAAAATTGGTCACGCTTGTAACAATATTGTACATTACTGTCTCTTACCGGGCAAGACTGGACACGAACTAATTAAGGGTAGAGAAATTCTGGATGATTTGATGTGACTTCGATTTGCTTTTTCGGTTGCCGAATTTCATCATATGTAAAAGACCATACAAATGACCGTCATGTATTGATCAGCGAATGATTTCAACAGGATATTGTCGAATGATAATCTTTGGGTTTAGTTACCGAACCAAGCATGAGGTGCTGTGATGTTAGTTTTTTTGTTTGTTTCTTCTATCCATTTCTTTTTGTCTAGCGAAGCCTGAAGTGTCACTAAATCATATGTACAAAATGATCAGCCAAGAATGTTTTGTGGCTCTACTATTCTGCCGCAACCCTCTCTACCCGGGAAAACTTAAATTTAAAGAGGTGAAAACAATTTCCAAAACTTTACAAGGTTTGTAGGTGGTAGGAAAAAAAGGTTATCGAATGGTTCCCTTTGAAATGATAAACAAGAACAGAAATTTTAGAACAGTAGTGAAAAGTAGCAGGAAGTCGTATAGTTCCGTGCTTGGAATCGTGCTGAAAAATAGACCAGGGCCCAGTTGTTTAAAGGTGGGACGTTATCCAATGGATAAATCGCTCTTCAGCGGATAAGTAATAGCAAAACGTACTACGCTATCCACCAGATCGAGATTTATCCAGTGGATAGCGTTATCCAACTTTGGAACAACCGTGGCCAGTATGTTTGTATTTTTCTAAGCTTTTATTAATAAATATAGGTGGATTGAATTGTGTGTGTTTGGATGTCCACCTTAAATTCACGAAGTGGATAGGGGCATATCATAGGGGCTGATAGCCTCGGCCGGGAGGGAAAATCAGAGAGGCTAGATCTGATCGGCATCGGTAGGGGTATATCATAGAGGGGCTGATCGGCATCGGTAGGGGATATATCAGAGGGGCTGATCGGTGTCGGTAAGGGACATA
This sequence comes from Pocillopora verrucosa, assembly GCF_036669915.1. Classification (NCBI taxonomy): domain Eukaryota; kingdom Metazoa; phylum Cnidaria; class Anthozoa; order Scleractinia; family Pocilloporidae; genus Pocillopora; species Pocillopora verrucosa. The sequence goes on from NC_089312.1 coordinate 2,400,180, forward strand.
ACATGGGGGCTGATCGCATTGGAAAGGAGGCACAACAGAGGGGCTGATCGGAACCGGTTAGGGGGCATATCATGAGAGCTGATCTGAATCGGTAGGGGGCACATCATAGGGGCTGATCGAAATGAAAAGGGGGAAATCCAATAGGGGCTGATCAGAATCAGTGGATTGGCGGGCATATCACAAGGGCTGATAGGAATCGGCAGGGGGTATACTACAGGGGCTGATCGGAATTAATGGTAGAGAGCATATCATGAGGGCTGATCGGAATGGACAGAAGCATAACAGAGGGGCTGATCTATATCGGTAGCGGAGCATATCATAAGGGCTGATCGGTATTGGTAAGGGGCATATCATAGGGGCTGATCGGTAGGGTACATATCAAAGGGGCTGATCACATTGGATAGGAGGCTTATCAGAGGGGCTGATCGGAATCGTCGGGAGCGTATCAGAGGAGCTGCCCGGGGATTTCAGCAGGGCTACGGCTTGGATCACGTGCCGTGATCGCACTGAGAGTGACCCTTTCTAAGGGTTTTGTATTCTTGAAGGGGTGAAGTGGTGAAACACCAGCATAGATACCCACAATACAAACCAGGAGTCCAGCAATGAGCTCCTGTATATATACAAACTTAATAAGGAAAAAAACACCCGGTTTCTTCCCTAAAAAAAGGCCAAAAAAAAGAAACAACAACAAGGTGATTGTACTCCAGATCAAGTTGCAGTGATTTATTAAATATACTCATTCTTTTTTGGTTCCATTTTCCTTTTCTTTATTTGACACTGACGTCCGACGGCATTCCGGACAGGTAAGAGAGAACCACTTCCCAACCTCCCATTACACGCTTCCAAAGAAAGATGAGAGTCGCCTGGGATAATTAAGATATCGAGCTCGAGCTCAAGGGCGTCGAAGGAAACTTGCCTTGTTAGCACTAATGGGTCGTAAATTTTGGATAGCTGCAATTCTGGTTCCTCTTTTTTTTTACTTTATTTTGAAATACCAAGATGCTGATTTTATATTGATGATGTACGAGAAGATCGGCCAAGATCCTGCAACTGCATTGCGAGGAAAAGTTGTGTGGATCACTGGTGCTTCCAGCGGGATTGGAGAATACTTTGCATATGAACTGGCTAAATACGGCTGTAAACTAGTGCTGTCTGCACGGAGGAAGGCAGAGTTAGAGAGAGTCAAGAAAAACTGTGCAGGTAAGAGAGAAACTGTGGTGAAATTGGGATGAACGAATTTAACCAAGAACAAGAATAATCTGTTAAATGTTGTATATTAGCGGAGGTCTTTTCTCCTGCTGTAAATCTTTACCAAAAATTTCATATGATTAGTCTTGTCATCAAAAGATATAAGTATTTTTTTAAGAAAAAAATAAATTCTCGCAGTTATGTTTGCTTATTAATTTGGAAAGATTTACGTGCAACCTTAGTGTTATTATACCAAAAAGCCCTAGTCCCAAAGGCAATATTCTGCATCGTCATTGTTTTCTTTTATACAAGCGCTGTATGCATAATGATGTGTGGGGTTATACCGAAATCTTTCCAGTAATTTATACATGGTTGTAGGAGATCGTAGTTAGGTGATTAATTCTATCAATATTCATTATACATATGCTTTAAAATCTCCTACAAAGCTCAAAAAAAGTAAAGTACATATTTAATTTTTGTATCGCACCAAGCTTGCGTCACTGCAGGTTTTGCGATGTCACGCCAGCTGTCACGGCAACTTCCCCGAAAGTAACCTTCCTACATTCCTGATGAATTTTATTTTGTTACTGATAAAGAAAAGATATTTAGTTTCCTTGCATATCCATTCTGTCTTGTTCCACTTTTATCCATTGCAAAACTGTGGAAAAGATTTCTGGATGTAATTCATGTTTATATTTGTTTGTGCTTTTCTCTTAATTCTGTCAAAGTTTTTTCCGTCATATTAAAGATGAAAGGTTTTGTATTACGTTTTTTTTAAGGTTACTACAATGATGAAATCCTAGCCTAGGAAAGTCAATCTATAATTAAATCTTAGGTTGAAAGTGTCTGTTTTTTTTTAATTTTTATTTACATCCTAGCAATTGCAGCTGGTATTGATGCTTCATTTAACAAAGATCAAGATATTCTTGTACTTCCATTGGATTTGATGAAATATGACACACATGGCAACCTGACTCAAGATGTCCTTAAGCATTTTGGAAAGGTACTGATAGCAGTTAAACCTGTATCACCTGCTTTTAAGGAAGCTGTGATACCCTGTATTAGGCAGTCACCCTGCCATTCCCCTTGTGTGACAGCTTATTACAGGTTCAACTGTAATACTTAGTTTACAGACTTTATCTCAATGGCAGGAAAGGAGGAAAGTGGACTGTAGCTCACTTAATTGAGAGTTTTAGAGGAAAGCTTCCACTTAACAATTAATGTGCATAACAACCCCTGCAGTATAAAAAAGGTAGCTTGGCAAAATAATTAGTGTGGATAGAATATTCACTAGGAAATGCTACCACATTCTGGACAAACAAGTGCCTTTCCCATTACAGAATTCCTGCCTATCGTGTCACTTCATTGTCACTTTGTAGATTGATATTTTGGTGAACAATGGAGCTCGTGCTCAGAGATCTTGGATGAGAAGCACTCCTTTAGAGGTGGACAGAGCTGTATTTGATTTAAATGTGATTGGCACCATCTCTATGACCAAAGCAGTTCTTCCACACATGATTGAACGCAAAAAAGGACAAATTGTGGTGGTTAGCAGTCTTGCCGGAAAGACAGGTTGGTAAATTGTTGTAAACATGCTAAGAAACTACAGATGTTAAGTGATAGATTAAAATCAGAAAGTTATTAATGGGTGAGAAGTGGGGTGTTGGAAAATTGAGGGGAATTAAACAAACGGTGGTTAGAGGTCTTACAGGCAGTGGCAGACTGCTGCTAATCCTTAAACTCCCAAGATCTGATTTTTAATTCTCCCTTCTGGCTGCTACACATTTCCTTGCAAATGAATTGTGAGAATTTGGTGTTAGATCAAGACTACCAATTTCTACTCGATAAGTTTGGGTATTCTCATTACATGTTTGCTGAATAATGTATGGATGTTATAAGATGTTACATGTTAATCACTTCTGGGAGTTAGAGGGTTAGGTGGTTTTTTTTTTCCTTTTAAAACTGGTGGTTATTGCCTCTTAACCCTTTAACTCCCAAGATCTGATTGTTAATTCTCCCCTCTAGCTGCTACTAATATCCTTGTTAATAAGTTACGAGAATTTGGTGTTAGATCAAGATAACAACTTCTACCTGATACATTTGAGTATTCTCATTACCTGTTTGCTGAATAATGAATGGATAATTTAGGGAGAATTTACTTGTTATGCACTTCTGGGAGTTAAAGGGTTAAATGATATCAAGCAAATGCCAGTTGATGGTAGTTTCAACAACATTAACCCTTTACATCCTAACTTCAGTATGTGCTATTCTCCTTACTGTTTTATGCAATTCCTATGGAACTGATAAGGAGAATTTGTTTAACAATCAAGAGCTTCGTAAGTTGGTGATCATTCTGTTTATTCTCATGACCTGGACATGTAATTCAGAAGTGATTCTGTAAGGAGAAATTAGATGCAAGTCTCTCTCAAGAGTTTAAGGGTTCAATCATGTTTCCCTGATAGTTTACTCATTTCTACCCTTCTAGTTTTGTTTCTACCTGTTTGTACCGCAACTTTCACCGCCACAAACCTGTAAGAGTCTAATTGTCTGAGTTATTTTGCCCCCAAACCTGTCTTACTTTATAACAGGGCTCCAAGTTCTCTTTTTCAAAAAGTGGCCCTAAGGCAACTTTCAGCTGCAAAATGGTCTTCAATTATAGTATGCACATGCTCAGGGTGGGTATAACTTCCTCAGAGGGTTGAAGGAGGTATAGTTTGGTTTTAACCCAGCATGCACTCATTTTAAGCTAATGCGTGTCTGATACTTGCAGAACAGCGAAAGAGGAAAAAAGGAAACATCAATAATTTTTTTTTCAAATCTGTTGGTTGCAAACTGACGACTTTTGCCGAAATTTTGACCAAAACTGTCACAACTTGGAGCATTGTTATAACCATTTCCAAAAATTATTCTCCTCCTGCTCCTCCTCGGAATGCCTGATGAACTGATCTGAAGAGATTATAGTTAATATTAGACCTATGAAGTCTGCTAATTTAACTTTTACACAATGTGTGATGATTAGAAAGCCACCACAATTATTTATTTGGATTTATTCACAGCATTACCCCACTCAGCTACTTACTGTTCCACCAAATATGCACTGCAAGTATGTATCAAAATTGAACTTATCTTAGTGGAATTAAGACTATGTTAACTAACGTGAGAAACTACAAGTAGTTTAGTGAGAGGAATTTTGATGATAAAGGTGGAATGAAGTTTAATTTTCAAGTTTATTTAGAAGGGATCTATCTTTAATTAGTGTTCTCAATAGTAACCCGCTCATAAGTTCCTTTCGACTTTCTTTTTTTTTGTGTGTGACTTTTAATTTTTTCTAGCACGTCATATTTTAATACCCGATCGATTACCGCCCTTGGTGCAAGGCCGAAGATAAAAGAGGAATAAGCAACGCCTTCGATTAAACGTTGCACCCACTTAGAGCTGTACAGCGCTGATTCAATGTAGTAATCTAAACCTTTTCTTGAATATTTATACTCAAAAAGTGAGACAATGGACCTTGAAACAGTTCTCTATTACAATGAATCTATCGCTCTAACGAAGGGCTAACGCACGAAACGTCAGCCTTTAAACTCTTAACGATGATCAATATACGTTTTCAACTCAGTTGTTAACACTAAATTATCTGTTGCAATTATTTTAGTCATTTTGTCAATTAAGAAATATGTATTTGAATGAAACTCTTCCCAAATCGCGTGGAATTTTATAGACGCCACGGCATTTATTCGAGTCTGTAAATTTGTTTTAATGAACTCAATCAGTTGTTTCTGAACCAAACGTTCATTGGTCTCTAGTTAGTAAAGCGGAGCACTACAGTGGAGGTGAAAAAAAAAAAAGGCGCGGAGGTTTGAGTCGAGTAGCGTTTGTTGCGTACACTAGCGCGCCTCGCGTAACCAACTGAACGCGTAGTAAAGGTTAACCTCTTTTATTTGAACAGGGATATTTTGATGGCGTACGGTTTGAGCTGGCTCGACATAACATCCACGTGCAGACGGTTCTTCCAGGGCCGGTAAAGTCACAAATCAGTGAGAAAGCTTTCACTGGGGATATCAAAGTCGTAAGGAAACAACTAAAGCTTAAAGAAATATGGTGTTGTAATTATGTAATATGTGTAATAATTTATTTATTGTCAAAGACGTGGGAAGTGGTCGCCCAATCTTCCAAGAAATGAAGCTCATGTATAAAACGCTCGACAACAAACAAGAAAAATAAATGAGAAAAATAGGTAAAAATAAAGCATAAATATATTTAATTTGTAGGCAGGAGTAAAAAAAGCACCCTTTAAAATCAGTTTTACCTAATATCCTAAGAAATTCGGAGATAGACTTGCTTTGTTTGATTTAACTATTTAAGTTGTCCCAATAATGAGAGTAATGAGTTTTTATTTGTGTCCTAACGAGCGTGGAAGCATGCCTCCTGGAAACTTTTCCCAACGGAGTAAAACAAGCATGAATTACTTTGAAAGAGAGAACATGTTGAGATTTTCTTGTGCTAGGTGTGTTCAGTTTATTCTTTTTTTACACTTGTTTATTACATCTTCTGTTTAGGAGTTCGGAGACTCACCAGAGTATGTCAAGATAAAGTTTCCACAAATGCCGACTGAACGCTGTGCAAAACTTATGGTGGTCGGAATGGTAAACAACTTGGATGAAATATGGATCTCAGAGAACCCAATGCTGTTAGGGACTTACCTAAAAGAGTATTTTCCAATCCTCTATAAATGGTACGTATTGATTTTTCTCTATTTGTTTTTCTTGTGTCTTTGAATTTCCGAAATAGAAAATAAAAGGCTGATGTATTCACCTTTCATTCATATAATTATATAAAAAGGGCGACATTTTTAGCATCGGTTTGGGATCGTAATCTCGGGAGATTTGCAGCAGTGAAATGGCCGGTAGGGAGTGGGACGAATCAAATAGCATAGCCAAAAAGAGAAAAACTTCTAAAGGTTTAAGCCTTTTTTCCGATGTTTTTTATTGAAAAAAAAACTCCTTCCATGTAGAATTAGCTACTTCTCGGCCAATTTTAGCAGTGTTTTTAACGTTCCTTAATCAATGACTTGCTGTTGGATGTTTTTCCTGACTCCTTCCCAGTCGCCTCTCTATTCTTAATATAAACGCGGAACGCGTGTTTAAAGAGCACGCCATAGTCCTCTTTGTCGTGTTGGGGACCAGTCGTTATTTATCACCTGTGGGAGGGGGGGGGGACGGGGAATTTGGTGGGATCACGTTTTTCAGGGGAACCAAGGGGGACGAGTCGTCGCCATTTCGTTAATAGAGTATACAGGCGGGAACTATAGAAAATTGGCTGCCAATCAACTGCCTATGAGGGGACTTATAAGAATATTACAGGGCCTTATGGGGAGATCAGGTGATTTTTTATCGTAATTTTTTATCGACAATTTTAATCGTTTTTCTTTACTCTCTCCCTCCCCCCTGCCCCGGTCTGCTACACATTTTCTTATAAATCAGTTACGAGAATTTGGTTTTAGATCAAGGTAACAACTTCTACTTGATAATTTTTAGTATTCTCATTACTTGCGTGCTGGATGATGTCTGGATATCACAAGGAGTGGTGACATGGAAATCACTTCTGGAAGTAAAGTTATTAGTGTTAAGAAGCAAAAAAGCTTTAACTCCACTTTTTTATGGTCTATTTTCTCACCAGGATCTCACAGGCTTTAATGGATAAAGTAATTACTTCTCTGGAGTTAAAGACATCACCATAAGGGATACAACGACAAGCCCAGCAGATGTTACACCCACCCCCTCTCCCCCTAGAAAATGTGTCAATTTGTACTGAGATGCGCCCGTCTGAAAAAATAGAGTGGGGTTCAATGTTCGAAAATTCCAAGTCCTTAGTTTTTAGAATTTTTATATTGAAGTAGTAGGCTAATAAGGGGTGACAAAAGGCACTTCATGATTTTTCACAGGTTGTCTGCATATTGACTTGAGCTTATAAATTACGGGCTTATTGTAATACAGACAATAGAAATCTAATCTTGAATCTACGTAACAAACCGAGAAAAGATGTTTACACTGAAACAAGAATTACAATTATAAACTGTAATTAAGAGTGCTGTGGGAATAACGCAAAACAGTTATGTGTAAACCTGTTAGCAAAATTAAACTAGTTTCGACAACACACCTGTAAGAACTGTTTGATTTCTGGAGGCGATGTAACACATGAACGATACCTAAGATACGAACAACATTCATGTATATAAAGCCAGTTTTTCCTCGAGGAAATGAATAAACAAAGAATAGAGGGACACTTCCGTCCGATTTGGGACATTTTTGCACGATTTTAGACGCTGTTCTCTCATTTAGGACGCCTTGGTCCGATTTTGGAGATTTCCGCCCGATTTTGCACAGTTTGGGCCAATTTGATTTGTCTGATTTTGGAAAGGATGGCTTTCTCAAATAAGATGTAAGTAAACAAAAGCGATATCAGCAATCTGTTTGCTTTTCCTTCTCGGAAATGTTCTTATTCCCCAACAAAGCTAAGGAAACAGAAGACACGTCCATGCCTCGTACATCAGATTACAGACTTCTCTTATTTTGCGCTGCCAAATACAGCTGAGGGTAGACTAGGGACAACACCGATAACAGTTTCGGTAAGGCCGGGGTTTCGGTGAAACTCGTGTGACCTTGTAACGATGGGTCGTAAATTTTGGATCGTTGCAATTCTTGTTCCCATCCTTTGCTGCTTTCTTTTGAAATACCAAGATGCTGATTTTATATTGATGATGTACGAGATTATCGGCCAAGATCCTGCAACTGCATTGCGAGGGAAAGTTGTTTGGATCACCGGTGCTTCGAGTGGGATCGGTGAATATTTAGCTTATGAACTGGCTAAATACGGCTGTAAACTAGTTCTTTCTGCACGGAGGAAAACAGAGTTGGAGAGAGTTAAGGAAAACTGTGCAGGTAAGAGAGAAATTGGCACCAAATCGAGTTGAACGGAGATAATCGAGAACAAGAAAACAAATACTGTCACCACGTTTTGTGTGACAATGACAAAGTACTGACAGCGGTCGATCGCCTTCCTCTTTTTGTGCTATGTGCACGTGTGTAAGGTCCTAATATAGATGTAATTTAGTCTGTTTTTTTGTCTTATTCACGCATGTCAAAATCTCGTTCAAAGCTCCCAATGTAGAAGTGTTACATGTATTTCCGATTTCGTGTTTCCAAGTAGTGAAGTTTTCTTCGTAGCAGTGTGGGGGTGTCACGCAAAGACGCCGCCTCCCCCTTACCCAGCCTTTCTTTCCTAAAAAAAGCCTTTTTAGCGGACGCGAGTGCTATGTTACGTTAACCTTCCAGATGATCGTGAGTTTTATTTCGTGACTTATAATAAAGTGATACTAAGTTTTTTAGCATATCTTAGCTGTTTTGTCAATTTTATCTGTAGCTTAACTGTATCGAAGATTTTGGTCAAAGTTTTAATTCCCGGCTTCAGTAAGGTATTGTAAAAATGGGTAGTTATTTAGGCCAGTCGTTCAATGAAATCTTTAGTTGAGAGATTAAGTGATTTGTCATTTATTTTTCAGCAATTGCCACTGGTCTTAATTCTTCATTTGAAAAAGATCAAGATATTCTTGTACTTCCACTAGATTTGCTAAAACATGACACTCATGGCAATTTGACTCAAGATGTCCTTAAGCATTTTGGAAAGGTATGAAATGGGTTTGACATGTAAGTTTGCAGATTTTATCAGGTGGAACAGTGGGAGGGAGGCCTGTAGCTCTCAAGTAATGAAAACTTAGATATGCATGTCCCTCCCCACCGATGATTGATGATGAAAATAACACAAACTAACACTGCATTAAAGTGGCATGGTAAAATAATGAGCATGGTGATCCTTTTCCAGATCATCTCATTAGTATTGCACTCAGCTAAAATAAAGGTCTGAGGATTGTTTTGAGCAACTGCCTCCTTATTCCTTGTCACAAATTCATTTGGTTGGTGTGAAGTGAGCCTCTACCACATGTCTAATGCCCTGTTGCCCCCCTCCCCCCCCTCCAACATGTAACATGTTTGAATTAACTGACGTCTAAAATTAGCAAAAAAGGGTAAGCTTTGCCTTATCACCAGTCACCTCCCCCCTCCTAACCTTGTCAGTCTCCTCTCTTTCATTTTCTAGGTTGATATTTTGGTTAACAATGGAGGTCGTTTCCAAAAATCTTGGATAAGAAAAACTCCATTAGAGGTGGACAAGGCTGTTTTTGATTTAAATGTTTTTGGTACCATCTCTTTGACCAAAGCAGTTCTTCCACATATGATTGAATGGAAACAAGGACAGATTGTGGTGGTTAGCAGTGTCTTGGGAAAGATGGGTAAATGTTATTGCAATTAGAGTGGATATTTTCCAACAAGTGGAACACAGAGAAAGACAGATTTTGTTACATGTAGTTACTAGCATCTTAGGACAGATTGGTAAATTTTGCCTGCTAAGGCCCTCAAGCATTCAGAATATCCAGTGAGTTTTCCAGACAATGAAATGCTCAGAATGCTGGCATCTTTGGTAATCCTGTGAATATAATATTCGATGAATAAGTAATAACAACAATTTTTTGTTTGATTTCACAGGGGTTCCTCATTCAGTGGTGTATTGTGCTACAAAACATGCCTTGCAGGTATTCACTAGACTTGAATTTATTTTGGTGTAATTTAAACTTTGCTAATGTGGGAAAATGCAATAAGAGTTCTAAATGTTCATGCTGTGTTTGGACTTTAGGTTGAAGTTCAAGTTTCAAAAAGTTATGTGAAAGGAGCTGTTCCATAGCTATATTTATTCTGCACATTTTAATTGAAAATCACTACATCAAAATTCCCCACACAAGGAATGCATGCAATATTGTGCTCAGGGCCAGTGATATCTGTCCAGCCCTGCTTGTTGCATGCCAAAAGGAGAGAAGATGAAAAATAAAGAGTAGCAGTCTTATGATAAAACTCTAATGGACTGAGTTAGGTTGGGTAGTACAGCAAAATAAATGGCTCTTGGTCGTGGTCAATATGGACTTCCCTGCACATGGTCTATGTGTCATGACCTCAAACAAAATATTTCTTGTTCAGTGCTCTTGCTATGTCAATAAGAACATATTTATCAGTAGTGCTCCAATTGGACTGCTGGTAACCAATCACTTCTTAAAAATTTTGCTACAGTTTTGTATTTTATAGAACTAGTGTGACCAAACCCCTCTCATTTAACAGGGTTACTTTGATGGGGTACGTATTGAGCTGGCGCAGCACAACATCCATGTACAGACTGTCCTTCCAGGGCCAGTAGAGTCGCAAGTTGCTAATAAGGCTTTTACAGAGGACATCAACATTGTAAGGAAACAGATTAATTTTGTGTTGGACATGTAGAGGCTTGCTCTACACATGGGTGGATCTAGAAATATTTGCTAAGGGTCTAGGCTTTGATTCAGAAAACACAGAACACATTTTACTTAGTAATGCACCACATTGCCACTGTATGCAGATACTGTGGTGTTGTAGTAATTGTTTGGGGGGGGGAGGGGTAGAGGTGTAACTCATCCCAGACATTGGTACTGTCTGCTTCCAATATGGTGTCATAAATATAATTTTTTTAACAAATTGCCGACAAAATTTTTTCGCAAGTTAGGATTATTTGTAGTGGAGTGCATTGTCAGATGTATGATATAAAGTGTTTTCTTGCTCTAAAAGTATCTCCCTTATTCAATGTTTGTGCTATTTAAGGAGTACAAAGACTCACCAGAGTTTATCAAGATAGACTTTCCAGTAATGCCGACTGAACGCTGTGCAAGACTTATGGCGATTGGGATGGCAAACAACTTGGATGAAATATGGATCTCACAGAACCCAATGCTGTTAGCGACTTACATGAGACAGTACTTCCCCAACCTGTTTAATTGGTATGTTTTTATTTATGTGAAGTTTCGATAGAGGCTCGAAGAATGTACGGTTAATACAGTCGCCTGTGGTCCCTGTAGCACGAACGCAAGCGTGTTCCTTCTCTAGGGAGCAAAGGTGGCATCATTTTCGGTCTAGGTTTTTAAATTTGCCGGCAGCGAGCGGGAATATCAAAATGGGGTAGCGACTTTCTGAGAAAAACCTCTGAAGGTTTTTCATTTGTTTCCGCAAAATTTACCATATGATTCCATCTGTTTCCCCACCGGAACAAAGGGGTTATATCAATAAAGGTCCCTGTTTATCGAGTTATTTCTTGCAGAATTTCCAACAGCCCTTTCATTAAGTTCTAAGCAAAGGAAACGCTGCTCATTAGATGAGAACCTTTTTTCCTGACTCGTGCTCAGTCTTCTGCCTACTTTAACCATTAACGCGGGAAGCGCGTGAGAGTTACACGCCACCGCCTCATTCGTCGTGGTAGTGCTAGTCTCCCGCGAACCCTGCGAATAAGGATGAAACATAAAAGACAACTGGTGACGAGTCAGATGTTTTCCGATGGCGCGGGCGTGTGTTTGGGTACAAATATCACTTGTTTGTTATTAACACTAGAAAGGGTTGAAGGCTGAAATGACTTCGCTTAGGGGCTCACTACTGACTTCACTGTCAGTATCTGAAAGTATATGAAGAATCCGGTCAACGAATGGTGAAATCTTAGAAAGCTGATTAGGGAGCTACTGTATATGATTCCACCTGCTCACTTCTTTTCTTTTTTCTTTTATAATTGTTTGTTTTTTATTACCAGGATCATAAAAGCCGCAATGGATAGAATGATGACTTCCTACGAGGCAAAGTTATCATCGGAAAGGCACAAGCGACGAGCTCAGGAGACGTGACGGAAAAGAAGAAAATTGTGCTCCCCTGGAAAATCTTAGCAGTTTCTACTGCGAGAAAAGTCTGTCAGTAAAAATTGAAGCGCTGTTCTTAGAATTGAAATGCCAGATACTGGAAGATTGAAACATCAGTATTTGAACAAGTAGGCTAGTAGGGCGTGATACTAGATAGATCTTTTAGAAGTTCTCTCCAGACTTTTTCATGCTTATTCACAGTAGCCGGTCGCCAATTAGACTTCCAAATACCCGATTTTTTATCCTAGCGTATGCAAACGGTTGCCATATATAACTTCGTAATGGGCCTTGCTCACATAGAGTGTCTGTGGCTCAGAGGTAGACCATCGGAGCGTGGAATCCGAAGGTCTGATGTTCGATTCCTCATAGGGACTCAGAATTTTTTCCTAGTCCCACGCTCGTGACAAGACGAAAAAATTTTTTTCTATTTCTTTACCGAGCTCAAAACTAATAATATTTCTTATTCTATTTACAAAACATGATGCTATCGACATTGCTGATCCTGTCTGCAGGATGGGTGTCAGATACGAACCTCTTTCTTATTATTTTTACACCCAATCCTTGTGTTCTGGATAGAATTTTAATTTAAGGTTACTTTCAAAACAATTCAAGACTAGACCTGAAAAATTGATATTACACGAAAAGTGTTTAATTAAGAATTGTATCTGGTGTGAAAAGGTAAACATGAGCTTTCTCCGGGCTCGTCGCGTAAGTGACGATTGTGGACCAATTAAATTCCACTCTACATACAAAGTCGGACTAAAGGACATTTTTCAATCATTTTTTATAGCACTGCTTTTAAGTACGAAATAGCCTTTAACCTTTTTTCCTCGGAGAATAGAGTTAGGGGTTTATTGAACATATAATGACCCCTTCCCCACTGACAGGACACGTGCCTCCTGATCGTCAGATTCCTTTGGAGATTCTTATGAAACGGGGCCTTTTCTCCTTCGTTTACCCTTGGTGGAAACGGCCTTATGTTCATTGTTCTGTCAAGATCCTTCGATCGGTCTTATTGAGATTGGGACTTTATTGTCTGGATCTAACAAATTCAATGGAATAAAAAATGTTTTTGCTAGAAACCGTTTTATTGTAAACAGGAGATAATTGAAATTTTAGACTGAATTTGCAAGTGTTAGTAGCTGGAACATGTAACTTCGATGTACACCAACAAAGCAGAACTTAATTCTGTGACGTCACTGAAAACTATCGAAACGTTATTAACCCTATCAGGCCCCCATATCAGTTAGACCCCAAATGTTCTTAAAAAAAACAAACAAACAAACAAAAAAACAAAAAATTGATGCAAATGGACGAAATCTTTTGATTACCACTATCGCCATGCCACCTATTTCTTTAGTTTTTTTAAAATACTAAAATGGCGATTTTACACAAATAATTTATGAAAAGATCGGGAAAGATCTCAGCGTTAAGCTGAGGGACGAAGTTGTTTGGATCACTGGCACTTCTAGCGGAATTAGTGAACAATGGTGGAAGATCTAAGATATCTTTGGGGAAGAATACTCCATTGGAGGTTGACAGAACAATTTTAGATATAAATCTCATTGGTACCGGCTCTCTTAGACCAAAGCTGTTCTTCCGCATACGATGGAGCGCCATAATAGACAAGTGGTCATTGTGAGCGGTGGCTTGGCGAAGTTTGGTAACGTAAACATTGTCCATTGTTGATAAGATATTCTGATATTCATATGATATCCAAGAGTTGGATGGCGTAACGCAGGCTGGAAGCAAGAGAAAAAATTCCGTTTGTGGATCCGCATTTGCCGGAGAGTGGTTTGTGTTCTCTTTGCTTGAATCTCCTTTACCAAATTTTTTTTCTGTGGCAAAAAGGACTGAAGGTGAAATCATTTAAGGAGTGGTAGTATGTTTTCAAATAAGACTGTGATTAAAGGAATCCACGAAACATCAAATCATGAGAGAAATCGGATCAATATCACTACCTGAACATCTACGTACCCACCCCTCCCCTAACCCAACATTAACCCTTACTTGTTATCATTTGATTTTTGTTGGGTTGGGGGAGGGGTAGGTACTCGGTTGCTAACATTGATCCGAGAAATCTTTGCATATTGTGACGGGATATCCAAACCGCAGTCTCTGATTAACGCTTATTAAACCAAATCAAAGGAATTGCAGTGGCGACAATCAAGGCGGAAGAGATCTATAACTTATGAAGGAGCCAGTTTGAACTGAAATTAAGAAAAAGAAATTGTCCCCAAAAATGGAGAAACGTGAATGATCAACAGCTCATTGATTTTACTTTAATTTATCATCCCCTTTTTTTGAGAGGGTGACACGAGGTTTTTTCACTGATGAAAAAGCGAATGATACAATCCTAAATTAAATACAATAATTTGGTTTTATCAACTGAGTTGATAATTTAAATTGGCCACCGAAAAGAGTTTCTAAAGCTGTTGACGTTTCGAACGTGAGTCCTCTCAGAATTTGAGGTCCTCTTTCGACATGTCCAAAACGGTATCGATCCCGGATTTTGCCTCTGAGCCCTGATTCCATGGCTCTGTTCCACGATCCTAGGCTTCTGATCCCTGATCCCAAATACCTCCTTACAAAGTCACACTTACATACCCACTTAATTGGCTCGTTCCCACGGGGCTTTTCAGAGTCGATGTTACATTAAAATATTAAAAAGGAACACAGAAAGCTAAACATATGACAACGATGACGCAAAAGGAGACAAAGGTTGAGTAAAAATCAAATAAAACACAACCTCGTTCCCATGGCCTTTTCCTACCCCTAAGTATGGGAAAGGCCATGGGAACGAGGTTGGAGAACGCGGTTGAGTAAAACAGTTATTAAGAAGCTTTCGCCTGAGCAGGAGCCTGAACTCCGTCACGGATGGGCTAATGTATTCACGGAGGAACAACACAACCTTACGTCTCATGAATAAATTGGACGAACTGTAAAGGTCGAAAATTCAGATTTACGACTCGTGATATATATATATATTAGACAACCCATGTATGTTGAAATCGATTGAATGTTAACTGAAACACGTGACTTAGATGTGCACCAGACCGTAACCAAACCCCCACAGACTAGAATGATCGAAAGGCTGTCGACCGTACCACGCCACTCTTATCAGACCCAAATTTTCATCGAAAAAAATCGATGCAATGGGACGAAATCTTTTGACTGCTGCATTACTCGTTCCTCTTGTTTGTATCTTATTTTTCAAATACCAAGACGGCGATTTCACATTAATGATTTACGAAAAGATCGGGAAAGATCCCAGCGTTGCATTGCGGGGCAAAGTAGTTTGGATTACAGGCGCTTCCAGCGGAATTGGTGAATATTTAGCATATGAACTGACCAAACACGGCGGTAAATTAGTACTATCTGCAAGGAGGAAGGAAAAGTTAGACAAGATCAAGAAAAAGTGCGCAGGTAAGGCGAAAAAAGGATATATACCTGTGCGAAGCTAGAGAAGGTAAAGTTTCCGTACAGCCCCATACCATTGCAAAACAAATCTGTTTTCCCAATGGAAATGTATTGTTTTTGTCATTGTTTTCTCTATTCAAGAACTGAATGCATAATGTAGTATGGGGCTGTGCGGAAATTTTACCGCATGTTGTCATTTCGCTGCCGTTGAAGCAGATGCGAAGAATGTTGGGAAGTTATTTCAGAAAAATTCCAAAGCCGAAGTTTGAACACATGTGCTGCGAGCTCGACTCAATGTCCAAACTTTCGGGGTTTGTTTACATCAAAAGTGAAATCTAAATCTAAATCTACACTTGAAATCTAAAGCCCAAAAGATTAATTTAAATAAGTATGATTAAAAGCATAGATTCACTCATGCAGTGACCTTCACTATAAATCTAAAAAAATTTGTCGCCGATCTAGTTTTTATTTTTCTAGTGCACGTTTTACTTCAACTTCAGAAGGAAATGTTTAGTTTCTCAGGGACCAAATTAAGATTGCGTGACAGGATACCTTGAGCCGTGACTCAATGTGATGCAAAGCATCAGGGAGCACGGGCTCAAAGCACTTGAGCGAAGGCTCAAATAGGCAGACAAGTCGGGTTCGGCGAGAGATCAAGGCAGTGAGAGTGAAAGTCTTAAGGGAATGACGTAAACATACTTCTTCCATTTTTCCTGTTGTGTAGCTGTTTGTTGTTGGAAGTGATCACAGCGATTTTCTGGAAACTAACCTTACTATTACAGCTTATTACGATCATTGCTCATGCGAGCGTGGTAATCGCTAGGCTCGATTACCAGCCGTTGCCGGGTTAAATAAGACGGCGCTCCTCCCCTCTTGGAGGGTTCCATGGAAAACGTACAGTGCACAGTGTAGAAAATGAGGAGTGTGGAGAATGCGGAGTGTGGAAAACGCGGACTGTAAAAATATAAAAAAAACATAATATGGAAGAAAAATATATTAAAATATATTCATGTATAAAGCTTTTATAAAAGAAAATATTTAAAGGTACACAAGTAATAAGGTATAAGACCCGGCATAACTCCTTCCAGTAATTATATAACCCCTTTGCGGACCCTGAAAGAGCAATTTATTTCCGGCTCAAACATTAAGCCGGAACAATTCTAACAATTTGATATAACCTTAAATTAAATAGTTTTAAATAATAATCAGTTGATGTACCTTTTTTTTCTTATTATTAATTCTGTTTAATTAAATCCTCTTTTATAATGACCTTGAAGTTGAGATACCAAACTTTTAAGAACAAACTTAAACATACTGGCATAAACTCAGATATCATAAACAAAAGGTCTATGGGGAATTTGGCGTACACAATTCTTCGTTTACATGTCTTGTTTGGAAAAGAGCGGGCCCTATTGTAAAGGTATGGGCGATTCCAATGGTGCGCTTTGGGCCTAAATTCCCGCTATTTAATAATAATAATAATAATAATAATAATATAGCGCTCAATCCACTATTTGTCCATGGGCATGAGCTTTTTTATTTTGTTGACTTTCTTTCTCTTTCTCGCGCTTTCGCTCGATGTTTGGTGTTTCATTACAAGCGGACCATCCCACGCTTGGGTTGACATGGAATACAAACTACGGAAATGTAAAGACATATATTCATCTTTGAATGAAGAAAACTTAATTTCGATGCCGATTCACTGAAAAGAAGTTTAAATGGCTCGGACGAATGGTGGACACATTTTAGTCGAAACATTTATTATTTTAAGCTTTGTCTTAGGCATTCATTTGAGTTTTATTTATGTTGAAAATCTACATGGATGAGTCATCATATATATATGTTATTTGCCGGCTGGGAGGTCCGTATGGTGAAAAACTGTGACCGAGGTCTTGAAAATACTGCCCGAGGCCGTAGGCCGAGGGCAGCATTTTCAAGACCGAGGTCACAGTTTTTCACCATACGGACCGACCCTTAGCCGGTAAATAACATATTTATTGTTTTTAAACTTTTTATTGTTTTTAAACTTTTTAAACTTTCTTGTTTTTAAACTTGACGAAATGAAATTGACGAACCCGAATGATTTATGGCCGTAAATACGGCAATATCTTCCATAAACTGAACAATTTTTGAGTGGGTAAATGGTAGTTAAAATAGAGGTGATGCAAATTTAAGAGAGATGCCTCAGCGAAACATTTTCATTTCCGTAACGATAAAGGTGATTTAAAAGGCTTCCAAACAGACTTTGAAACATTATTTTTACAAGTATCTGTCACAATCTGACACCTGTCAATTAGAGAGCGCGCAAGAAAAAGAAAATCGAAGGAACATTTGAAAACCAACAGAACTAGTTTGGCAAGGACTGTCACGACAATGTTTTCTTCAAAATCAGTTAATGATCTAACGGAAAGTATTCACTCTCATCGACGATTCATTTATGTACGAAGATTTACCTCTGTTCATTAAGTAAACGGCGAGGAAATTAATTGTGAGTAAATTCAATCTTTTTATTTTGAAGTTGTGAGAGTTTGCTCGTTTGTTTGCTGTAATGGCGTGTTTAACTCCGATCTTTCCTTCACAAAAACTAAATTCGAACGGCACACTCCAACGAGACACAAGGGAATGTAATGCGGCCTTTTCTCAAAAAATTCCTTCAATTTCTGTTGTGCAATTTAAGGTACAAATGTCCAAATTGAACGGAATTGGAAAGACTCACCAGGAGCGTATATTTGTTGTAGAACTTAAATTAAAACTTCGCTCGCTCTTTCACTATGAACAAATTGCTCGAGAAAATTCAGATATTAAATGAATGAAAGTTCCATCGTTCAGTTTAACTGTAACCAAATACCTCACGTTCCAACTTTCTGGGTACTTTTTGTGAACGATTAAAATTAATTGCAAAAGGTTTTTAGGCTGCTTGTCAACCAACGTAATGACACTATTGTTTATACAAATTCATTCTGAAACCAATATTTTTCTGTCAACCAAAGTGATTTGATAGAGAGAAAAGAGAGGATTCATAAGTTATTTATCGGCTTGAGGTAGTGACCGACGTGTTTGCTTAAAAATACTGCCCAGCCGGAAAACGAGGTATATTTATGAAAAATGACAACGAAAGTTGGGATGTACTCGGCAACTCACGAAAGCGTTACCGTGGCCCGTGGGCAGAGATAGGAAAATACTGACCGGGTAAAGAACCAATCACATTGCAAGATTCGTTACCGTGCCCTCTAAAAAAACAATAAATTTTGTTATTTCTATAGTTGCGTCTTTACACAATCTTAGTTTGGTGTACCTGTGGTAACACGCACATGCATAATCTCGCTCTTTAAGCCTGAGTTTCCCTTGTGAAGAAGAGCATTCGCAATAATGCTCTGGTGAAAACCAAAACCTTTTTCGACGTCGTACAGGGTGGTGGTGACAAATACCTATCTGCTCTAGGCGTTCAGCAAGTGAAACGGTGTGAAATCCGCGCGAAATAGTAAAATGCGTGATGGTCGCGGCTGAGCGAGAAACGAGGGAGGGAGAGAGTGAGGGAGAGAGGTACGGGTTATGTCGGGTTAATTATGCGATCCGACCCAGGCCAACCTCGTGTTTTTTACTCCTTCGTTAGTATTGCACACTTCGTTTTACTTACTGAGTGTGAGGAACAGGCATAATAAACACATATAAAATCACTACAATGCAAGTAATGAGTTTCTTAGCAACTGATAAGATATAAGGTATTTTGTCTAATACTTTGGGATCTGCGGTGCTAACCAAAAGATTTGCGGCTTAGGGAACGAACCTGGCATGTTCTGGCAGAATAGCTTGTGCAGTGGAAGATGTAAAAGCTTTCGTGGAAGATGGTTGAAATGCAGTTTTCTTGTGTTTTGCCATCATCAGATCATCAGCCTAAACGTTGATTTACGAAGACGCCTGAGAATGCTTCTAATTTGCGTATTTGCATTTTTCATCTCCGTGTTTCGATGTGTTCCTTAAGGCTCATTTGAATCCGTCCTGAACTATAGCATTTTAACTAAATTTAGGTGCCAGTCATGATTTTTCTGCAGGGGGGAGGGGGGTGGAGAATTTCGGCTATGTCACGATAAAATTTACTGTTTTACCCCCCTCCCTCCCCACCCAAGGCTCTGTGATATTATCATGGTCCCCCCCTAATGGCAGTCAATTTTCTATAGTCTCCCTCGGTACGAAAACCATGTGATCTCAAAAACTCCCCCTCCCCCTCCCCCCATCCCGCCTAAGCGGTAACTAAAGATTGTTCCTTTAGAATTAGACTCCAGTAAGAGTTTTTTTTTGTTCGAGGACACTAGCGAGATAACTTGAGGGTAAAGTTTAAAATGGTCTTCCCTATATTCTGTCGGATCGGAGGCTACCTTTTGAAAAAAGAAAAAAAAAAAAAAAAAAAAAAAAAAAGAGACTCTTATTACCCACCCCACCCCTGCTCCTTCGGTAAATGTGCTGCGTAACTGTCATCAAGTATCGCCAACGAAACCTTTGGGAGTAAGTCGCTCGGACAGTCAACCGTCCATTGTGCCACCGAAATAATGGGACGAAAATTGTTGATTGCTGCCTTAGTCGTTCCATTTGTTTGTTACTTATTTTTCAAATACCAAGACGGCGATTTCACTTTGATGATTTACGAAAAGATCGGGAAAGATCCCAGCGTTGCACTGCAGGGCAAAGTAGTTTGGATTACAGGCGCTTCCAGCGGGATTGGTGAATATTTAGCGTATGAATTGGCGAAACACGGCTGTAAATTAGTACTATCTGCAAGGAGGAAGGAAAAGTTAGACAATATCAAGCAAAAGTGCGCAGGTAAGGCGAAAAAAGGATACAAACCGGTGCGAAGCTAGAGAATTTAATCAGGTTGGTTGTATTGCCGAGTCAAATTTGAATAAGTATGATTAAGAGCATCGATTCACTCATGCAGTGACCTTCATTTTAAATTTAAAAAAATTTGTCGCCGATCTAGTTTTGATTTTTTTGTGCACGTCTTACTACAACTTCAGAAGGAAATGTTTAGTTTCTCAGGGACCAAAATAAGGGCCCGTTTACATGGAGGTGGGGGACCCCAGGTAGGTGAGGTAACTCGCCTGCCCATACAATTCCTTATTTTATTTTGGTCACGTTTACATGATAGGTGGGGTGACCCGCCGAGGCGGGTTGCCCGTTCTGCCAGGTAGGGTAACCCTGTCAGCCGGGGTGACAATTTGCCATGTAAACGTGTCAAGGTGGGGTGACCCGCTTAGCCGGGGTCGAGTTCATGACAAAAAGCTCAAAAGCGAAATATGCATGTTTTAAAACTTTGTTCATTTCCTAGCCGTCTCATGGCAGAAATCGCCAGAAACTGCAACGGACACACATGGAGTGTAAAATGTTCACATTTCGGAATATTTAGCGTTGTAAATCTACCATATTTGGTTTCCCAAACTATTCTGTACAACGTATTAAGTCAACGGTTCCTCGCGAAACCGAACACCGCGTAACACAACGCGTGACGCTTTCATGAATAAATACATATGTGTCCGAGAATTAATCTTCGCCTCTGCTCAAACTCCTTAATTGCAAGCGCAACAACAACCTCAAGAAACCTCACCCCAGCACCCTGGGGTTGTAAGATTGCATGTAAACGCGTTTCATTTTTCGACCAGTCCCTAAGACTGCGTGACAGGATACCTTGAGCCGCGACTCAATGTTATGCAAAGTTACTGAAGCTGTGAAGCATACAACGTATCAGGGAGCACGCATAGGCTCAAATAGGCAGACAAGTCAGGTTCGGCGAGAGATCAAGGCAGTGAGAGTGAAAGTCTTAAGGGAATGACTCAAACATGCCTCTTCCATTTTTCCTGATGTGTTGCTGTTTGTTTTTGGAAGTGATCACAGCGATTTTCTGGAAACTAACCTTACTATTACAGCTTATTACGATCATTGCTTATGCGAGCGTGGTAATCGCTAGGCTCGATTACCAGCCGTTGCCGCGTTAAATAAGATCGCGCTCCTCCCCTCTTGGAGGGTTCCATGGAAAACGCACAGTGCACAGTGTAGAAAATGAGGAGTGTGGAGAATGCGGACTGTAAAAATATAAAAAAAAACATAATATAAAAGAAAAATATATTAAAATATATTTATGTATAAAGCCTGTATTAAAGAAAATATTTAAAAGTACAAAAGTAATAAGGTATAAGACCCAGCATAACTCCTTCCAGTAATTATATAACCCCTTTGCGGACCCTGAAAGAGCAATTTATTTCCGGCTCAAACATAAAGCCGGAACAATTCTAACAATTTGATATAACCTTAAATTAAATCATTTTCCAGACTCCTCATTTTCCACGCTCCTCTTTTTCCTATTACTTGCGTATCTTTAAATATTATTCTTTAATACAAGCTTCATACATGTATATATTTTCATATCTTTTTCGTTTATATATTTTTACACTCCGCATTTTCCACACTACTCATTTTCTACACTCAGCACTCCGCACTCTGCTTTTTCCACTGAACCCTCTCGGAGAGGAGCAAAGACCGAATGCGAGAGAGAGGCGGAAATCGAGCCTAAGAAATCGTCAGCGGCGATTGAAACGATACTGTAGTAATCAGGGTTTGGGGAACTGGTACTCTCCACATAAAATTCTCAGTTATGTACTAAATTCTTAAACTTCGTCTTATAGATGTCATTTTATTTCTTTCTTCTTTGTTTTGCAGACATTGCCACTGGTCTGGATTCGTCATTTAAAAAAGATCAAGAAATTCTTGTTCTTCCTTTGGATTTGGTGAAATATGACACACACGAGAACCTGACACAAGATGTTCTCAAGCATTTTGGGAAGGTAAAGTGAGAGTTTCAATTGTTCTTGAACTAACACTAACAAGTCAGTTTTCGAAACTGTAGAAGGACACCAGATTTAAAACGGGGAAATAAGATAACATTAGGCAACACTTTTGTGCTCTTTTGATAAATAAATCGCTGTAAGTAATTAACCCTTGATCACCCAAGATCTGATTGTTAATTCTCCCCTCTAGCTGCTTCACACTTCCTTGTCAATAAGTGGCAAGAATTTGGTGTTAGATCGAGATAACAACTTCTATCTGATACATTTGAATACTCTCGTTACCAGTTTCCTGGATGGTGGATGGAAATTGAAGGGAGAAGTTACATGTGAATCACTTTTGGGGGTTAAAGGGTTAATTAAGAATCAATCAAACGAGATCACCTACAATCATCGAAGTTCAATGGCGCAGCCTCATGACCAGACAACTTTGCCTTCTGAACAACATCGAAACGTTCTATCGATTTTCCACAACTTTTAAACTGAGACGACGCAAGGTTGAAAAGTGGGAATATCGCCAGATATTCTCCAGCTTTAGCTATGGTATCTGGTCGTGTGACACGATTAGAAAACTTACAAGTCGGGGGGGGGGTTGGGATCGGGGCGGAGGATTTTTGGAGGGATCACACGGTTTTAAGAGGGAACAGAGGGGGAGGGATTAGTCGGCGCCAGCGGTGTATAAAGGGGGACTTTATAAAATTGACTGCCAAATAATAACTACCAATAAGGGGGGGGGGGAGTTGTGGAGGGGTCATACGAATATTACAGTCTTAAGGGGCATCAGGTATTTTTATCCTGACACAACCAAAATCTTCTAACTGTTCCAACCCCCTCCACCTCCCCCTCTCGCTACTGCGATAAATAACAAGCGAAGTCATTAAACCTGGATAAATGATAAAGAATCCTTAACAATAGTCATATTTTACATTAGATTGACATTTTAGTGAACAATGGCGGCAGGAGTCAAAATTCTTTAGTGAAGAATACTCCCTTGGAGGTTGACAGAGCACTCTTAGATTTAAATCTCATTGGAACAATCTCCTTGACTAAAGCAGTTCTTCCACACATGATTGATCGCCATAATGGACAAGTTGTTATAGTGAGCAGTATCTTGGGAAAGTTCGGTAAGGTAAAAAGTCTCCATTGTAATTATAATTTTCTGATATCAATGTATAAAATGTTGATGGTATTCTTCTTGACGGCGCAATGCAGGTTGGGAAAATAGCGCTAAATAGCGAAAGGCGCGATGGTAATGAAGGAGTGAGAAAACCGAAGGAGGCTTGGGTCGAATCGTGTTCAGGGTTTATTACGCGACCCGACCCAAACCTCTTCCGCTTTTTCAGTCCTCCGCCACTATAGCGCTGTTTACTATCGCAGGTTGTGGAACAGACCATGAAGCAAGAGAAAAACTTCATGTGAGGATCTGCTTTTTATGGGAAGTGTTTTGTTTTCTGTTTGCTGGAATCCCCTTTTACGAGAAGATTCAAATCTATGGCAATAGGGACTGAAAGTGTTTCGCTAACATGTCAAATCATTATTATTTAGGAAATAGTGGTAGTACTGTATGTCTTTTCAAATAAGATTATGATTTAAAGTAGCTTACGAAACAACAAATCTTGATAGAAATCTTTGCATACTGAAACAAGAGGTCCAAACCGCAGTCTATGATGAACGTTTATTAAAGCAAATCAAAGGAATTACAGTGTTGCTATACGGAGCGACCAAGAACTTATGAAGGAACCTATTTGAACCAAAAATAAGAAAAAGAAAGGAGCCCCAACGGTGAGAACGGGCGAATGACCAACAGCTGAACGGTTTAAGTTTATCACGTTCTTGTTTGAGAGGATGGTGCGGGGATTTTTCACCGATCACAACACGGATGACACAGTTCTAAATTAAATATGACACTCAATCAAGTGGAAATTTGTCTTTTTTTGCAGGGCACCCATTTGTGTCTACTTATTGTGCCAGCAAACATGCACTACAGGTACGAAATAACTGTAGTTTCCGCAGAATTTAAGTTCCTTGATCAAAACTGTTTATACCCATACTTTGAAAGCACTGTGCATAGTGGACTCGCAGACAAGCCTGAAGGAATGGGACACAAATGTCGAGGGGAAGAAAAAGGAATAAAATGTTGAGCGGAAAGGGGATTCATCCCACATTTCTGTGTTAGCATGTGTACATAAACATGCATATATCTATTGATTAATTATTCAGAGTTATCCCGAGGTAGTGAATAGACTGTGGCACTGATAGCACATAAATTTCCGTCTAAATTAGTTAAAATTGACTCAAATTTTGGCAGATTTTGAGTGTTATTCTTGGCACATTGCTTTTGATTCCAAAAAATACTTAATTAGTTTCTTTGCCGAGATGAAATACCGTATCATACCAGCCACTAATACTATTTTAGAAGTATTCGACAAATGTTTTTCTGCCTAAATAACGTGTTATCAATTTTGATATTAATTATTGATACTTTATTAGGGCTACTTTGATAGTGCACGTATCGAGTTGGCAGAACACAACGTCCATGTGCAGACTGTTCTGCCAGGACCAGTGAAGTCAGAAGTTTCTCTTCACGCTTTTACAGAGGACGTCAAAGTTGTAAGAAAATGAGATTTTGATTGAAAAAGAATTCTATAATTTTTGGTACGCTATTGAGTTAACGTGTTTCACTACAAAGGAGTGAGCTTGGCCGCGTTCAAAGCGGCACGCGTGTGAAAGTCAAGTGGTTTGATCTCTCGTGCGCGTGTAACGCGCGTTTGCGCTGAATACCTCCTACGCATCATGGGACTAACTTGTTAGCCTATGGTGCAGGAAGGTGGAAGGCGAGGCACAATAAACATTGGTAATAAGGCTATGTGAAGTCCGATTTAGCCAGTAATCTTATGATTAGTGAACAAAATTGGAGTAAAGACACATACAATTTACCGAAAGCGTTCTCTTTTCCGGCAGGAATTTAAAGATTCTCAGGATTTCTTGGACATCGCTAACAAGTTGGGAATGTCGACTGAACGCTGTGCAAGGCTAATGGCGGTAGGAATGGCGAACAACTTGGATGAAACTTGGATCTCTGAGAACCCGTCGCTAGTTATTACTTACATCATCGAGTACTTTCCAAACTTTTACAGATGGTATGTGTTTGCCTATGGGCTTATTCGTTACATTTGGACCATCAGGGGCGGGGAGGGTGGTGTCACAGCGATCCTTAGCCCTCATGCAAAAAATGTTATAAATATCTTGGAGCGCAAAACAAATGAAAATACCCGAAAACAAAGTAAAAGAAAAATGAAAAAAAATAAATAAAAAAAGAGGAAAATCGTAAGAGAATGAAAAATTAGAAGGGATGATTGAATCTGATTTTTTGGAGGGTGGCACGAGTTTTCTGGTCCAATCACAGAGCGTAGTGAAGCAAAACCAACGTAATCCCAGAGTGGTTTGCACACCAATCTCAAAAATTTCTCTTAGTATACAGAGAGCTTACATCCGATCCTTATTTCCTCTTACCCCAATGCAATCCGCAGAAATCAATAGAACGTGACAGAAAAAGAAACCCAATACCGCGTGAACTCTTGAAGGCAAGGCTCGGCGCTAAGATTTTTGTCACCTATCTCTGTTGATACGTTTCGCAGATTTGCGCGGAAAGACGGAGTGCTCTTTAAAAAACGAATCCCATTATTCAGCTATTCTTATCCCTGCGCACAGCTCTGTCAATTAAAACCCTTTCTTAATATCTTTTATTTTCAGGTTCTCCAAGAAGTTTTTGATGGAGGAAATAAAGAAAACGTGGAAAAGGAACCAGTGACAAGAGACTTTCTAGTACTAGAGACTAGTACCCAGTTTTTTTGATGTTATGACGATACGGTCCACGCCAAATAACGGTGGATTTCAGTTGTCTGATGTACCTTTTTTTTCTTATTACTTATTTTGTTTAATTAAATCCTCTTTCATAATGACCTTGAGGTTGAGATATCAAACTTTTAAGAACAAACTTAAACATACTGGCATAAGCTCAGATATCATAAACAGAAGGTCTATGGGGAACTTGGCGTGCACAAGTCGTTTTATATGTCTTGTTTGGAAAAGAGCGGGCCCGATTGTGAAGGTATGGGCGATTCCAATGGTGCGCTTTGGGCCTAAATTCCCGCTATTTTCACCCGACCCTGTGAGCTTTTTTATTTTGTTGACTTTCTTTCTCTTTCTCGTGCTTGCGCTTGATGTTTGGTGTTTCACCACAAACGGACCACCCCATGCATGGGTTGATATGGAATACAAACTACGGAAATGTGAAGACATGTATTCATCTTTGAATGAAGAAAACTTAATTTCGATGTCGATTCACTGAAAAGAAGTTTAAATAGCTCGGACAAATGGTGGACACATTTTAGTCGAAACATTTATTATTTAAAGCTTT
Source organism: Pocillopora verrucosa (assembly GCF_036669915.1). NCBI lineage: Eukaryota > Metazoa > Cnidaria > Anthozoa > Scleractinia > Pocilloporidae > Pocillopora > Pocillopora verrucosa. The sequence goes on from NC_089312.1 coordinate 2,426,851, forward strand.
GTCTTTAGCATCAATTTGAGTTTTATTCATATTGCAAAACTACATGGATGAGTCATCATATATTTCGTTATTTCTATAAATGCGTCTTAACACAATCTTAGTTTGGTGTGCCTGTGATAACACGCATACGCATAATCTCGCTCTTTAAGTCTGAGTTTCCTTGCTAAGAGGAGCATTCGCATTAATGCTCTGGTGAAAACCAAAACCTTTTTCGACGTCGTACAGGGTGGTGGCAACAAACACCAGTCTGTTTCAAGCGTTCAGCAAGTGGAACGGTGTGAAATCCGCGCGAAATAGTAAAAAGGGCGATGGTCGCGGCTGAGCGAGAAACGAGGGAGGGAGGTACGGGTTGTGTCGTGTTCGTTATGCGATCCGACCCAGGCCAACCTCGTGTTTTTTACTCCTTCGCTAGTATTGCGCACTTCGTTTTACTTACTGAGTGTGAGGAACAGGCATAATAAACACATATAAAATCACCACAATGCAAGTAATGAGTTACTTAGCAACTGATAAGATGTAAGTATTTTGTCTAAAACTTAGTGATCTGCGGTGCTAACCAAAAGATTTGCGGCTCAGGGAACAAACTTGGCGTGTTTTGGCAGAATAGCTTGTGCAGTGGAAGATGTAAAAACTTTCGTGGGAGATGGTTGAAATGCAGTTTTCTTGTGTTTTGCCATCATCAGATCATCAGCCTAGACGTTGATTTACGAAGACGCATGAGAATGCTTCTAATTTGCGTATGGTAAATTAGCGGCTTTTGCATTTTTCGTCTCCGTGTTTCGATGTGTTCCTTTAGGCTCATTTGAATCCGTCCTGAACTATAGCATTTTAACTCAATTCAGGTGCCAGTCATAATTTTTTCAGCAGGGGGGAGGGGGGTGGAGGATTTCGGCTATGTCACGATAAAATTTACTGCTTCCCCCCCTCCCCGCCCAAGGCTCTGTGTTATTATCATGGCCCCCCTCTAATGGCAGTCAATCTTCCATAGTCCCCCTTGCTATGAAAACCATGTGATCCCAAAAATTCCTCCTCCCCCTCCCCCCAAGCGCTAAGTAAAGATTGATCCCTTGGAATTAGACTGCAGTAAGAGTGATTTTTTTTCTCTCGAGGACACTGGCGAGATGACTTGAGGATAAAGCTTGAAATCGTCTTCTACATATTCTGTCGGATCGGAGGCTAACTTTTGAAAAGAGACTCTTATTCCCCACCCCACCCCTGCTCCTTCGGTAATTGTGCTGTGTAAGTGTCATCAAGTATCGCCAACGAAACCTTTTGGAGTAAGTCGCTCGGACAGTCAACCGTCCATTGTGCCACCGAAACAATGGGACGCAAATTGTTGATTGCTGCCTTAGTCGTTCCATTTGTTTGTTACTTATTTTTCAAATACCAAGATGGCGATTTTACTTTGATGATATACGAAAAGATCAGTCGAGATCCCGGCGTCGCACTTCGTGGAAAAGTAGTTTGGATCACAGGGGCTTCTAGCGGGATTGGTGAATATTTAGCCTATGAACTGGCCAAATACGGCTGTAAACTGGTCCTGTCTGCACGGAGAAAGGCAGAGTTAGAGCGAGTCAAAGAAAAGTGTGCAGGTAAGGCGGAAAAAGTTGAAAAAATTATGCTGTGCTCATCAAATTTGGTTGACTCGACGCTTAAAATTTGAATGAGCTATTACGGTGCATAATTATACAACCATTAGATAGCATTAGTTATAAGTCGATTCTTCTAGCAGTAAGTCACCCTTATTTACGGATTCTTTCAATTTATTGAGGGATTTAATTTTTTCTTCTAATTACAATGAAATTTAGAAATCTGCTCGTGTTCCTTTCGAGGACTTTGTACTTGCAATTAAAATGTGAAGCAAGATTGCGTGACAGCATTCGTGGCAGTGAGCCGTAACGCCGCCCACCATGGAGCACATGAGATTCGCATGGCCACCAGAAATGTTTTCTTGCAGGCAGTTTTAAAAATACTTCGCGTTCCTCGAAATGAAAACGTTGCTAGCGGCTAGGCCATGAAACAACGATAATCGGTCTACTCCCAGACATAATTAGTTTGGACACTTCTTCCAGAGAAAATTATTTGTTGTTCCTTTTAACCCTCTCTTCCCTCCCGTGTATTAATTACCAATGTGTTTACGTCACCTTGCAGACCAATATTGAAATGACCGGGAGGTGGGGCGGGGGCGGTGACCAAACAAATGTGTTTGGGAGTGGAGAGGGTTGATCCCATTAAGACCTCAGTATAGGTTAATGATTTTTGGGTCATTTAATGGAGTGATCTTAGAGGAAGAGGAAAGTTTTTAAGTCCTCTTTGCAAAACATTTCTGAGCCAGGATCCAGTTTCTTGCTTTTGTCATTATCAATTTTCTTCCATGATTTTTCAGCCATTGCCAATGGTCTTGATTCCTCGTTTAAAAAAGATCAAGATATTCTTGTACTTCCATTGGATTTGACAGAATTTGACACACATGAAAAACTTACTCAAGAAGTCCTCAAGCATTTTGGGAAGGTAAAGCGAGAGTTGAATTGTGTACAAGTATAAAAATTATTAATCTACTTCTGCAGAGTTGAATGAGAGGCATATCTCAAGACGAGGGCGTATTTAAAGATAGAAAAAAAAAACATATGCAATGTTTCAATTTTAATTTCTTGCCCTCACTTCCCTAACTATGGGTGGAGCAATTAATTGACTACACTTTTTACTAATAACCAGAAATTTATTAAACGAGAATCTCACGCTCTTTACATCTACTAGTACTCTGTTCGCATGATGTACTCAGACTGTCAGCAGGCCCTCATAATCAGCACTTTGGCAAACGTGTTTCTTCGCTCACGGGAAAGAATGAGACTTCATTGTTTGTGCCAGACACCGGATAACTTCTTCTCGATTCGCCTCAAATCTTCCCGTGGGCGGAGAGACGCACACCATGCAATGCGGTTCTTCTCTCAGGCCACGATTTTCTGGACATTATTCGCATTCAGTTGTAACTCTGATTATGCCTTGAGGAGCCCAATGCTGGTGTGAAATTGAAATAGGCAGCTATTTGCCGCCCTTCGAGAACTTCGGCGTCTTGCGTTTTAGAATTGATAATTTTCAGCATGACAGCATTACAGGTTTAAAATTGGTAACGATCTATTTTTAGAGGGTAGTCATCGATTTCTCAATAGACGTAAGGCATACTCACAAACTTAACAAAAATGAAAATTGGACCAAAAGTTTTCTCTACTCTTTGTCTTTATTTTCATTTAGGTTGATATTTTAGTAAACAATGGTGCCCGATCGCAAAGATCTTTGGTGAAGAAAACATCTTTAGAAGTGGACCAAGCTCTCTTAGATTCAAATCTTATTGGTACGATCTCCCTGACCAAAGCAGTTCTTCCACACATGATAGCACGCCATTACGGACAAATTGTAATAGTCAGCAGTGTTCTGGGAAAGTTTGGTAACGCTGATATTTTTTATCGTAATTTTACCTCAAGTTATTTCCATTACAGGACGAATTGAAACGAAAAATTAATAGATTTTATCAAATCCATATGGGAAGTGCGGACTACTTCTGAGAAATGATACGATACTTAATCCTTCACGTATGTTTTCTCTCTTGATACATGATATCTAAGCCGCGGTAAGTACTTTCTTCTATGCCTTCTTTTTTTTGTAACCTTGAAGATTATTAATGAGTTTGAGAAAATGGCTGCTCAAGGCGTTATTGAGTTTTGTGTGACGTCACGTTTGTTTGTTTGAGCTTAAGAATCACGTGCGTACAAACTAGAACTTTGGAATCGCCACTGCGGAAGTTGTTGTATAGGATCGGTCGTCTTTCGGGGACGAGAGATGTTTATTCGGTGTTCTTTCCCTTATTAATTACAGTCCTATAAAACTTTGACTTGTAAATCGTTAAAATTTGGAACTAACAATGGCTTTCTTATATCTAGCAATTACTGGTTCATTAAGAACAATTACTTCGGTGGTTATGGAGATGCGGATGCTCTGATTGACCCTGATTCATATTTGACTGCTTTTTACCTACATGAATGATTTTTTGCAGGATGGCCTTATGGAGCTACATATTGTGCCAGTAAACATGCGTTGCAGGTATGAAGTAACTTTTCTTTGAGCAGTGCATGAACTGTATCAGGACTGTTATCTTTGCGTAGGTTGTCTGTCCACGCCGTGTGGAACTCTGGGAGTGAGGCGCGGCGCGCTAAAATTAGTTTTCGTTTTCGCCAATTTTTCTACTAAGACGACGGACTCCCCACGGCTTAAGTAAGGACTGCCCGTAGTCTACGTGAGGGATTTTAAGGAGCCTTAGTACCTCTTCACATTTTCTTCTCCGTTTTTCCTTTTACCCATAGAAATCTAGTAGTTTTAAGGAAGAACCCATTTGGTTGGCTCTATGTGCTCCTATTTTAAAAACGATCATTCGCTTTTTCCAGTCATCGAATCGTAATAACCGCCACACGAATAGTCTTTGTAAAGTTCATATATTATCTGTATTGAAAGTTAGAGCCATCTTGAATTATACCAAAATTAAGTTCTCTCTGAACTCTAAGTACAGAAGTTTTAAAAACTTTGCAAAAAGAACGATAAAACGAGAGGTAGTTGCACCCTGTGAAACCATTCAGCTTTTTTTTAATTTCAAGCTCATCAAGTTACGATTTTTTTCCTTTGAGGGACATCACATGTACTGTTAATTTTTTGCTTGATCTAAGTTTGTAGGGGCTTATCGATGATAAATGAATAATTCTTTATTAGGGTTACTTTGACAGTGCGCGGATCGAGTTGACAGAACACAACATCCGTGTGCAGACTGTTCTTCCGGGGCCAGTGAAATCTAACATTGGTCGTCATGCTTTCACAGAGGACGTCAAAGTTGTAAGAATACAAAGCTTTGATTTACAACTAATTCAATAAATGTGTATATTTTAAATTAAATTTAAAAAACAATAACAACAAACGATGCAATTGAGCAACTTCTCTTTCTTGAGAAAAGAGACAACTGATCAGGGAAGACTATGAAATTAACCAAAAGTGTAAATTATTGCCTTAGAATCGCGTTAGATCCAAACACCGAGCAACACAGAACAAACTGGCTATAATCAGTGGAAGTGACGGGCCTGTAAAACAATTATGGGGGCTGAGAGAAGGACTGACCTTCATTCTACTAGGGAAAAAAAATTCATTTTGGAGATTTTTGCTAAAAGGGTTTTTTGAAGTAATCTTGCATGGACAAAGTTTGCACAACCCGGGAAATTAACCATGTCCGAGAAGCCTCTGTTCTAGACGCTGGCTTTCTCAGTCCTTCCCTTGCAACATTTCATAATCTTTCCAATTGTCTGAAGAATATATGCTGTTCAATTGATCGAATCTCGGTTTGCTTTTTTCTTTCCTCACCTATTCACAAATTTAATTTACGGGTACTGATAAGTTTTCTATGACTTGCAGGAATTTAAAAACACGCCGAACTACCAAGAGTACGAGGGAAAAATGCCGACTGAACGCTGTGCAAAGCTGATGGTTGTGGGAATGGCGAACAACTTGGACGAATTATGGATTTCAAATAACCCAATGCTACTTATGACTTACGCCAACCAGTATTTTCCAACCGTCTTTAAATGGTATGAGTTTTCTGTGCGGACTGGTCTTTTTTTACATGCACTTGAATCCTTGATTCGTAACTTTAACGATCGATTAAACGCAAGCTTAGATGTAACGGTTTGAGAAGAAAAAAATATCATGGAAGTTTACCTAACTACGCGTCATCATCTTAAAGATGTGCAGTAGTGCCCTCTTTTATTAGGGATAGTGCCTAAGCTGCCCTATTGGATTTACTATTAAAATTGAAGGGGAGGGGTAGGGGAATCCCCACCCCTCCCCCCTGCTTTTTCTTAACTCCCCCCCCCCCCTCCCCCGTTCCGTTCGTCTCTAATCTTTCTCAGCTCTACAAATTTGGGACGGGCTGCCAATCTTTTCACTAAGAAACATTTACTCTTCGTTAAATGATTTTTGATAATGACTCCGTGATACTGGGGACGTTTCACCCGAGCGATAGGAGGGACATCTCATACCAATACCCCTACCCCACTCCTTAAGGGAGGGACATCTAATATCAGCCCTATGTCCCACTCCTTAAGGGAGGGACATCTCATATCAACCCTCCCCACCCCACTTCCTAAGCCTCCCCTCCTTTCATCTTCTTTGCTTCCACCAATTTTCGTTAGCGCACGCACGCTTTCTGAGAAGTTTTTTCATGTACGTTATTAACAAGTAATGACATGATTTCTCTTGCAATTTGGTGTAATAAGCACATGTAAATTTTTCAAAGACTACAAATTGCACTTGCCCTACGGGTTCGTGCAATTTTGTTGTCTCTGAAAAATTTACTCGTGCTTAGCACCAAGTTGCAAGAGAAATCATGTTATTACCTATACTAATCATACTTCAACTGGTAATTTTCGTACAAACCGCGCTATCCTAATACGACAAAAAAACACGCCAATAGACTCTGTGTTTGGATTTTCACAATTTCGTAGGTCCACGGTTTTGAGTAATTTGGTGGCTCGTAAAAAGTTTCATAGGAGGAGTGAAAAAAAAAAAGACAACCTTCCTTTGCAACTTCTCTAACTGACCTCTCTGTGCTCTAAATGACGATACTTTACACTTTCCTCTCTATTCAGGTTTTCCAATGAGTTCCTAATGGAGCGAATTACGAAATTGTACATGAAGGGGAGTTAAGCCTGAAATACGAACGAAGCAAGCAAATGGTGCAACGGTTGGGAAAGACGTCGTTTGCAAATAGAAAGATGTGTGGTATGCTCTGTCGCCTTGTGGGGATACGCTGGCACTTTTTGGATGTCTTCATCCTTACACTTTTCATTTGATTTAGCTCTTTTATTTCGTGTCCATGCCTTACAAGCGGTTTCGTACTGACGAGACTAAGGCTGTTCTTACGCAAAATCGAACTTTGTTTTAACCGGGGAATCAGAAGATTATGTCCTCTTTCGCTGACTGGACATACAACTATCTCTTTCCCTTTCACTTGTGCTTCTAGCATCTTTCCACTAAATATCAGGCAGGGATCTTAGAATTTTTTCTTTTTCGATCAGGTACTTGCAGCCTTCATATATTTCTGATTAACGGTGAAAAATACCATTAGCTAAAATAGCTTATAACGGGCTGAAACAGTTAACAAAGTCTGTTAAAGGGCACCTCAGAAAGTACACCCCAGAAAATATGACGAAATTGACGTGGGCAGTTTGTATTTCAGTCTTGTTGTCAGATCAGCGGTTTTCTCTATGTTCCTTGACTTAAAAACCTTTTTCGTTTTTTTCTGCTGAATAAAGTAAAATGTAATCAGCAATCACTTGGACTTTTTAATTGTTTTTATTTCATCACTTGATCAAAACATATCGAGTCTATCCACAGCGTTTTTTGTTTCTACGTTTGTTTGAGTGAAGCGATTGAAGCGAATGCGCTGGGAGGGCTTTTCTCTTCCTTCAACTTCGATATTTTTATTCGCCCCCGTTATTTCGTTGAGAAGCTTTGTGAACAGGCCAGAAAAACTGAAATCATAGACGCCTCTCTCAGAGAGAGGTGTAGATAAGGAACTAACATTTCAGGTTTATGAAAGGATGTTTCGGACAAACTAGGTAATCTTCTTTATTCAACATCTTCTGGCGTATTCATAGAAAAAGAACTTTAGCGGCCAGCAGTAATTTTTTTTAGCAGGTTTTATCTTCAACATAGGCCCTTCGAGGCTGGCTATTTAGTCATTGCAGACTGGGTAAAAATACAACCTCTTTTCCTCAGGTGGTCATCTCTTTAACTCCCAAGATCTATGTGTTAATTCTCCCCTCTAGCTGCGACACATTATTTTGCTAGTTAATTATGAGGATTTGATGTTAAATCAAGATAACAACTTCTACCTTATAAGTTTGAATATTCTCATTACCTGTTTGCCGGATAATGTATGGATGTTATAGGGAGAAGTTACCTGTTAATCACTTCTGGGAGTTTAGGGGCTAAAGCAAGATTTAAATCGAGCAATTTTTAATATCCGGGATTGCTTTGTTTTTGCTTACTTCAGTCGATGATTGGTCCAGGAAACTGGCGCCATTCTCTCAACCAATCAGAGGCAAAACAAAAATCAATCACGACTTGGTCGTCCGCGTTTTCCCGCGCTTCAGGCGGTTTGAGTGGTTGGTTTTACTTTGAGTTCTCAATGGCTTTTTGAGATATTTTTTCGCTGTTGGGACTAATTTGGTTTTATCACGCTCAATCGAAAAGCGCTCTGTCAATTCTCCTTACTGTTATCCATTTCTCATTATCTTAGCTGTGAGAATTTGCAGCTGAATTAAACAGCATCCTTAGATGCTATATACATTTTTTGCTTGAAAATTAACTGAAATCATAAGGAGAAATTTCTTTATGATCGCTCCCGCGAGTGAAAGCCGGGCTAAAAAGGCCGAATTGAGGAGAAGCAAAATTGATAAACAACGTTAATTGTTTGGAGAGATTTTTCATAAAACCATTTGGTACCACCAATATGACATGTTTAAAATTGTCTTTGCACATGGCAAATTAAAGTTTCGTAGTCTCTGTTTCATTTCCGAAAGGCTTCCATTTAGATGACATATCAATCGTCGTTTTTGGTTATCTTTTCAAGATCAACCCCTAATCTTAACGGGCTGTCGATCGCAAATGTATGTTCAGAATGGGTAGTTTTAATTGCGCACTGAATTACTGATTGTCTGCAATTCCATCGAGTTGGTTTAGTTAATGTGATCGCGTCGAATCGACGAAAATGCTCGCGCATTTTGGAACTGATTGATGTAACTCACACTGGGAAAAAAACACTCTTTGGAAAAACGAAACGATTTTGTTAAGTGGTTGGAGTTAATTGCAGTGGAGCGATTAAGTAGAAATCGATGCTACTCGGAGTCAATTACAACCTTATCAGCAAAACCGACTGAGTCAATAAATGGAAAAGATTATTTGTTATGACTTTTCATTGGAGCTTAATCCGATTGTCAAATTTTTAATTACTACTATCTTGGTCGTGATCTTCAGCTAACCTTTAATCTTAGATAAAAATGCGCAATTGTTCTCACCCAGTGCAGTTCAAGCACTCGAGTATGTGAGCTTCCTTCAATCGACGCTGTACGCCGGAGGCGGTGTATTGATGAATTTCTCTCGTGAAGATAAACATTAAGTCATTTTAACCCGAATACATCCGGTACAGCGCGCGTGTTTCGTTTCACACTTGTGTTTATCAATCCGATCAACGCTCTGTTTGAAGTAAAGCCAAATCAAAGATGCCGCTAAATGCTTAATACAATAGCTCTACTGGATACCCTAAATTATATACTTTATTAATCGATTGCACATGGCTCCCAAGACCTCCAGAATAAGGCAATTGCGTTCAAGAGAGTTAAACGAAAATTTATGATTGAGTTATGAAAGGGTAAGCACTGCTAATTCCCAACAGAATAAACTGCTGTCACACTTTGTAGCTTGATATCCCTTGGCAAACAATCCATTTTGCCTTAATAGTCCAAAGGCAGTTACAACTTGAGGTTTAGAGTTTGATACGTAGAGCGCGCTTTTCTACTTGAAAGTTTAGCTTTATGTTTAAGCGTGGATCTGTGATGAAATAAATTGTGTTTTCTCTCCGGACATTATTTTAATTCATTCAAACTAAATTGAACTAAATCCACTCAAGACTACAAACTATCAGATGAAGCAATTGACTGTCTCCTGTCTGGCATGGTTACTAAAAGGTGTTTGCTTAATTTTGTCAACGAACAGTCAAGGTTGTTTATCCAGTGCATTAGTTGTTAACGACTCCAAGTGCGTGCGACTCAAGTATGACAGAGAAGAACAATCAGCGAGCTCTTTTAGCTGAAGAGAACCAGATAATATTTCGGTTTTAGATATGTTACAACCAGTCACGTTTTCGCAACGGGCGGCGTTTTCGATTCTGTCCCTATTTCAAGCCATGCCGATAAATTTCACTTTTTCAAATGTCCTTTCATATCGAAATAAACGTCCCAGAAACCAACTACTGCTTTGACACAAAAAGTCATTCCTATTCTGTGTGCGGAATCTGTTCAGATTTTAGATCAACTCTTTCGTTTATCTGTTGCCTTAATTTTTCACAGAATTTGTTTTCAACATTTTGAGAAGTCCGAAGAAGTTGAGCATGAAATCGCTCAACGCCGAAAGTACATAAAAACTAGTCTATTTCAATTCCTTTTTGCGGCAAGCCATTAAAATGCCCTACAAGTAATTACACATTGAAAGCGAGAATATCTCGAAACAGCATTAAGCTGTAGACACCTCTCACTTTAAGTATTTGTTTCAAAAGATAACGAAATGGTTCAAATATAGGCTAATGACAGTTTGATCCAAAACGATGCATTACCCTTACTGATAGTTTCGAAAGTGCAAATATGGGAAACGGATTGGTTTCCCGTTCGGAACTTCAGAGGGTACGGTGATCTTTGAACACAAAAGATGTGTGGTTTCCTTAGATTTTGCGGTACCTCGTGGGACGCGAGTAAGACTTTCTTAATTGTCCTTCACCAATCGATCAGAAAACAATGACACAGATTGTCGGCAGAAAAGTTGGGTAAAAAATCTAAGCTTCAGCGGTGTCGCGGAAGGAAATTGAAGCGAAATAAAAAGCAGAACGTTTGGAAAAGGGAAAAAAATTTAAGGTTATGACTTCTATGCTTAAAAAACACTCCTCGAAAGATCACAAATACATTTATCTGTGCGAAAAGATAAATTCAAAAAGGTGTACAATTATAAATTACAAGGTATTGCAAAACATCATCGATAAAACGTTTAAAACTTCGCCAACTTCGCTGAATTTTTAAGCTGCTCGACGGAAACCATTTGTTTTCAATTAACTATATCTACTGTTTATGGATGGTGCACAAAGTTCTAATTTAGATAGTATGCAACTTTTGATATCGCTCAATCTAATTATCAGGCGACCAGCCGTGAACAAGAGAACACGCAATTTCCAATTCATCTTTATTTACCGCAAAATTGAACGCAGACTTCACTACATGAATGACGCATTTGAATCATTTTCCCTAATTCCCATGCCAAGTAATGCGACATTTCTAAACGTCTCGTAAAGAAAACAATTTTTGAGAACTGGAATTAGGCATGGATTTGTTGATAAAATGTTTTTGAGTGGAGGGGTTGTTAATTAAGACTTCAATGTTACCAATAGCCCTTTGTAACAATGAAAAGTCCATAGTTTGAGTCGTTCCACTGGCAGGGGGTCTATAGTTGTCAGCCTAATAAAATATAATTTATAGTCGTAGTTTCAGTAAAACGGAGTCGTAAAAATTTGACAATTGAGCTGTGTACTGCTTTTGCTTAATTGAAATGTCTAGAAACCGTTTTCGCTTCAGCTTGAAACGGTTCTTCAACTTAAATCGACGAGTGGTTTGTTATAAATGACTTGGCAGCAGGAAACCCACTGCGCGTTGATAGAATTGCAAATACCACAGCCTGAGCCAGAGAACAACAGAACGCGTGGAGACCAATTAAAGAATCAGTAAAGTTAAGAAATCGTTTGGCATTCATAGATCCGAATAAATGCTGACGTTTTCCTGAAATAAACACCGTATTGAGCGAGGGTGTTCAATTATCACACAAATGAGTTACTCGCTGGTCAATTGCTTCCTGCAGAAGTTAATGAATTAACCTTCGTATGATTTGTAAAATTTACTCGCTAAATGGCGATTTGAGCTCATTAAACGTTCTGAGTCTTTTGTAGCTGAGCAGGTCCAGGCTTACTACGGTTCTAATAGCTTTTTTAGCGTTCAGGATTTCCTTAATCGGTCTCTTAATTTATGTAGGCGCGAAACCTTTGTATTGAGATAATTGTCTTGATCCGCTGAGTTCAAGAATATGAACTGTTAAAACGGTTGCTTCTGAACTGTACATATTGGTAATTTAAAAGTGGCGAGTAAACGCGAATAAAATAAATAAGAGATTTTTTACACCTTCTGATCTTCTAAATAGAGTTCCATCCTTCTTACATCTTCTCGTCAGCTAATCTTTAGCTGCTCTCATCTAAATCCGAGGTTTTGTCGTCGTTGTCTAAGACATTTCCATACGTACTGTCTTTGTTGTCGGAATGCTCGCTTTGCGAATCTTTCTCCGTGTCAACTGTTGTTACACAATTTTTTTCCTGCTTTTTCCATTTTGTTCGTCTGTTCTGAAACCAAATTTTGACTTGTGTTTCGGTGACATTTAGCAGAGCGGCCATGTCGCTTCGCTCCGCCGCAGTCAAGTATTTCTTCTCTTTAAATTGCTTTTCGAGCTCGAAAATTTGCCGACCAGTGAATGTGGTCCTAGCTTTTTTCTTCTTGATTTTTTCCTTTCCAGATTTGCCTTTCAGTCTCTTTACCCCCTTGGAATGGACTGAAGAGGAATCTGCTTTTAACAGAAAACCGAGAACATTTAGAAAACTGATCCTTGTCAATACACTGCTTCACCAACTTCCGAGCTCGTTAACACCGCATGAAGTCACTTACCTTTTAATTCTGACTTTGGTTGTTCAAGTTCCTTCTCATCAACATCACAAGTTGAATCATAACCTTGTTCGCTTTGTTTTGATCTCGCTTCTCTCTCTTTTACGACAAGGTTGCGCTTAACAAGCGTTTGTTCCTGCTGAGAGAATCCGCTTGTTACGTTATTCGGTTGGTGGCCTGATTGAAGACCTAGAATGTTGGCAACAAAATGCGGTGTTGGTTGCTTTGGAGGATGGTTGTAAATGTGGCGATGCCATGTTCCAACTGAGGCCATGATGTATGCTTCTTTGGCTGAGGTTTAGTGGAGAAGCATCTGGTTAAACGTGCTGTAGCTGGAACGATTCGTACGCGCAGCAGATTGAAGCAATTGTCGCAACCGTGCTCTTAGGCTGAACTTATCTGACAGCTTTAGGACAAAACAGAGCATGAAAGCTTGCCGCCTGAGAGCTCATGACATATCATATAAAATCAATAACGCGATTGTATTGACGATAAAGGCAATTAGTAAAATTTGCTGACAAATACAGGCGTCATATGTGCTCCGTAGCGCTCCTTCTATTGGTTAGCTTAGGGAGCGCGTTTCTCAGAGCATGCGGTGATTGGTTGGAAGACACCCTTTAGCCAGAGGCCATTTACAAAGATGTTTAATCGCTAATTTGGATAATTTTTGTGTCAATCAAATTCCGATGTTTTTAAACATAGCTTTCTCGCGCTAGAGGCTTAATTGTTAGTCTACAGTGTTTTCCATATGCTTGATTTTGTAAAATTCAGGGAATCTTGTCGGCTTGCTGACGTGGACTGTCCGGTTATCAAAACGCATGTACAGTCTCAGGAGTTAAAAAAACATCAATTGAGAAAAAACGTTTGGCATCGTTGAGGACATGTGGTAAATTGATTTTAAAACAACTGCCCGTTTAATGGGTTTCATATTGGACAGAATTTTAGCATCATATCTCGTGATCCATAGAGTAAAAGAAAACTCACTATTTGTACAAACGTGCTTTGTTGTTCACTGCAATTTTGCGTGGTTTCTTCAAAGTTTTACTCAAAAACGAAGTCATCTGAGTAATTATTTTGGTATCGATCGAAACCGCGAGCTTTTCCCGTGATCTAATTACACCAATTTAAAGAGAGGACTTTTGGCTAAGCGTTGTTTAATGGGCTTGCAATCAATTCAGGGGCAATAGAAGACGAGAAAATTACTTTTAAGGTGAAACCCCGTGAATCTTTGGTGTTTAAGATTCAAAAGCAATTACTTTTGCAATGAATCGTTGTATATATGGAAATTCACTTTAAGCTCTCGGTTCTTTTATCTGGTATTTTATCAGCGGCCCCCGGTTGAACTCAAATTCCTACCATAGAAATAAGCAAAATGGTAACATATGCATGTTAACTTGATGGGAATTACAGAAGGAGAAATAACTCATGGCTCTGCTGATAGCGCAGCAATAGATCGTAAAGTTGTCTTAATTTCGTGTGCTCTCATTATTCCAAGGCTATTTATTTACATTGGACCTTCTGCTCATTAGCAATACCAAAACTATGGGTGGCGAAGTCACAAGATTCCGACAAAGTTGTAAAAAAACATTAACGAGTTGTTTTGTAAAATAAGTTTTTGACGCATACGTTTTTTAAATTCGAAAGCTATGAGTAACAGGAAACCAGGCAGTAATTGAGAACATTCTAAGTAAATATTGCTTTCCCCAATAAGGCAATTCAATACAAAAGCTTTAGGACCCTAATCTCTGCTTTTTTGATGTTTTCCATAAAAACAGGAAGAGATTCGCCGTGAAGACCATAAATTGCGACGCGTCATTCACTTTCGCCCTTTTGGCCTCCATCAACTTTTGTTGAAATCAACACATGATTATGTAGCAAGAAATATTTCTGTTTGTCGAAAAAAAAACATCCTTCAGCAATGAAAAGTTACAGGAAAATTCCGCTATTTTGTGAGACTGAAGTCCAAGTTCGATTGAGAACAGCTGCTTCTTTTTCGCTCGCCATTTGTTTGGACACGCGCGGCGTTGTGATGGTCGCTCACTCTTCATTGAGAAGCAATTAACGATAAAGAACTCGACCGTTACTATTAAAACTTTTGTTTTCATCCACTCAAGTATAAGTGTGAATTAAACGTCATTTTCCACACTCTTGAACTTTCCATACACAAGGAAACAGAAAATCGTTTCCTAATTTGATTGACAAGAGACTGAAGGTTTTATTCAAATGACCATTTCATCATGTTTTTGCATGCCTAAACGACAGGTTCTAGTTTTGAAATGTGTCAAGTAGAATCTTTTAATGAACCGCGCGCGACAATGTCAATCATCTGCGTAAAACCCGTGTGCATTAAATATAAACACGAAGGGCTTGGAGAAATTCACATTCGATTTTCCCACTGAGCTCTTCAACACTTTCAGCGTTAAGCTTTCAGCTATTCCAAAAAAGCTCCGTTCATTTTGAACGGCGTGAGGTTTGATAGTGCTTGGCTAAAGTGCTTCCTCAAAAGGCCTGTCTATTATCCGATATCACTTACGAAAGTGTCAGTGTTCTCGACGGGTGGTTATCAAGCTATTCGCATTTAATCGTTTGAGCAGACAATTGATCGGGAAGTTTTGACTGAACACATCAGGTGAAATCATTAATTACATCGGATATTTAAAACCTGCAACTTTTAATTTTTCTTCTCATAAAAAGCCGCAGAAAATGGGGAGAAAGTTCGTGTCAGTCGGCGTTTAACCACGGGCAATTGTTAGCTATCAGTCGGTTGATTCTCTAAATACATTGACATCGACCATTAATAATGCATCGAAAGAAACCGGAAAGGCAATTTTTTAATGAGCGAGTGTTTATTAATGTCTCAGACGTAATATCACCGTCTCTTCTGTCAAAATTACGAAGTACAGGAGGATGTAAGACCTGACCGAGTAATTCAGGTAGTTCTCCATTTACCGAGGGAACACAAAGTTTCGTCAATAAATTTTGAAGAAGAAAGGCTTAAACCCAAGGGACAGGGGTGAAGTATACCAGAACACATAGTGGGAGGGGGGGGGGGTGGAGATGTGCGACTTTCATTTAGGCCATAAGATGAAGAGTGTCGACTTTATAAGTTGAAGAAAGCGAAAAACTGCAAAAATGCGATGACTTCCAGGTTTATTTAAGAAATGAGACGAGACACGTACATTATGCGTATGAAAGCGCCACTTCTTGAGATTGAGTATTCAGAGCTGAGGAGACTATTCCATCTGCTTGCCGATAAAAGGGTAAAATTATGGAGGAAGAAGTTACAACATACAGGTTGATCTCTTCCGGAAACGAAATAAGCAATGACCGGAAAGCGATTTCAACACTTCAGTATCGTAGGTGATCTTCGAGTGCTCTGAAGTGTGCAAATTGAATTTAAGATTTGTAGTGCCATACTTCACATACGTTTTAGCGCCTCGTGGATATGCTGTTGGTAAAGAGAACAGAAGTGATCACTCATCACAAAGCCGATAATTCAGCACAGGGCACCTTTAACGGGTCAATATTTTAGACTAGTGCCATTAGTCATCTTCAGGGCCTATCCTTTTATTTTTTGCTACTACATTTATTGCGTAATCCTACTAGCCCGGCCTGAGAAACGTCGACCAATAGTCTGAATACCAGACTATTAAAAGCGCTCTGTGTGTTAGTGTGAAAATCGCTACCAAGAAAATTCAACACGGGGGGAGAGGGTACTTCTTAGTAATAGGTTAATGGTGGTGTGTCGCTGAATAGGGTCGTATTTTCTCAACACGATTGACTGGGGTTACACGAGCAAAACAGTTACTACAATGGGTCGTACATTTCCGGGATTTTTTGGGTAAGAAAATTCCAGTATTAAAGACGATATTTAAAAATGGAGAGAATCGCGGTTAAAAAGTCGTCTCTGTGTTTGATGCTGTCGTTTTGATATTTAGCCGATTAGCTCGCATTACAGGATAACCCACCGAAAAGGCTTTGTAAGGTGGAGAGATAAACAGAGAGTGGCTAAGTCAGGATCGCGTAAGTGACTGGGACGGGGTTCATAATTGGCCTCAAAATAGATTATCATGGAATAGCAGCTCTGAGAGGCCGGGTCAGCGGCACGTACCCTACGAAAATTGACTCAAGATCCCCTCCCCCCCCCCCCCCTTTCGATCAAACAACAATAACAGCTGAGTGTTATCGTCTACTGCATTTACTGCCTTGTGTTACGGTTTATGGTTTTCTAAATTTAAGGCCTCACTCACCATTCAGGTTGGGGATTGCAATTGGCTGACTGACTGACAGTCGCATGTTATTCATGTACTGGCGATTTGCGATAGGCTTACTAAATTGGGCCACGCACCCCGTTATAGAGCGCAGTACCATCCCCAGCGCTATGCCTTTATCGTTAATTCTCGTCGATGCCTGAAATTTTTCTCACTGTTTTAAAGTCGGTAGTGGCAGTAGTTGCAGTGGATCTGTGAAAATCAGTCAGTCCCTTGTTGTCTGATCGTCGGGTCAACAAAGGATTTATTTCACCCATACTGTATTTGGTCTGATTCGTCTGCGGGAAACAAAAACGTATAAAAGACAAGTCCGCCTGTTCCTAACATGTGGCTATATAGCTCAATTTGTAGAAGCGTATAACTAGTATATGAGAGGCACGGGTTTGTTGTGTGTCTTAGCCTAAAAATTTCAGCATTTTCCTGAAATAACGCTAGTTTTAGTTAAAATTTTATAATAGTGCACTTGTTCGTCGTAAAAAAAATAGTCTGTTTATAATTGAACATCGACTGGCATGATTGATTATTTATATAACGAAGCGAGAAGGTTATGACCCGTTATATCAGTAGTCAAACCATTTCACATTCCCTTTTTGTCATTGAACGCATATTTCACGTTTTGCGTCAAACGACGGGAGCGATTTATCAAATGAGAGCTTGTCTAGAAAACGAAATGTCCACTCAGATCTTAAATCAAGCCCTTCGTTAATTTTATTACATGAATTTTTCAGAAATGATCACTCTATATAAAAGCGAAAGTGTGCTTCATCAATTCATGACAATTTCAATTGATAACCTTATGGCCTTCAAAGTATGGCTGGCCGGGTTATTATAACCCTGATCATTATACGAGATTCACAGCCGTGCCCGTTTTTCTCCCAGTGGACTGTAATTGGTTGGTTCAGTAGCTATCGCTATGGCGTTCATTTGAGGAGAATCGATCAGGAGCACTAGTGTAGTATATTCACTAAAGAGGCCGAGAAACGTTCAATCATTTTCAAAATGGAGTGACATTACACAAATTAAATTTGCACCTTCTAGAATGCATGTTCTTAAATCATTAAATTGCATCTAAAATAAGTGGGGTTCATTTTAGTTACTAATTAGGCGGGAGAAGAAAATCACAGCACAATAAACTACATTAGTATCTCATTAGATTCGCTTCTCATCAAAATAATCAAGCGAAGTTACAGTACTCAACTCTTGTTAAAGTCGATTGGCAGAAATTTTCCATTCTCTAGTTCCCCCTCCTCTACACCCTCTTGGTAACGACTAATCACCTTCCGTTCTCCCCATGTGATCTCCCGCTAAATTCCTTCAATGCCCTTGAATAGAATCATACACTAGGATAGTGTATAATTCTATTACGAGAAAAGTTTCAAAGGAATTGAACAATTTACGTTGGTCACCGATGTCATCTGCGACTTTTTTCTCGGTAAAAAACAGTTTAAAATGGAGTGTAACACCCCTTTGAGACATGAACAAAAACAACATCAAAGACTCTTTTTTGTCTATTTTGAGTAGTAATTAAGCAGAGGTCAACAAGAGAGATCCTCAATCAAACAGTAGTTCTTTTATTTCTTCGATTTTGAGAAGCTGTAACTACCCTTTACGTGACAATTCAAAACAAGATACAGAAACCACACCGCATCATTCCGCCACGCTAAACACAAAAACTCCACCGAACTCAGCAAGCACATCTGGACCCTCAAAGACAACAACATCGAGCACTTTATTTCCTAGCGTATTCTCTCATCACACTCGCCGTACAACAGCTCAAGTAAAAGATGTAATCTCGCCCTAAAAGAAAAAATTCTTAATCATCTGCCGACCCGAACTATCAACACTAAACAAACGTAATGAACTCGTGTCTTCCTGCCGCCACAGAAACAAAGCCCTCCTACGCAACAACTAACTGTTAAATTCCGCACTGCATAAATTAGATCATATTGTATATATAAGCCATGGTAAAGATCTATTCTCATTAAATCCCCTGATGAGCGGGTAACCACGAAACTGGTCTGTAGGGATGAACTGGTAGTTTATTTGTCTTTTTTCTCCCACAATATATACATCGCTCTACTACTATGTATTGAGAACTGTTTTACGAAAGTCAAATTACTCTTTATATACATATATACATATCAAAATCCCCTGATGAGTGAGTAATCACGAAACAGGCTTGTAGGGATGAAAATATAGTCTCTCTGTTTTTTCCCCTATCGTAATATATATATATATATATATATATATATATATATAGATTAGTCCCTCAAAAATTCTTGATAATCAATTGAATTTCAGCGAGAGAACCACAAGCAATGAGAGTGATTCAAGAGGTGATGGCCTATTATGAGAGAATAAGCTGCATAGAGTTTAGGAAAAGGACCAACCAGAAATGCTTTCTGCAGTTTACACGCAGAAATGATACGTGAGCCAAATGTTTTTTACCCTGTAAGCGTCATAACTCAGTTGCAGATGCACTTCACCTTCACGTCTCGTAGTGAGCGCACTAACCAACTATCATTCAACTTATTTATTCTTGTTTTCTCATCACCATATTCCCACCAATAGCGTAGCTCCACTTTCTGCAACATAAACCCAGAGAGTAATACTCGAGATAGGGCATCTCCAGGTGAAATACAACATTGGCAGTATACTTGACAAACTCTCTGTTTCCCGTGATGAAAAGAAAAAGCCAAGGTCAATGTCAAGAGTCTTGTTCCATAGAATCATCGTCGTCTTCACTTGATGTCACATCCGGGTCACCTGATTGTGATTCACATTTAGGGCAAGTACAGTTGAACAGGTAATTTTCCCTTAAAAATACACAAAAGACTTTTAATTTGCGACACACTTCGCGCTCCAAGAAGCAAGCCACGCGGCAAAAGGATTGTCCAAGTATCAAGCCATAGGAGCTCGTGTGAACCTCAAAGAACGATCACCAGCTAATTGCATGTCTTAAAGATGAGCGTTCTAATTAGCGGTTGCAGTTGCAGTTGCACAAATTTCATTTTAAATTATCTTCTTTGTACTTATTATAATATTGATAAAATCAACATTAATTGACTACTCCCCAAAGGGGGCTTTTTAGCGCTAGTACAAACAAATTGGAAACAAACATTGTAAATAAACACAGATCCTGAGTGGCAAAAGGCAGACCAGTTGACAGTATACAAAGAGCAGCCAATGAGTTGAACTCGATGTAACCGAGAACAAATTTAGTGAGTAGCAGGGAAGAGAGCTTGAACCCAGGACCACTACATTTCATATCAAGTGCCCTAACCACTTGGCCACAATGCCTCCACCTATCATTGATTTATTTATTCATCTCTCTACTTTTTCTCGGCCAATAAAATTTCAGGCGACCACTCTGCGATTTTAGATCATCAAAGGACGACTTCGAAAAAAGTTGTACTTTAAGCCAAGCACTTCGAGGAAAAGACCAGCAAACAATCGAAATTAACGTAAGTGATGTTATTTCGATTCACAAGTTCCTCATCCTTGGCGACCTTTTTGTATCACACTATACGTTACCGTAAATGTAACAAATTTCTCGTTACGATTACCTTAGTAAACGCTGTCTTGAGTGTCGGCTTCGTTCTCGATCACAACAGTTCAGATAACAAATGACTATTTCCTGAAATGATCAATAAAATTAAACTGAAATCAAATCAGTCGACAAACAAAGATTTCAAAGTCTTTCAGTCGTAACTGACTCTGTTGTAAACTTAAATTCTTGAATAAAACATTAGTTTCTAAAAATACGATATTAAGAACACAGCTTTAATCGCATAGGATTAGTTGAGAAGACACTATTTTTTTAACTCTGAGAGTGATTAGCATCTAATTTCTCCTAACAACATCGCCCCTGAATCACACATCAAGATCAAGAGAATAAGGGAAATTATCACTCACTAAAGAAACTCTTGATTGTTAAACAAATTCTCCTTGTCAGCACCTTAGGAAATGTATAGAGAACAGTATGGAGAATATGCATGCTGAAGTTAGGGTGTAAAGTAATGAGGCAGGAGAATTCCCGATCAATGTCTCTCTACCCTAGTTTGCATCTTTTTGATCGAGTCGTGTCGTTTCCACATAAAAATTGCAATCCAAACGGGCGTTCAACGGTATATGTGCAAACGTCCACCATTATGCAGGCATTTACCAAAAAGAAGAAAAACAGAGAAAGATGTTTCACCGTCTTGTCACGAGCGTGGGACAAAGAAAAAATTCTGAGTCCCCATGAGGAATCGAACCTCAGACGTTCGGATTCCGCGCTCCGATGCTCGACCACTAAGCCACAAACACTCTATGGTGAGCAAGGCCCTTTACGAAGTTCATGTATGACACCCGTCCTGCAAACCGCTAGGATCAGCGATGTCGATTTTTTTTTTCTATGTCCCTCGCTCGTGACAAGACGATAAAACACCTTTCTGTATTTCTTTACCGAGCTTAAAACTTCCCATATTTCTAATTCTATTTAGAAGACAAAAATTTGCAATACCTCGCCCTCTTTAATATCATGGAGAGCCTTTAATACCAATGTTGAGTTATTGTGGGGGAAAGTGACTTCAGCGTTAGGCTCACAACTTGGATTACCTGCCAAAAAGTATTTTAAAAAAAAAAGGAATTCACGGAAGGTTTTTTAAGCTTCGTGTGGCTTACCATCGGTGCAGAAGCTAAATAACGTTCATCTTCGCTTTTGTAACGGAGCGTTAAATACAACTTGGTCGATGGCTTTACATGTACATGTAGTGTGCACGGATACATTGTGACTTACGTGGTGAGGAAAAAGAAGTGTAATGAGTCAAATGTCCGCTTGTATCATGCATGAAACCATCGACTAATGAATTTATTATTCCACTACGATTCCATTTTCTCAGTGTTTTGGCTTCTAGTTTTCGAAATACATCCTACGGCCTTATCTGAGCATCGTAACGATGATATTAATGTGTTTTTCATGGCTATAAAAATCTGACGCACTCAGAAGTTCGTTGTTTTAAAAGTCAAGCCTAAAAAATGGAATAAAACCAAAGTTTGAATTGTTCTTGACTAAAAACAGTGAAGGTACTCACATGAACTTTGCAGTGCATACAAACCAGAACCTTCACAGTTGAGAAACTGCCCAGAAACTGTTGAGGCGCAAAAGGACATATGGAAGCAAAAAGTACATATTTCAAAATAATGCAATAACAAAGATGACAAATCGGGTCAAATGTTCTCACCATTATACATTTCTTCATAAAGTTGATCGATAAAAATATCCAGGGCTTGCCGTTCATCTTCAGTTATATCTCCAAGGTTTTCAAGATTGTGAACATAAACACTCAAGGAGCTGAAATAAAAAATGGTTATAGTACGGTTAAGAGTGGTGACTCAGTTTTCATGGTTTGTGTGTATACCAGGGCGTGAAGTTAACTTTTTTTTCTGATAGCCACTTGGCTCCTAAATTCTTCAAAGTGGTAGCCAATTCAAAAAAAGTTGGTCGCCATTTTCAAAGACAAACAAAATCTTTCTTTACGCTGTCAGCGTTCTAGATAGACCCTCCAAAATTAAGTTAAGGAAAAGATCTTTAACGTGCTACAAAGTGGACACTAGGATGGATGATATACAACGTTCAGGATCATCTAAATCCAAGATGGCGTCTAGTTATCGATCGAGATGCATGTGCTACGTTTTGGAAACAAACTTAACGAGGAAGTTTGCCGCGGATTTATCTTTGCAAATCTTTTTAATTCACTATATCTCTTGGTAAAGTTATGATGAAACGTTCTAGTCGCCAATTTGGCGACTAACTTTCAGGATTTGGTCGCCAAAGTGAAAAATTTAGTCGCATTGGCGCCTGTATTAGGTGCAATTTCACGCCCTGTATACAGTACTTGGATTCACAATTTAGGGCAGATTTGAGTGGGATGAGGCAGATTTGCCAGAATAAAACAATTCTGTTCATAACTTGCCTTGTTCCAATTCCTTGCCCGTTGATTCCCACAAGAGCCATCAGTGACAGGAAACCCTCCATTTTAAACCACTAACAGTGAAATAGGAACCATGTTATCATTGCATTAATGATGTTAAACGTAGATGTCAGGTACATGGTATGTACAATGGTATGCTTCGATTCCAAGATATAATTGCTGATTAATGAGAGGCTTATTAACCTTTTGTGGGTCAGCCCTCTGGAATTTATTCAATGTAATGATAAAACAAATAATCAAAATTTTAAGGAAATCAACAGACTACTTATAACCAAGGAGTATTTTTAAAACTCTCTCTTCAACAATTGAACTGCCTCCACGTCTCGATATAGAGATGGTGATTATGTGCACTTTAACAAATTTAAATTAATATTTTAACGTCCTGGATTAATTATTTGTTCGTGGCTGTGTATTTAGTATTTTATATGTATATACTTCAATTAATGTGTTTTAATCCAGTAGCATACATGGCCCACAAGCTTTGAAGCGTTAACTCTTATAGTGTCAAATTAAATGTTTGTATGTTTGTGTGAAATGATATCGTTAAATTAATTAAATTTTAAACTAGCAGTTACAATGTAGATCATACATGAAGTTCTGAATTCTGCTTGTTCTTACTTATCAACTTTTGCACAATGTTTGAGTGCCTTGTACACCTTACCTCCTCTAATTTCTCATCATACAGAGCATTGGACATTTGTACTCGTAGGATGTCTAACTGCTCCTTCAAGGAAACAATGAGTTCCTTTACTACATAGAATTAAATTTCTTAAAGGTGAAGAACACTCCAGAAACCGTATCATCATTTTATTGGATCAAAGTCAGTAACTGAGCAACTGTACACTTACCCCCCCCCCCCTTTCACCCAACAACAGTCAACTGATAACAAGTTATGGTTAATGTTGGGTTGGGGGGGGGAGGGAGAGGGGTAGGTTCGCAGTAGCTCAGATACTGACATTGATCCATTTAATCTATGTACACGTAGATGTAAAATTATGACATTGCCTGTGTTTTGTACCTGATAAGAAAACAAAAGTTTCTTTATGTATTCATTTTTTTTGGAAAGCCACATGGTTTCATTAACCCTTTACACCCTAACATCAGTATGTGGACTTTCCATATTGTGCCCTATACTGGTGACAAGAAGAATTTGTTCAATAATCAAGAGCTTCTTTAGTTGGGGATGATTTCCTTTATTCTTGTCACCTAAATGTGTGATTCGGGATGATTTTGTAAAGAGAAATTAGGTGCTAATCACACTTAAGGGTTAAAAGGGTCATAATAATAACACTGCTGTTACCAAACCTTAAACTGATCTCCTAGTAATTTGTGAACAATTTGTTGCCCTCTATTCACCACAGAGTGGCAAAAAGATTCAAATACATCCTGCATCTTCTTGGGATCTGGTGCCTGAAGCAAAAATAAATAGTAAGCAAAGAAAGTACCAGACAAAACAAACAGAAAAAGAAAACAATTTTTTCGGAGAATTGGAGGCACTGGAGGCTCTGTATATTCATGTATTTAAATTGAAAAATGCAAAACACTTTCTCATGCTTTTGTTTAACCCTTTCACCCTTGGAGTGACCAGCATCTAATTTCTCCTTACAATATCTCCCCTAAATTAACCACTAAGGTCATGAAAATAAAAGAAATGATTGCCACCTTAAGCAGGGATTCTTTGTATGCTATATTTGCCATATTTAGACAGGCTGACCTGGTTCTGCTTGAAGCTGGTTTAAATGGGGACCTGTATAAACAACAACCAGGCCAGACCACAACACTAGGAGCTGCCTTCCCCACTCTTTGTGAGAAGTGCATGGATGCATGGGTTCTTTTAACCCCGTTAACTTCCAAAAGTGATTAAATTGTAATTTCTCCCTATAATATCTGTACATTATCCAGCCACCATGTAATGAGAATACTCAAGCTTATCAGGAAGTTGTTATCTTGATCTAACACCAAATTCTCATAACTTATTTAGGAGGAATTGTGTGCCGGTTAGAGAGGAGAATTAACAATCAGATCTTGGGAGTTAAAGGGTTCACCTGAACAGAGAAGATGGGGGAGACAAGGTCAGGGGTAATTATTCTCCTTATCCAGAAAGACTAGAATGTCTATTCATTTGTGGATGTCATAGAATGTCTATTCATTTGTGGATGTTGTTGCAAAGGGAACACATTTTTTTTATTCAAGACCGGCTGGGTGTTGGTCCAGTTTGGGGCTTGAAGGCTTGACCTCCTGTATAGCGGTGCGATGCTCTACAATGGGAGCTAACCAAGTGTGGTTAAAAGACCTTAGGAATTGTATAAAGAACAGTATGAAAAAATACAAACTGATGATAGGGTGTTAAGGGTTATAAGATTTTATGCTAGATGAAGTTGTGGTGATAGAGTTATCTGTTTCATTTCATAGCAATACTTACTTGCAATACTGTTGCAATCATTTGTGCAATAAGCATCACACTTGCAGTTTCTGGGGGATAGTGCATTTTTCTAATGGAAAATCACACTCAAGTTAAACAGTTACTAAAACTGAAAATCATAGAATGAATGCAATTTAAGTGAAAGATAAATTGATTTGAAAGTTCTGTGAGGAATAGATATAAAAAAATTAAAAAAAAAAATGATGAAAAACCTCCAGGATTCTTGTAGCTGTTCTAGAGGATGGCTGGGATCTCCTTCATTTTGTCCCAAACAAAGAGTCCTGTGGTAGTGATCCCAAGCACGCTGTCTACACTCTTCACTGCAATATTTAACCTGTAAAGAAAATTTAAGGGATATGCAGGAGTGCTTCCATTTGGTCCAGCTCACTTCAATTTAAATAAATCGAAACGCATCTCGAACACTCTTAAACTTAAATAAAGATCTGAACCTGCGAGTGTCCGATTACCATTTGCCTTTGAATGCAGTTTGTGTTAAATTAGGTTTCATACCTTTCCTTAGTCTACCTCAACCAAAGTTTACAAAGCAATACGCACGCAAACATGAGTAATACCTGACAGTTATGGCAGCTAATAATTTTAAGTCCCATACGTGTAATTTCACAGCACTTGGATGCATAAGGAAGTTCCAAGCTGTCATTTCCCGATAACCTACGCGCCATCTGCTCAGCTGTTTCCAAAGACCTCAAACAATGAGAACAAGCTGTGTACTTGTAGAGAGAATTCCACAAAAACTGGCCACAAATCAACGGCTTTTCTTCAAAAATGAGCTCTCCTTCTCTGAAATCCTTCTTGGCAAAGAGACCTTTTCCTTTTTGTAGACTCACATCCTTTACAAGGACGTTCGAGAAGTGAGAAAGGTAAGAAAGTAGTGTTGTTTCTTCGAAGGTCAGCGCGGCAGCCATGATGCTTTTCTGGGTGAGTCCGCGATGATAAAATTATCAGCGGGCTATTGGCGGGAAACCCTTTAGCGGCTGGCTGGTTAAAAGGTGTGAGACTTTTTAATCAATGAATTCTCTTTTCCTCTCGATAGATTTCGATGCTGAAAACGTTTATGAAATTCCTAATCTTTCAAGTTTAGGAAATTTTCCTTGAGTTAAGAGACAACGACATCACTCTATAAAACTTAAGACGTTGTTTTTTCACATTTTCGAGGTAGGAACAATAGATTGAAAACCAACACTATGAACAAAAAAACTCAAGGCATCGAAGTATACGTAGCTAGTGTGAATTCTGCCAAGAGAGCGGAGAATTGTAATATCTCCGAGACTAACGCCTGTGTCAATGAATGAAGTTTCCATTGCTTTTAAACTATTCAGGAGTAACTACAAGGTAGAGATATAAACGTGGAGGATACGCCATTATTCACACAGTACGTACTTCATTTTTTTCCTAAATCCAGAAATAACGAAACGATACAATTATCCAGCGCATAAGCCATCACTTCTTTCTAGAAATTATGATATTTAAACTTAAAAAGCTCTTCTACATTAACTGTTTTCTGACAATAGAAACCCTAGCTGCACATAGAATACTCAGAGTTAGACTTCTTGAAACATAAATTAAGAAAGGTTATCACAATTCACAATTATATTATGGAAAGGAAAGAAACATGAAAAAAAAACTGATCCGAAAAGTTGTTATAGACTAAAAAAAAAAACTACCTTTGCATTTGTGATCCTGACCACATCCAAAGAAATGGGGAATTCAGAAGTTCTTAATATTGTACATTTACTAAGCATTTACCCATTCTTTTTTTCAGCTTGCAGAAGTTAAATGTTCAAGATGAAAAGTTTCATAGTACAGTGAAGAAGGCTGGAGATACTATGAATAAAAAACAGTTTGGTCCTCTTGATATTGCTTTAACCAAGAGAAGAGCACGTGTTCATACAGAATCTATCAAGAAAAGGAAAATAACTAGAAGAAGTATTGCTGGTAAGATTGTATAACTACAGAGTGTTAAAGGAAAATTGTTACTCCAGTTTGAGCTTAGAAAGATTGTACCAAGAGTTTTTGCTGCCAATTTGCAGCTGGTTTTTCCCTACAACTAGGCAGTTTGGGAAGCTGCAAAACTCTAAAGGAAAATTTTCTCTTTCAAATTGACACTTTTAATCCCTATGGTATCAACAAATGCTTTTCATTCAACTAACTTATTTTTGT
The DNA here is from genome assembly GCF_036669915.1 of Pocillopora verrucosa. NCBI lineage: Eukaryota > Metazoa > Cnidaria > Anthozoa > Scleractinia > Pocilloporidae > Pocillopora > Pocillopora verrucosa. Next base: position 2,454,257 of record NC_089312.1, read on the forward strand.
TTTTCTCATTACAATTATCCCACCAATAGTGTAGCTCCATTTTCTTTATATAAACCCACTCAAAAACCCACAATTCCTCAATTTGCTCTGATGAAGTGCTAATGCTTGAAACATCAGCTTTGAAACTTTTACAGCTGCCAATTTATGTTATCGCCTCAGTTGATAATACCAATTGAAATTTCTTTTAATTCTACCACCACAGGCCTAGGGAAAAATTAAAGTTTGGTATCTTGGTACTGTTTTCCTCACTTCAATTTCTATCAATTCATTAATGAATGCAAAAACTCACAAAACCAAGTGTCGTGTTAACAGGACTATTGAAATAGCTATAATAGGTCTCAAACCTGCTTGCAGAATTTCCACTTGCATTAGAGTGCTTTATTTCATTTATTTATTTATTTATTTGTGATAGAGGTAGTTGATTGTCATATTTCTAAATTTTATAGATAGAATGACCTTCCCAGAAAACCTTGGTGATAGCTTTCATCAGGGAATGCTTAGCAACATAGAAGATTGCCTTGAAAACATCAATACAGATAAAGAATTTCCAGCACCGAAGACATTTAAAGCAATTAGAAAATCAGAAATAACACTAAGTGATGCAAAGAAGTTTGAAATTTCTAAAACACCTGCTTTATACATAAATAACTTTTCTGAAGCAAACCAGCTTGGCAAACCATTAATTCCTAGGACTCCACACTTCCCATTAACAGTACATCAGATGGGAGAACAGAAAGCCTGTTCAACTATACCAGAGACACCTCTCTTTGCACATACATCTCATGAGGTGGCAGAGTATTGTGACAGACCCTCAATACTCCTACATACCCCAGAAACACCAGTAGTGTTATTGGGGAAGAAAGAGAAATATCAGACTAGATGTGTCGTGAAATGGGGAAAACAGCCTGTGCAAGTAGTTCCTGAAACCCCAGCTCTAAAATTGAAATTACCCTATGAGTTGTCACTTTATGACTAACTTGAAAACTGAGTCAGCTAACAGACAGCATGCAAAAGCAGGATACCAAACCTTAGAGCCAGAACAAGTCAAAGCAAAAAATAAAAATTGTGTTTGGTCTTTGTAAGTTTAATCTACTTTGAACACAAATTGTGGTACATTAATTTAAGAGCTCAGAACTAATCATGATAATTCATGAAAAATTGGTACATAAATTTATATCAGTGTTGTTACTATATACACATGCAAGAATATTAAAAATAACTCTTTCTTATTAAGTAACATTAATAGTATTCTTTTAAACCTGAAACACACAAACAAGACATTAATTGAATGTATGAATAATGATAAACACAGCCAGATCTGAGGCTTTTAGAGAAATCTATCACTTGCTGATTAAGAATGGTTATTTTCTCTAACAATTCTTACAAGGGATGAATTTTTTACATGTTTAGCCTTTCCAAAACATGAAAGTAAAATGAAAATGTTTACCTCACAATGTTCATAAACCCACGATATACATTGATTCTATACACTATTAATAATATGCCAATATTGTTTTTGACATATATTTCATCACAAACAATTCCAAACAAGTGAAAGAATATTATTTACATATATGTACAGTTATTATTATTGTATCATGATCATATCTCTATTTCAAGTTTGATTGCTGAGGCTTACATTACAGGGAGATTTGAATGAGACCTAAAGGGTTAAACCAAGAGATTCATCCAGGTAGAGGGATCTATGAATTATTTATCTCATTGGTAGGGAAAGCATGTCACCTGCCAGGTTCAGTCCTTACTACATTCTTCACTCCACTCTTTGTGAACACTAGAAATTTGTCTGGAATGTGATTTTTTTTATAAAAACAAGATAATACCACCTGAGAAATCTAGACAAAGGAGCACAAGTAATTTGTGGTTTGGTTTGCTAATATGCCCTGATCTCCTATTTGATTAGTCTTACTGAACACAGTTTAAAATAATGTTTCCTTCATATTTCAGATGCTCATGTTTGATAGCAATGTGAGAATGTGTTTCAATTTATATGTATTATCAAAACCTATACAACTAGTATTCATAACTTGTCAACTCAGCATCTGAGCCAGCTTGAAGATTTGTGTGAAAAAATGGCCCGTGCATTCACATTTTTGTGAACACATATTTTTTCCCTCAGCTGAGAAAAGAAATTCATGAGAAGAATTATTATGAGTTCTCTGATGTCTGCACTTCTGTGTCAGGGGGGATAAGGGGCCTGGAACTCTCATCATCCACCCTACTTTCCAAAAATATTTCACCATTTTCAATGTCGTCAGCATCATCGTCCAAATCCTCATTTGCAAGTGGGTCTACATAAGGGGGAGGGGCACCTTCCCCATCAGATGGAGGTCCCAGACTACCCATGGCTTCTACTTCAGCGTAAGATGGCAGTTTGTAGTTGGGATCAGAAAAAAATTCGTCATAGGGAGTCAGTGGTTGATTTTCTGTTCTGGCTGGAGCCAATGGGTAAACAAAATTCCTGATGTGTCCATGCCATCCGTAATAACGTCTGCGGTGATATGCACAGCAGCACCCCAATAAACTTATAACAGCCCAAACCAACCAGAACCCTGCAAGTCAGCAAGTAATATTGTTCTCAATTCCACAGACATTTCAGCATTTTCAGAGTAAATTTAGGGGTTTTTAGGGATGGTTATTTGTCTCTATTGCTACATAACTGATAATTGGTCAGAGCCAAGGAAAAAGGGTGAACTCGAAAAACAAAAGCTCTAGAAAACCAGCTCTAGGCCAATTTTCATCACCAATTCAGTTCATAAAACCAGATTTTCTTGCCACAAAAACACACACCTACCCACGGACCCACAAAACAGAAAAGAAGAACAACAACAAAAATCAAAACAAGAACAAAATTAAAAGAGGATCACTTACACCACGTCTTGTAGTACTTGAAGTAGGTACAGCAGTCATAATCTCCACAGCATTGGCCTACATTGATATTTTTTAGAAAGGTAAACAAAGAAAAAAAATTAAATGAAAATATTAGAAAAGCCGACTAGTCAAACAGGCCTCTTCAATGTGCTGTTGGAGTTAAATGTAGGAAGTAACAATTGTGACCTCGATTTGAGAGTAAACTTTGAATATTACGGCTGAATCATTGAGATGAAAGTTTGTTTTGGGTAAATTTTAATTATGTTACGAAGACATAAAATGTATGAATATTTAGTTAAGCAAGCGTTCTTGCCGTTTCCGAAGTGTTGTGTTAAGAACTAAGTCACAGAAGACTCCCACCAAACGTAAGAATTAATGGACTTTACCTTCATCACAGAAGTATTCTTTTCCTTCCACAGATCCGCAATATTCCTTTGCCTAAGGAATGCAGACGGTACGTAGTTACGATTGATGTATTATTAAACAAATGTTGCGAAAAGTTGGACCATTTTGTTCATTTAATTTTATCACATATTCACAATAGTAATCGTTGGATTCTATCTCCAATTAGAAGATTCCAATTAGAATGAATTTTTTCTCTGTACCCTCCCGTTGGCAAGCAGGAAGGAGGTTGAAGTTAATATTTCCACAACAACAAGGTTATAATTGTTAACTTTACATCATTTTCATTTTAAGCATGATTGCATACCCTGAAGTGTTTCCATTATCAAGCCGTCGGTGTATTCAGTGATCTTGAGAGCCCTTTAAAACGGAACTCGTGAAAATCGAACGACCTACCAGTCTGAGTTCTTGTCTGATACAGATTAAAATATAGTTTTGTGTCTGGGCGCGTTCAGATAACACAAAAACAAATTACATCCGTTTTAAAATAGTGCTTTCCGTAACGATGCAAATTTTAACGTTTTCAAGATTTGCTACCTACCAATGCCACTTCGAACCAAAGATTGGCTGCAGTAAAAAGAAGAAGTAATCGGGATGGAAGCGGGTCCATGATGCGATTTCAAGTTTCCTGTACAAATGACATTTAGAACACAAACACATCGAATAACGACCAAAAAGACGCATCGCTTTATTGGTGGACCAATGATAATTAAGCGAGTCACGCAACTTAACGTGGCGTGACTTTAGTTAGCACTCACTTATCAAGTTCTTTACTTCTGTAAATACGATGACAAGACTCATTTGATTTGACATGCACGGAACGTAAATTTTTTATGGTATCATTTGTCTATCTATAGTAAGCGCATGAAGTAGCTTGAATTAAACAGGCAATTTTCGTAAAGTATATTCGAAATTAAAACTCAACACATTCGAAAAGATCCTTGATATGATAATTCAGTCGGGAACGAGTTAGCTGAAGCTGTTTCTGTTAGAGTTGAAGGTTTCCCTTTTCCGTTCGAGAAAATGTATGATGAATTTATTTTTTAGCCATGTTGATTCAGCTATCTATGTCAATCAACATTCGCTAAGTAATTTGTTTAGCGTAGACAATGTTTCACCCGCAAATTACGACGCTAAGTAGAGAGAACGAATGTACAGAAAATACACTTTTTTAAAATGTTATCTTGTCTCAAGTAGTATTTTCTGGCTAACATAAGAAATTTATTTCAAACATGTGTTTGGCAGACCTAGGTGAATGAACTACTTTTCACATATGACAGCTGAATAAAGCTGCATTTTAAATAGTAACACTCGCTATATAATATTTAATGAAGTTTATACGATCCAACGATACAGAATCTAAAGAACAAAGAATCAAGCATAAGTTATGGGGAATAGGGATAAAGAATGGAACCTGAATTTAGAATTGTTCACGAACAAGGAAAATGGATATAATTTGGGGAAGTGGATGATGGAAAATTGCGGAGAATTCAAAGACAGTCGAATATGAATGAAAATAACCGGAAAGAAATGGGGATGGCTAGCGAACCACAGTAATATTTCTGTTTACGTTTGCTCCTTACTATTTATTTACTGATGTGTGCTTTACCTTAAGCAATGTTTTCTCAGTCTTCAGGGTTAGTGAGCAAAGATAATGGCCTCGTTCTGGGTTTCCAGCGTCGCTACCGCCCCTCTTTGCCATAATATTTAGACGAAGAGAATGGTTCCTACAGTTCCGTTACGCGCTAGAAGGGCAGAAAATACACATCTTTAAGATTATGTTACAACTTCATATCCCGATAGGATTTGATGCGGGCTTCCAAGAATTGCGATGTTATCAAAGTTAGTAAGAAAGCAACGGAAAAGAAAAAAGATCGATCTCCGAATGATGAATAATGTTGGACATCTGCCACGAATCTAGGGCAAACGGGAAAAATAGGCAGTGTATAAGACTGCATATGGCACAATTTTTATAGCATTGACAAGAACTAGAGGTTGTATAATGACGCAACAAGATAGTGTTCCAGGAGATTTGTATTCACATACAAAACAGAAAAACCACAGCATCCCACCTCTTTGTAAGTACCCTGTTCCACAAGAAAAAGATGATTCAAGAACATATTGACTAATGTAACTGACCGAAATTGGCTACTGGTGTCAGAAAATCCAAAATTGGCCATAACTGTCCCACATCCAAAATCGGCCACTTGCGTCTGCAAACAAAATCACGCACAAGTGTTTAAAAATCGGCAATTAGTGTCCAACATCCAAAATCGCTCACTAGTGTCCAAAATCAAAAATCGGCCATTAAGAACCAAAATCCAAAACCAGTTACTAGTGTCCGAAAATGTCACTAATGTCCAAAAATCAAAATTCGGCCACAAGTGTCCAAAATCCATAATCAGCCACTCGTCTCCAGAATCCAAAATCAGCTACTAGTGTCCAAAATCCAAGACCGGCCACTAAATTAATGTCCAAAAACAAAATCGGCCACTAGTCTCCAATATAAAAAATCGGCCACTACTATCCAAAATCCAACATCAGCCACTATTATCCAAAATCCAAGATCAGCCACAAGGGTCCAAAATATAAAATAGGCCACTAGCGTCCAAAATCGAAACTTAGCCACGAGTACAAGGTAGAAGGAAAACCCCGAGACAAAACAAGACCTAAACAGAAAAAGGAAGGAAAGAAAAGGGAAGAGAGAAATTATCAAGCAAACACTAACTCTCATTTTAATCTGCAGTTGACACATATCTTACAATTGTTGAATCAAAAGCTGACATAACAGAACTTTCGTACCAATTTTTTGGTAAAAATAATAAATGAACGAAAAAAGTTATCTATTTTGATTTTCCTCAAGTGATACGCACGTGAATCACCATTTTATTCCAATTTCATTTTACAGAGGTCAGACTTTCAAACAGTTTGCACCGTCGCACAAAACACATTTCACTCTATTTCCCCGACCTTTAAACAGTGTATAGTAAAAATGTAAAGTAAAACTCTTTTAATGAACAAATAACCTTTCTATATCATCTCGATACATCATTAAAGATAAGCTAACTACAGAAACTGCAGGTATCCAACGTAATACCAGAAATCATCAACCCACGAGAAGAGGTTTGCCGAGCGTTTGACACTATTTTATACTCCATACTTCATAATTCCGCGGACTTGCTCGCAGGTTACCCACAGTTTAACCATGATTTAGTACTCGCGTTTACTCGCGCTTCTGGTCTTCTACACGTTTCTACGACTTTGAGTTCGTGTTGGCTTCGTGTCATATTTCTGTCTCTTGTACGATTGGCTGCTGAGACATGTTTAGCTTTGGTTGTATTACACTTAATAGAGCGCTCTATGTTAATTCTTTCAGACTCTGCGTTTAACGGAGGAGCAGAAATCCTTCGTATCCTCAGTTGTCACATGGAAAAATTAGTAATTCCCACGACTACTTTATCAATTGCTGAGAAGGAGCTTCCTCGCCATCTGGGAAGGTTCATCAATACTCCAGTCCTATGACAGCAATGACAGCAATGACCGCAAAATTTGGCCCGAACGCCTGGTTTGGCCAAGTTAAATCATTACTGTTTGGTTGTATTTGTATTAGACAATCAGTTATCAGCACTCCTGCACAGTATACTAACTGCTGACAAACGAATATATATAGAGGCCCACATAAATGACATCTTCGTCTCCTTGGTTAGCATCAATCGATTCGCTTAATAACCTGTGACTGTCTGCTAAAACCTGAGAGGGCTGAGAGGTCTGAGAGGTATATAATATTTTAATTAAACCGAACGATGCCACCGTTCTTACAATAACAAGGGTTGTAAATTCATAGTTGATGTTTAGATGCAACACAAAAGAAAGATTCTCCTCCTGCTAATCATCGTCACTGTCCTCATAATACTCCAAATCTGGGTCCATGTCCATGGATTGAAAATCAACCCGATACCTAAGAATACCTGGGAAAAAAAAAATGAAACAACTGTTACAACTAGATCATTGAGGCTAATAAACAAAAATCGAACACAATAAAATACGTAATGGTTAGTGCACTGGACTCCAAGTTCGAGACCTAGCTGGGTCATTGCGTTGTGTTCTTAGGAAAAACACATTCCCCTCACAGTGCGTCTCTCCACCCAGAAGTATATAATGGGTAGCAGGGTGAATTGTCTGGGAAGCCTGATGACATACTGATGGGTAACCATGTTATGGAATAGCATCCCATCCAGGGAGGAGTAGTCGCCTTGATGTTGAGGAAACTGGTAGAAGCTCACACTGGTGAGACACTTGGTTTGAGCACAGACTTAACCTACCTCAGCAACACTTAACACATCAGAAAGGAAGCTGTCATACTCTATCTTCAAGCAAATAGACATTAAAGACTCTTGGTCTTTGAAGAGGAAGGTAACCCAACGAAGAACCATCAGAGAAAGATGAGAAACACCTAAAAACCTGCTGTTCTGATACATGATTCTTCTAAAGTTGTTGAGAGTATAAACAACAAGCCATAGCATCACCTCCAATTCCTCCAAAGCCTTTGCAAAACTGTGCTCCTTCTTGTGATTTGTCTGTTATGATTTCCAATGTTGCACCTTAGGGGATAAAAATAATAATTATAATAAAGATCACGACTCATACAATCTCGGTTGGCATTGCAGTCAATTAACAGTTTTAAAAAAGTCTGCTTTAACAATACTCATCAGAAATCTTTACTCAATAGTTTTTTCATGACACATCAAATACATACTGTGCACTCACTTACCAAAACTCTTATAATTGTTTGCAAGCCACTCCAGCAGAGGCATCTTTTCTATCAGTTCTAACTCAACTCCAGTCTAATAGATAAAAAAAAAATTACAGATTATGAGTTAAACCACTCAACATGACTAGATGAAAGTTTATGTTAGATAGTCTTGGACAACATATAATCTTGACTTTCTAAGTAGAAAACCAGAGGTTTCTCTCATAGCACAGTTGTGCCCATGAAAGTAACACAGTACTCATGTGCTCGTAAACAGAGAAAAAGGTGCACTAAATGTTCCTTAGTGATCCAGGCTTTATCTGTCAATGTTTTTGCTACTTAGGATTAAAAGAACTAATTCATTGTACCTCACTGTCTATGGAGTATGTCTTGTCTTTTTCTTGCTCCGGATTGAGATGAAGGATTTTCTCCTCTATGGACAAATTTAATCGGCTATTTCATAATATGCATCAACATACTAACCAAATACACATCTACAGTCACTGCAAGTACACAATAGCCTCAGGCAAAGTACAAAAAATTGAGCTTTCTACTGAGATCCATTGTCATTCAATGTCCTTGTCAGAAATTCTACCCCAAAGATGATTTTTGCTTTTCACATCGGCAGCTTGCTCAAGAAAGGACTTGGCCAATCCTATAAGTTGTGGCTACCAGTGCTAGCATCAGAACATTCTAAGAACTTTATGAATCAGCATACAATCTTTCTTACTGTAAACCAGCAGATTAAACAGTTTTGTGCTTTGCAAGGTGATTTCTCGCTTACCATCTGTTTGATGATTTTTCAAAACAATTCGGTGGATTTCCAGATTTTCCCACACAATGAGGATGTCCACTGCTCCCATTTCGAGTCCCTGATAAGCAAAAAAGAAAGCCAATAATTATTTTATTTCCTCCTTTCCTTTTACAAAGACAAAAAAAATTCAAGAAACAAAACCATATCAGCTATAATAGAATAAATTGACTTAAAATGAACATTATACAAAGAAATTTCACTTTTGAAGCTTTGGCAAATAAACTGCCTCTAACCATTCAGAAATGATGTGCATAGAATCTTGAGAGGATCACTTTGAAACTTTACTCAGAAACTCAAAAACTGTTGACCTTTTTTTCCATTTTTTTCTGCTGCCTGATTGACTTTTCCCTTGAAACATGGTAACAAAATCATTTCTGGTAATCATGGTTTTCTTAGTTTTCTACCATTTTTATTCTGGCCTGTTTTAGAACAGATAAATGTAGCACTGTACAATGTTGTCTTGATTTATGTTCACACTAGCTAGTTGTACCTACTAACAAACCTTTAAGGTGTCTTCCACACCAAAGCAGTACTTTCCAGTATCTTGAGAGATTTCATCAAAGTACCTCCCTGTTTATCAAAAAATATGATGTTAAATATTCACTCCTTGTGTTCCAACAGATTTCACTCAAATAAGTTTCCAGCTACACTGAACATGCACAGGTGTACATATAACTTTTGTGTGAATATAGCAATCCACCCCAAGATTAAAAGTTAAAAGAGGAAAAAATCATTTGATTCAGAGTTAATTACTAATAAGTTACTCAATAGCAAGGCTGAGGTTGACAAATATTAGACAAAATTGGAATCAGCACTTCCTTCACTACTAATGGAATTTAATTTAATGCACCCTTAAGTTAGAGCTTGTCTCAGATACATACCTATGAGCTTCTTCTCTTGAATGAACTTGACATTAGCTAGTACCTCTGAGGCAAGTTCAATCGCCTAAAATAAAACATCATATTGTAACATAGAGATATTTGTGTAAACTTACAATAACAGTGATGTGAAAAAAGGCTATAGGATGTGCAAGGTAGAAATGTGCATCATACAAAAACAATGTAAATGATGAAAATACAAAATAACTGTGCCACTTCTGTAACCAAGGTCACAAAAGCATAATTCACCAATGTCACAACCGAAGGCAAACAACAATTTCAACTAAATGTAACAGTACCAATCAACACTTAAGAACAAAGAATGCAAAAACAGCAATGATTTTGGATGGAACGCATTGTTTTTCTCCTGTTAGCAGAATGGTTGGTTTGTTTTATTGACCCCAGTAACAATGGTTGCACTATCAAGGTTTGATGTTCATTTTAATTTGACAATTAAAACCAATTTTGAGATCTAATTTTAACTTATGTTTTTAAGGGTTTATTTTCTGATCACTCAAAGAAAACTCTTTTGCCAAAGTAATTTACATTTGTACATTGATTCCACTGCCAGAGATCTCTCCCAGAAAGTAAAAACTTATTGCACTTCAGCAAAGCCAAAAAACAACCAAACAAGTCTTCTTTACATTTTCCTAACATAACCCTTTTTCATACTTTTTCCAGATAGTCAAAATAAGTTTGCATGTTTCCACTCTTTTTAATAGAATTGAATACCTGTATGTAATTAAAATTGTACTAACCTGGTTGAAACCATTCTCACCACCATAGGAAACATCAACAAGCTTCAAAACTTTTGTTTGCAACCTCTAGAAATATGAACACAGTATCAAGGCGAGTTAAAATTGCAAAATAAGTAAGAATATATGGTGCAACTTGGCAGAATGAATACACCTGTATGTTTGTGAAAAAATATTATAAAAGTTGTATGAGCCTGCAAAATTCTCCAATGAGTAAAAGATCTGCCTTATGAAAGCAAATTAACAAAGGAGAGTGAAAAGACTCAAACACAGGTTTACTTTAGACAGCATAAAACCATACATCTGAAGACTACACAATGCATGGGGAACAGCTGTCATTGTATACAAAAGATATTTTAGCACCAGTTCAACAACTTTTGTTATTTGATTGCTAGACATAAAAAGTCAACTTAAAAACTACTGTACCTAGGGTCCAGAGGACTTATCTTTCTCCCAAAGCTATGGAAAATAACAATGAACTCTCACACAATTACATGTATCATTACCAGACACTAGCAAAAGGCATTTCCCCCTTAAAAAGATAGTGAAAGCTAGTTTGTTGTGTCCTTTGTGAAGAAAATGGGTAAATACCTGCTGATTCTAGGAAATCACCAAACTACAAAGCTCACCTGATCAAACATGTCAGACTGGCTCAGCTCAGTCTTAAAATCAGCAGATCCAGCCAAAATCAAACCAGTTATGTTTGGCTAAAACAAAACACAAAAATGAAATTCTTCTATGCTTGTTGTATATATCAACAGCATCTAACAATAGCTATTACCCCCACTACTACTGCAATTTTTAATGTTATGTTTATTTTCAGATTAAGAAGTCTTATTTTCTTAGGTGACATGAGAGGATTGACATTTTGAAATTCTGATTTTAATAAAATAACTAAATACCCTGTCATTTGTGATGAAAAGCTGAACAGCAGTCTCAGCAACTTTTCTGACATAATTGTGACGTTTCTCCATTCTCAGACGAGCAAAACGAAGAGCAGACTGTCCACCACGTCCTAAAAAAATGAAATATAATGTATTAGCTAAAAAAGTAAAATAAGGCTTCAGTGTTCCAATCCATGCATACATGTACACTCTAATTGCCCTATTTGGGTAATTCTGTTTGTGAAAGTAAAAAATTAGACCATGTAATATACAGTCAAAGTGGTTTGCTTGTGGCATTGGAAATCATCTAGAGCAGTTACTTTTTAGAGAATGTCAGCAAGAAATTATCCTAAATCAGGATTTTCAATAGGATTGAAGAAGGTGGCTACCCCAGTAAAGCAGCTGCCAGAGAATTTCCCTCTTGTTGTCTCAATACTTCCATTCATGATAAAGTGGCTTCAAACAGAGTTTTTGGTATTAAACTTCCAGAAACAATCATTACATATTTGTCTCAATTATAACAATTGTTTCACTGATCATTTTATTTCTGATCAAAATCTTCCATTTGCTTGCTTGCAAGTCTGCTCCCTGAGTTTCACACAAAAAGTCCTGAGTGAATATGTTCTTAGAAACTCAAAATCTTTTTTTTTGGCTGGAAATGTTTGAAATATATACTGGCTTATGTGTGATAAGATAATACCATGTAGTCATTTTAATCAAAACTTGTTTATAAACCCAAAAGTCAACTGAAAGAACTCTAGAAGATCTCAAGGTATTTTATTAAACCTCATTTTGTGAGTTTGCTTGAAAGCGTCCAAAGTATACCTGGCAATTCACAACAGAATACCTGCTGGAGCTCCAACAGAAGCCAGGTCTAATTGAAAGCACTGTAAATATTCCTTGATTATTTTACTAACCATGTTTCTTTGGAAGATCTACCGTGAATTTGTGAAGAACTTCTCTGGTATTTCCACAGAGTGTACCAAACAGCGCACCGTTACCATCCATCACAATAAAACCAAACTTGTTGTCATCTGCCAGCAAGGCATTCAGGGCCTGCATAAAGGCAAAACACACGTTTACCACTACACAATACACTTGCATACAACTTATAAAATGTAATATTTTCATTGTCAGGGTTAATTTACGGATTGATCATTCAGATGGAAAAAAAATTTATGACCATAAATATCGTAACTATTTTTAAACTCATCTAAACAATGAATGAAAATTTACTTATGTGAGGAAGTCTTAGGAATTTCAAACTTTCAATTTCATTTCAAAGCACACAAGAAGGGAAACCCTGGAACACTGTTACATAGATTTATATCAGAACTAACATAATTACATGCTCATGTGTGTTCTTTACTACAGAACACAGATGTGAAGAGATAGGGGGGATTGAGTATGTCTGTAGTCTGGCAGTAAGCAGAATTGTTCAGTTTATATCACACCTGCCTGCTAACCAGACAAGTCAAAGCCTTTGTTATTCTTCCAATGAAAATCAAACAAGCAATTCTGACTCTGCTTGAAGATAATTTGATTCAAGGTTTTGGAAGATTTAATATTATATTTGAAAGGCATATACTGAGTACTCTACTCTACTCAACTTCCGATCGATAAAAAACACAAATCACACTTCCTCCAGCACACTTAAGTACTATCAACTATCAACTCATCTGAGTCATTACTACATGTGAACAGTAACACTGTACAATACTTGATTTGCTAACAAACCTCTGTATGAAACTTGTTATCACAGAGATATAATGATGTGTTGATTGGCTTGAAGGGCTCAAAGTCTATGTTGACCTTCTTTTCCTTGCCATCTTCAGTTACGATTGTTCCACAGTAAACTACAAGGCCATTTGTGGGGACTGAAACAATAGAGGTTTAGAATTAGTGGAATGTAATGCAATATCAGGAGGGTGCACATCACATTAAATAGTTTCTTTTTTTATTTTCCAAACTCCTCCACAGGATACAACTTGTAACAGCTTCCTCACAATGTCACTGAATCATAACTAGAGGAAAGCTTGGTACAATGTCGCCAGAACATATGACTAGTGGAGTTATCCATAACAGCTGTTGAAGGTTACATGTGCATCCATCAAAAACCTCTGAAGGAAGGGAAATGACAAACTCTTCTTTTCAAAGAAGAGGGATGAATAGAAGCTTCATGTGAATAGAAAGGTGAGACAAGAGGGTGCATGGAGGAAAGTAGAAAGAGAAGGATGATAACATTCAACAGACAAAACAGACAAAACCTGGGGAAGGAGAAAGGTGAGCAGGCAAAGAAGTGCCTGGGAAGAAATTGGTGATGAAACATGGGACAGAGGGGTAAGGAGAAAAAGTCTGGGTCTTCTGAAAGATTTGATAAAGGTAGATGTAGTGCTGAAGCAGATGTTAAGTTTCATGATACATGAGGCCATTTGTGCTCATCACAGGTTGCTAAAAGGTTAGTTAAAGATACATTATAAGAGCAGCAAGTGTTAAAACACACCTTTTGAGTACAGCTTCAACCTTTGTTGTACAGATGTGATTGCACTAAGGACAGACAACCTGCAAATAGTAATTCAGTGAAAAATCTGTTGAAAAACATAAAGTGTTTAAAGAAAATTTTAATGTGTAAATGTGTAATTTAACTCTTCAAAAACTATACTTGGTAACATGAAGTCACCTGTTCACTCTACTCTTGATATTTGATGCAGTTCCAAACTCATCTGCCAACATCTTGGCTACACGAGAGATCTGATCTTTTGGAGGGATGATCAGAGAGATCATGCTTGTTCCATTCCTGAGAACAAGATATAACATAGGAAAAAAATACAGCAAAGTATGTCAATCAATGCTTGTAATTTGCAGTGGATCTACAGACATCAAAATGTTATCTAACAGTAAGCGAGATTGTTCACTACAGTCACACTTGCCAAAAGGTCTGGATAGCAGCAGATATGCCACAAATTTAAGAACATATATAACATTTTTTAAAGACATGTTTGGAAAGTTCTTTTGTCATCTTCAGTTCTAATTTATACTAAGTACAAAGTTGACTTTAAAGTGTGTAACAAAATGCTGATTGGATGAAACAAACAACAGAAACAGATCAATGAATGCAATTACAAGGAAAGTTTCAAATCAACATGATAAAGTTGATGATTAAGTGTAGGTTGCTCCCATTAAATGTGAATAGCTTTTATGATTTTAAGTTGGAGAGTTGTGGAAGCATGATCTGAGATGCTTAAACACTCATCATAACATAGAGTGTGATACTGTTGAGAATTTTACAAATGTCTGAAAATGTGAGAGGTCCTATCTCACTGACCAAGAGCTCACGCTTGCCTGCTAACCAGGTTAAGGGTTTCTTTTCTTCCATGAATTATCCAATAAGCAGGAAGTTGATTGCTATAGGGTGCTTTTGATATTTCTATGGAAGATTAGTTGAAGCAATTGCAATTTTAATCAAAATGGTTTTGAGTATACTGAGAAATTCAATTCATTACCAGCCCCCTCCCCCCCAACCCTGATATAAGGGAGTTCTTTTGCCTTATTATCGTCATTATCACTACCATCGTCATCATCGACAATATATTATGTGCATACACGTATACAATACATAATTTTGTACCTAACCGAAGAGAAACTTGAACTCATTTTATTTTCTGAGAAAAAATTAATTTAGATATATTGCCTTGAAATTATCACAAGCAGAATAACCTGAAAAATACACCGAGCCATTCTTTGACTTTTGTTTAATAAGAGATGTTCCTTTACCGATCGACAAGATGCGTATTTAATCAAAAAGAAGTCGATAGCGAAAAGTTTAAACTTGAATTGGTGTGTTCTTTCGCAAACATGAAACTCCAGGAGCAATCCTCTTTCTATATTTTTTCTTTGAATATAATTCTAAAATGAGGGTTAACCAAAAGACTTATCGGTTTCATTAAAATATGCCATCAACAATTTAGACAGTGTTTGGTCAAGAATAACTACTGTACTGTTGATATTGTAAAAGCCATTGAATCACGAATGAACTTCGAACTAATCTTCACGATGGTTCTACCTCATTTAACGTAGTCCACGATAAGAAATCTTTACTACTCACCCTCTGGCTGCTTCTAAACTTTTTATGAGTTTCTTGATTTTCCATATTTCCACATTTCTATCGGCCGCTTCTGTTGTGTTATCAGACGACATGATCGACGTTTTTTCAGTTTGTTTTAAAATGCCTGGTTTTCCTTGAACTGGCGAGAAAACCGAGAATCTAACAGATTAGACTAGCTGTACTTTAAGGATATCCCAAAATAAAAATCGATCCTGAATTTCAAGGGATTTTCTCGTTTAACTCTGTATTTTGAGACAAGCGCGCACTTTGTTGCCGGTTACTGCGCGAAATGGTGCAATTTTTCCATATTTGGAAACACGTGCGTGAATGACAAAGGACACTTTCGGGGGATCTGAGCGGAACTTTTCCACATTTCCGTCCATGTTGTTCCCCAGATCCCTGTGGGATTTTCCTTGTCAAAATGTGCTGACTAGTGACTTTCTTCGGGGGGATGACGAAAAATTTGTTTCCCGTCATTTTGAAAACTGAAAATTTGTATAATTATGTGATATCTTGAAATAAATCAGCTCTTTTAAGATTGCATGTGACACAACAATAACTTTCCCTAAAGATTTCCCAGGGGAATGCAAACCAAATTTTTTTTTAAGAGCCTGTTAGTCACTAGTTTTTTTTTCAGCTTAACTTCTGCTTATCCTGAAAACATTGAATTTTTTTGCCTTCCATGCATATTCTAAAGTTATTGGCTCCTATTTCTTACATCTCTCACAAAGTTGAAACAAAGATATCAAACACTTTCCTCTTATTCATTTTCCAACTAAACTCACATTCTGTTCCTATGGCAATCTATTTAAAGTGATATGTCTTGATTGGTGGTTAAATGATGCAGTCAAAAGTAGTTAAAGAACTAGTAGGTCAAATCATGTGGATTTAGCTTTCAAGTTGGGATGAAAAATACGAGTATCCAGATTTAAAAATCCTGCAGTTGGCATCTTTGAAAGGTTTCCCTCTTTCTTATATTTTTTTATTTAAAGTTTGAAGGATTAGTTTGCAGCTAAGAGAGGGCATTAACCAAAACACCCTCTGAATGAGGCCTGTGATTGAAGGGGTACACAAAATAAAGCCATGTGTGACCCCTGATGCAACAGGTACCTCTCCCTCTGTCTTAAAGTTGAATCAAAGACAATTTGAAAGGACAACCTAACAATCCATCAGAGATCAAGTGGAAATTGCTCCATACACCCCTTCAACAATTTTTGTGGAAATACATTAGTGGAGAAATGGAAATAGTCTCTATTGTTCAATTAAATTTAATAGGTAAGTGTTCTTGTTAATTTTGAGATACAGCACAATAACTGAGTGATATTCTAAGAGTGAATGATACAGACTGCAGGTTCCAATGATGACATTACCAAATATATCCAAGAAAAGACCCTGTATTGTTGGAAACTGTACAATAAGTTAATTATTCTCAATTTGATTGACATTTATAAGGGATTTTGTTTATTCATACATAACTAAGCAAACATGTATGTGGCACATGTTTTGTCATCCCATATAAGGCACTGTTCCACCTGCTTACAACAGGATGTTGAGTGTGTTTCCTTGTAATAGGCCAAGAATTGTGAGTGGGAGTCAACTGAAGCATAGTAGCAAATTGTCGAATCAAGCAAATAAATTGTGAGTTTATAAGGAAGTGTGGTACAGCTTTTTCATGTTTTCAACAGTATTTTGCTGATTTGCTTTTCTGTAATTCCTCCTGCCATTTAAGTCCAAGTATCCTCCCTCAGACAAATTGATGGAATCATAAATGTTTCTATAACAGAGAGTTGATTTAAACTTTTCCTCCTCAGTTTTCCTCAGTGATAGGTTTGAAGCATCTTGTAACCTCAATTTCACACTTCCCTTTTCACTCTGTTCACTGACAAAGTCAAAGTCATTTAGTGCACTATTCCTGTCTAGATCTTTCCTTGCACATAACTAGTCTCGAATCTTTAACATGTAGTGTTGGATTCTGCCATCAGGGGCTCTGCCAGATACCCAGCTTTGAGGAAAAAAACAAAACAACAAGAAAACAAAACAAAAACAAAGTAAATCAATCAATCAATCAATCAAAACACAGTTATTTACCCAGTGAAAAATTAAAACCTGAAGTGGGTCATAAGTATGGGAAGGGAGGGAGAGGAAGCAATCTGTATTTTGCTTGGTTTAGGAAACTTCCCTAAACAGAATCTTCCTATGAGGAGAGACAAGGGTTCACTTCCCTAACAACACCTGGTTGGCAAGCCTAAAGGCAAATCTGTCTGATGTAAGTAAAACAACATCAGATGAAACGCTTATGACCTAATCTCCGGGAAATAACTCTTAATATCACTGATGGACAATTATAAGCAAGTGATCCATTTTTACATGAAATTATAATTCAAACCTAATCACGGCTCTGGGTAAAAAAGCAACCTATATTTCTAGCGCATTATTGCAAAAGTCAAACATGTGAAAATGTGTTTAAAATGTTGAAACACAAATCAATTTCAATTCAAATCAAATCGATTTTATTTAAACTCACACAATTACAGTGTATTAGAGGAGGTTATAATTATTACAGTAGCGTTATAAACATCAATATAAAGAATATAGTGCAATAAGAAAACGAAAAACGAAACGAAAGTAATTTACAACTCATTGTTACTAAGGATATCTAAGAGATATAGAAGGACAGGAAGAAAAGAATGTTTAAATACTGTGTTAATTGTGAGGAGTTTGGGACACCCACATGGTCCTGAGAACTAATCGAGTGTCTAGGCGTGCCTGGCCTAAAACACAATTGCAATTTAGGTACGCGTACAGCACAAGGATTTGCAAACCAAATCATTTCCACAGTTTTGTTAAACTGTTGGGAACTTGTCTCTGATAGCATCCTAAAGTTTGCAAAATGACGTTATATTTTAAAACATTCTGATTTTTCTTTGGACCGAAAGAGTCGATAAGTTAGAAACGCAAAGATTTCGTCAAATTCCATTCAGCCGATAATATGAGATTAACGTTCTTACCATTGGTAGGACTTCTTCCTCTTTTCAATAGCTCTTCCTTCTTCTTTGAAGGCAAAATATAACACAAGGATCGGATGCATTTCCTTTAGTCTTCAACTCGACAACTTCTTTCGGATACTCTTACCCAGGGCCCCCCCACACAAATAATATAGCAAGGCATCATGGGAGTTGTAGACTGCAGGCTGTAGTGCAGGAACAAGCGCAATCTCGAGCCCAGGGTCGTTTTGGCTCCTTTTTAGCAGTATGGTCGCCAAATAAAAAAAGTTGGCGACAATACCACTGGAAAGGAGCCAAAATGACCTGAGCTCGGGATTGGAACAGGCACGGAAGCGAAGGATATCCTGAAGGCCAGGCACGCCTAGGCACTCCTTACATTGGTGCACTTCCCTTTTAACGCCACATCAGACAGCCCCTCTGCCAAGGTAAGAACACCATTATTCACAAGCCTGTCCGCATCATCAACTGGAAAGACAAGTCACAATCATGCTGTGCGGACTGCGGAGTAGTGATCATGCAAACCAGACAACGTTCCTTGCTTGATTGGGGAATAGGTGACAAGATAGAATCACTGACTCTTAATTTAGCTTCAGAACGTTCGCATTATGTGAAGATAATTATTTAGCAGCGCGCCAAAGCAAGATAAGGGTTAATCTCGTACCCAGATCCTACCGTGTAATTGTAACTTGCAACCACTTCGCAGTGATAGGTCTGGGTATGAGACGAGATAAGTGTTTTAAAACTCAGACCCATGAGCGGAATACTTCACTTTCAAAGTGTTGTCATCACGACAAAGCGCAAACAAGAGGTGTCAGTTTTAATAAGGCGGAGAAACTTCGGTGATATTAGCCTCCAGCAGTTTATCTTCTCTTGGTCGCCGCCTCGCGCTTGACTCGCACTTCGCGCCGCCTCGCGCTTGAATCGCACTTCGCGTCGCTTCGCGCTTGCCTCCGTTCAACTGAAAACGAAAAAAAATAATGCCTGTCAGGAGCCCATTACTTGGGCTCCTGGCCTGTTTCGCAGGCATATCTAGTATTAAATGATATTCGCTATCACGGTCTATTAATCATTGTTCGGCTAGGCGTTGAAATTGAAAAAAAAAATCATAGCCTCTTTTTAACATATCTCAGTACTAATAACTAGATTATTGTTGAAATCTACTATAACAGTTTCAGTTGCTCTGCCAGAAAAGGAGCGAGTCTTTGGGGATTGTGAATTGAATATGAAATTTATGCAGATTAAAACATGACCACGAGTCAATCATTCTAGAGACGACTTGAAGCAAACACTGAAAGACAATGTCTGTCTTTCTAGGAAACTGACAAAGAAGCTGCGATTTCATCCTACATAATCACAGAAGGGGGGTGGGGTGATGTTCAAAGGCATATGAGCTGCTCAATTCCTATCTGAGGCAAAAGTAGTCGCAAAGGAACAATCCGTTTTGTTTCCTGCAGGTAATATGCCTCTGCAGCTGTTAACAATTCGCTATATGAGATAAATGAGAAAAGATAGCTTGTGTTCAAGGTTTCCCCCTATGTCCCCACCCCCACCCCCACATTCAGACATAGACACACCTTTATATATAATTGATTGTAAGAAGAGTCAATGCCCACTACAAACTTTACCATAGACGATCTACGTTGGCAGAGTTAACGTGCGTCCCTTGGATTCATTATAAAAGCTAATACGGTAAGTAGTGTTAGATAAAATATAAGCGAAACGATTTCAAGTTGGTTAGAAGTTAATATAAGCGGCCTGACAAGCTCAGAGGGATAATTAATGCTATTTGGAGGCGATGGCCCGTGGAAATTTCAGAGAGAATTTTGCTTTGAGTCGACGATGAATCTTCATTTCTTTCCCTACGAGGTGTCTCGTAGATCAAGCCATTCTACTAGGAGTCCTCGGAGGTTTCACCATATGGCTATGGATCTTGATCATGACTAATAAATATTAAAAACAAAATTAAGAACAGAGAAAAAGTATGAATAATCAAGAAATCCGAATAATCGACGCGCAGATTTTCGAGGTTCGACTGCGGTATTTAGGTAGTTTAAAGTACTGTATAGAACATTGAAACACATCGTACTTTGAAAAACACAGGGTCGTTCAGTTCTTGTACGCCGATTATTATATATGGTTTGATGAAACTAAGTCTATATTATAGCTGGAGAACATGATCATAGCATCTTTAATTCAACTGGGGAAGGATGTGAATTTCAAAACAAGCTACACGAGGCCTCTTTCACTTCCGCAATCAGCTACAGTCTCTCACCATTCGGCTTCATTTGAGTAATTGAAACTTGTGCTCTGCGTGGGCTGTCATAAGAGTTCAGTTTTACAAAGTATTATTGCGGGTGTAGCATGAAATTTCATTTCTTTGGGCTCATTTCGCAATGCGAACACTGTACTCAGCTCTTTGAAAATGTTGTGCTTTTTGTGTTGTAGTGATATTATTTCGATTATCCGGACTCAGAGAATTATCCAGAGAATTGGGGGTCCGGATAATCAAGAATATGAACATTGATGAGGAACAAAAATGTTTTTAATTAGTTACGACGCGTGGGAGCGCTGCTTTTGCTTTTTGAAAGCGTAGTTTTGAAAAGAATATGGCTACGGATCGTGATCATGACTAATAAATATTCATGACAAAATTGGGACCAGAGAAAAAAAGTCTGAATAATCGAGGTCCAGATAATCGAGGTTCGATTGTTTTCTAGCCAGAGAACATGATCATAGCATCTTTAATTCAACTGAGGAAGGATGTCACGATACCGTGAATTTCAAAAGTAGCTACACGAGGCCTCTTTCACTTCCGCAATCAGCTACAGTCTTTTACCATTCGGCCTCATTTGATTAATCTATACTTGTGCTCTGCGTGGACTGTTATCAGAGTTCAGTTTTAGAAGTAATATTTCGGGTGCAGCATGGAATTTCATTTCTTTGAGCCAAAGCATCACACTTGAACACGGTTAACTCGAATCCCCGCTAGCGCTATCTCAAATAAGATCCGATTTCCTCAGGCATTTACCCCATTTTTTCAGTCATTTCACTCCGTTAAGTCGGACTCTCCATTAACTCAGACTAAATTTAATTTTCCCAGGCTCAAATTTGCTCTAATATCTCGAACTTTAGAGTGTCAGAACATAGCTCATTGATACGTCCCAATCAATTCACGATTGATACAAACGTGATAACATTAGTGAAAACGTAATTTAGCTAAACTTCCCAAACTAAACGTTCTCATCAAAAAGCTCTTTTAAAACAAACTACATGTCCGGAAATTACTGTTGTTTCTGCGAGAATGTTAAAAACATGATTCCCTATTAATCATTAAAAGGATAACTGATTTTAAGAAGAAGCTAACTGCAGCCTCTCCCCCCCCCCCCTTTATAACTTGAATCATTTTTTTGTTTCTCTTGGGAGTTCGAGTTAGCGGGCTTCCACTGTATTCGTTTTCGCACTGCAAATGTATGAATCGATATTCAATCTTAAAATGTCCTGATTACTTTTCCCAGGTTCTATAGCTTTGAACGATGTTAGCTCTTACGTTTATGCTATTGCTTGTGGTTGAGTTGGGATGGGCCACCCAGTGTAACAAGTGGTCTGGACCCGCTGGAACTGTTGAATGCGTTCTATTACCTGGGTACAATAACGAATACCAGTGGGGGACGTGCTTGACGGATGCATACATCAAGCAAAAGAGCAAACAAAAACACCAGTGTGCAGACCAAACTAGAATTTATTGCTGGTACCAGTGTATGATTGAAGTGCACAACAAGGAATATGGATCAGTGACTGATGATTGTTCCTGTAATCCTAGCAATCCAACCTCATATCCAAACACTCTCACACCTACCACATTACTGCCTCCAGAGTGCTATAGTCCATCAGGGGATTCATGTGATTGGTATCGCAACTGCCTGGAGAGGAAGTATCCCTGTGAAGCTACAAGTAATGGATATGCAATCAAATACGCTGAACATTTTTGCAAGCTGTATGACCAAAACTTTGCAAAGTTCAGTCAAATCGGGAAAAACTGGGTTGATGGAGTTCGTAAATGCCTCCAAGTCTCACTGGTGCCACTATTGAGGCCATGGGTCGATCCAACCTGTAAGGAGATACGAGAAAGAGCGTTTGCCTCCCATACACCATGTTACCTGATTCCAGGAAGTGGTGCGCCGTCCGTCTGTGATCTTGACTGCTCCGATTACCTCCAGATATTTTGGACCATTAAGGGTTCCTTTGTCAAAGTCGACACACTCTGGGAATCTCTCAAGGGAATGTGGAACATAGGAGAGAAATGTGGATTGTCTGCTAACATCAAAAAGTGCTACAGAGAGCTGAAAGATGGCCCAGTCAGAGTTATCAAGATGAAGATTAAAAAGTTTTTGCTTCGATCGAGGCACTCAACTGATAATCTTCCGGAGCCTGATGCTCAAAGTCGATTCGCAGACGGTGTTGGCTCAGCCATTGCGAGTGCCTTGAAGTGGAACTCAGATGTAATGGACTGGCTCGCCTATACTGGGAGAGTTGAAGATACAGAAAACCTGGAAATTGTCCTCTTATTAGCTGATAAGAAAGCCCTGGGTATCGGCATTACATCCACTCCATCCGTCAACTTCAACCAGACCATCCAAGAGTTTGCTTTGGCTGTAAAACAGGGAGCGCTACCTTTGAAAGTAGATGGACACAATGTTTGGGTGAAGAGCTTAGCCTCGTGTTCTGATAAAGCCTGCACCAGCACCCAGACACTGGCAGTGTCAGACAAGCCTCCAAACTGGAATGGTGCTGCTGAGATCTCAGGTGGTAAATTTGTCTTGTGTGCAACCATCGCTGTGTTGGTCATGATGATGGACAAACTGCTTTACTAAAAAGATACTCGCATTTGTCAAGAAGGTAGATTTAGATTTTCTGTTTATTGAGCTGCATAGATTTATCATGCGCAACAGTTGATTTAATGGTCTGTCTCACCCTGGGTTTTGTGCTCGATGCCTTCGAGCTGAAACTTTTCGAGTCCCTACCTGCTGCAAAAAGCTTCACTAAAACGTAGACCTCGCTAGTTTTACTCTTGCAATGCTTGCGACAATCATGGCGATTTTTTAGCTTTAGCATGTTAGGCGTGGTCATGGTACTGGACCCTTCAGACAACATTCCCGCACCATCATTGAATCAAAAACCAGGACCTGAATCACGAATCAATTCTGGACCACAAAATAGCTGCTGTTTTTCAAAGCTTACGAAAAAGAGCATTTCAAATATTGTGGTAAACCACCGAGTTGCATTGTTTTGTAGGTTTCAATCAGTCTGTCGGTGTTATTTTTACCATAAACAGGCTTCAGTGTGTAACAGGCCCTTAAATTAACTGTGATTTATCCGAAGCCGTAGGATATGGAGGATAAAATAGCCAAGTAAATAATCTCATTTAATTTCATTGCATGGTAGTTAAACTAATAGTACGCGTTGCTGAAGGAAGAGTAGAATCTATTTGCCCAGTAGATGTGAGACGTTTCATGAGAGGTTACTCACAAGTTACGATAGCTTATGTCTGATTATTAGATGAAATCATTGTGTCTTACAGTATAGTGTCTCTCTCCATTGGAAGGATAAATAGAGATGGCACTTCTTTGAAGTGATATAATCTACTTATACCTGATTACACGCATATAGTCGGTATTTTCCGTCTAAGTTGCTTTTTTAGATCTTTTGTCTCAGTTTAGAACTATGGCTGTAAAGATCATGCTTTTTCGAATATTCTTATTCAAATAAATTAAAAAAAGCTATTATATAAGCGTCTTAGACTGTTATAACCATTGTTAGCCATTAAAAGCATTTAAGCATTATGAAATTGTTAATGAGTTGTTCCTTGCGCACTACTCGTTGTCAAGATCGGCCCCCACCCTCCTCCCCCTCTACATCGCCCCGGATGTTAGCCAATATCATTTTTCGACGTTTTCGATCTTCTACGGGTTAGACAGGCTCGTCATTGACTGGTTTTGACTTATTTTTTTATTTGTTGCGCCGGGTTGTTTCCTTTTTCGTCATTTTGGTGTATTTACTTGACTTGTTTTTCTCGTTAGCTGTCTTTAGTGTTAGCAGACGCCCCTGACGAAGTACTAAGGCTCGACACGTCAAAGAAACTCTTTGAAACCAAACGATCTTGAAGTACCCCCCTCCCCTCCCCCTCCCTTTCCCCCCCCCTGCGAACGTAGAAGAACCACAGTTTGTTTAGAGCAACTTACCCTCTTTAGTTTTCTACAAAGACAGGTTATTTTTGATTGGCCGGCCCCAATTGTTACAAGCTTAATTCAAGCAGTTTATAGTCTTCCTTACACAATCGCCTATGGATGTCATTTCAGTGATGCGTACGGGTTTCATTTCAAGTCTGTCTTGATAAGAGTTATCTAAGATTACGATCGATCACACGGCATCTCCCAATTGTTATGCGTCAACATCTGTCTACACGCATGACATTATAGTGCCAAAATGAAGTTGATGTAATGATGTAATGATGATGTAAACAGTCAAAGCGTTTAAAGTCAGTATATATATGCACTGACTGATGACAGGCGATTCTATTTTAAACACAATATTACATTGGATGGTTTTGTTAAGTATTTATCAGACTAAAATGTCGATCTTGACCTTGGATTAGTAACCGATCAAATCCCCCGAGAGTATAGATATCGTGCGTAAGGACATGTGGGAAGGAAATAAAGAGGAGGGAAATGTTTTTTTTTTCAGTCTATGAATCAATTCTGCCCTCCTTGGGCAAGAGTTTACATTCTATTGCCCAGCTTTAAAAGAAAGAGAGAAAAAAAACCAGCGTTTTCATTTATCCTTTAGTCTTGAGGAAAACAAAACTGGTTTATAAAATTCAATTTACAGGTATCATACGAATAGCTCTTTTTACGAGGTACTGAACCCTAAATCAAAGCAAAAAGTTACAGAACTGAATTTAACACACTACTATATGTTTATCATTGGTTACAAACTTCTTCATATTTGCTTTCGGCTGGTGGTTACAGTTACGCGGTAGGATCTGGGTACGAGATTAATAATTTGGTACCTGAGGGACCAGTCAATATTATTCACCGGGGGAGGGGGAGGGGGAGGGGGAGGGGGAGGAGAGGATGTTTGGGGAGGATCACGTGGTTTTTAAGGAGTCAGTCGTCGTTCACACAGTGTAACTGCCACTGAAGACTAATACTAACTAATCCTAGCGCAATTTTTAACGCGGAACGAAACGACACGGTACGGTTAAAACTGCAAATAAAACAGCGAACGAAAACTATTACAATATAAACTAGACTAAATACACAAGGAAAGCTACAACGAAAACAACGAAGAAAACTACATGATACAAAACTTACATTTGTTGCGATGTTATAGATCCTGCCTAATGGCGAACAAACTGCACGATGCGAAAAGAACAAATATACGAAACTACACTCGACGAAACTACACTGCAAAAACTGCACCAAACTACGATGAACAATACGGTTGAATACATGCTACGTTACGCAACGTTACGCAATGACACAAAGAAAGCGCACACAAAATTTTAATACAATTAGCACTCTTGCACAAGAACAATAAACAAACGAAAAAGAATGTGAGGCGTTGCGATCTACACACGGTATAAACGGGGAAGGGGGGGAGGGCTATAGAAAATTGTCTGCTAATGATGGGGGATCACTAGAACATACCCCCCGGGCGATGAGTAATGACTGGTCTCTAATTAAGAGGTGAACGATACCAATCGCTCTCGTTTCACATAAAACGACCTGTATTACCATTCTTGCTGTTTTAAGCCAGTAGAATACTTCATGAGCGAAATACTTCACTTTCAAGGTGTGGTCTTCACGACAAAGCACGTGCATAAAAAGTCAGTTTTAATAAGGCGAAGAAACTTCTATGATATTAGCCTGCAGCAGTTTATCTTCTCTTGCCTGTGGGCAGCTCCTAATTATTAGTGCTTGGCACCAGCTATTCTTCGCCTGCGGGAAAGTATGACGACTTGAGCCACACGAGCCGGTCAGAGGTCTGCATATTAGTGCCAGAGGCTCGGTAAACCTCTTCTCGACGCAACTCGAACTTCTCCGCAGGAGGCAAAACATACGTCCTGAAGCCCTAATAATGAGGGCCTCTTCGCGGGCATATCTGTGCGCTCTAACTCTGGCGCGTGACTCGTACCTCGCGCCGCCTCGCACTTGACTCGCACTTCGCGTCGCCTCGTGTTTGCCTTCGTTCGACCGAAAAACGCTAAAAAATTATGCCTGGTTTGCAGGCATATCTTGTATTAAATGATATTCGCCATCGTCTGCTATCAATCATTGTAAGGCAAGGCGTTGAAATTAAAGAATAATTGCCTTTTTTAAAAATATCTCAGTACTAATGACTAGATTATTGTTGAAATTAACCATAACAGATTCAGATACTCGATCAAGAAAGAGCGACTCTTTGGGGATTGTAAATTGAATAAGAGATTTATGCGTCTTAAAACATGATCACGAGCCAATCTTTCCTGAGAGACTTAAAGCAAACACCCAAAGACAAAACGTCCTTCTGGGAAACTGACAAGGAAGCTACACTCTCACCATTCAAAATCACAGAAGGGGGGTGGGGTGGCGTTCAAGGGCATATAAGCTGCTTAATTCCTACGTAAAGCAAAAGCAATCGCAAAGGAACAATCCGTTTTTGTTTCCTGCAGGTAATATGCCTGAGCAGCTGTTCATGATTCGCTATCTGAGATGAATGACAAAAGATAGCTTGTGCACAAGATTTCCCCCAATGACCCCACCCCCACATACAGACGTAAACGAACCTTTGTTATTAACTATTCCAAGAATCCAAACTTTACCAAAGACGATCGACGTCGACAGAATTACCGTGCGTCATTTGCTTGTTCGGTAAGTAATGCTAGATAAAATATAAGCGAAATGATTTCGAGTTCGTTAGCAGTGGATATAATATGAGCGGCCTGACATGCTCAGAGGGACAATTTATGCTATTTGGAGGCGATGGCCTGCAGAAAGGATTTTGCTTTGGGTCGAAGACGAATCTTTATTTCTTTCCCTATGAGGTGTCTCGTAGATCAAGTCATTCTAATCGGGGTTCTCGGAGGTTTCACAAAGGGGATTTCACGATTTATATCAGTGTGTACGCTCACGCTAAAGTGCAATTCGCAATATGCTACTGAATAGCGCAGTTTGAAAGGCACTATATAAAACATTGAAACACATTATGATTTGAAAAAACATACGGTCGTTCAGCTCTTGTACGTCGCTTGTTATATATGTTTTGATGAGTGTAAGTCTATATTCTAGCTGGATAACATGATCATAGCATCTTTAATTCAACCGCGGAAGGATGTCACGATACGGTTTAGAATCTCACGTGGCTTCGACATTTTGTGGAGTTTGAAAACTAATTCAATAAACTACAAAGTATTCGGCGTATGCGCTCGCTATTAAATTATTCTAGTTATGTATTTAGATACGCTTTGTGATCTCTTGTGGTGACAACATATTTGCTGTTCGGTTGCAGAAATTGGCCTAAGTTAAATAGTCAATTAGATCAATGGAGTCGTAAAACTCAACATGATGTTTCATTAGCGATTTTTCAAGTCCTTTAGCAAATGACTATTGTGAAAAGTCTTACCTCTCCAACGAGTCGGCAAACTTCAATGCTTTTAAAAAGCCAACAGAGCTGGTGGTTCAAGCGAGTCCGCGTATGCCGCAATTAATTTCTGCCAAAAATTGCTGCCATTCCTCATAAAAATCTGTCAATTTGGAAACGGTCAGCACGCCCTACTTCCACTGCCTCCGCAAACATAAAATTAATGATTATCTATTTCATAATCTTATAAGTTTTCCTTCCTGTTCTCAAGATGATTTCAATCTTGAAAATGTGAAGTTACCCCACTGCTTATTCAAATTTGTTTTATTCATGCGTGAGTAAGCGATGAATTGTGATAGAATTCAGAGGTATGCAGGCCTGCTGAAAAACGTACAGGCCTCCCAAGTTTACGTGAACGATGTGAACTTGAGAGGCCTTTAAAACTGAGTCGCTGCTCACAGCAAAACTATAGTAATACAGCAAAGCCTCGCTAACTCGACCGCGGTTATCACGAATCCCCCACTAACTCAAATAGGATCCGATTTTCTCAGGCATTTACCCTATTTTCCAGTCATTTATTATCAGTTAGCTCGAACTCGGTTTAAACGAATCCCACATTAATTGAACAAATTTTACTATTCCTAACCTCATGTTTGCTCTGATAACTCGAACTTTAACTAAAAACGTCAGTTGATAAACGTCTAAGTGTCAGAACATAGCTGATTGACGCGTTCCAATCTTTATTCACGATTGATACGAACGCGATAATATTAATGAAAAAGTAATTTAGCTGAACTACCCCAACTAAACGTTTGGCATCTAAAGCTCTTTTAAAACAAACTAAATTAACTGATATTACTCTCCTTTGTTCGAGAATGGTAAAAACATGATTCCCTTTCAATCATTGAAAGGATAACTGATATTCAACACAATTAACCCTAGTCCTAACCCCCCTCACCCCCCCCCCCCAACTCGAACCATTTTTCGTCTCCTTTGAGAGTTGGAGTTAGCGGGCTTCAACTGTATTCGTTTTCGCACTGCAAATGTATGAATAGATATTCAATCTTAAAGTGTCCTAATTACATTTCTCAAGTTTCAACTTTGAACGATGTTAGTTCTTACGTTTATGGTGTTGCTTGTGGTTGGGTTGGGATGGGCCGCCCAGTGTGACAAGTGGTCTGGACCCACTGGAACTGTTGAATGCATTCTATTAAGGCGGTACAATAACGAGTACCAATGGGGGACATGCGTGACGGATGCTTACATGAAGCAAAAGAGCAACCAAAAACACCAGTGCATAGACCGAACTGCAACCTACTGCTGGTATCAGTGTATGCTTGAAGTGCATAACAAGAACGATGGATCAGTGACGAGTGATTGTTCCTGTAATTCTAGCAATCCAACCTCTTATCCAAACACTCTCACGCCTACCACATTACTGCCTCCAGAGTGCTATAGTCCATCAGGGGATTCCTGTGATTGGTATCGCAACTGCCTGGAGAGGAAGTATCCCTGTGAAGCTACAAGTAATGGATATGCAATCAAATACGCTGAACATTTTTGCAAGTTGTATGACCAAAACTTTGCAAAGTTCAGTCTAAGCGGGAAAAACTGGGTTAACGGAGTTCGTAAATGCCTCCAAGTCTCACTGGTGCCACTATTGCGGCCATGGGTCGATCCAACCTGTGAAAAGATACGAGAAAGAGCGTTTGCCTCTCATACACCATGTTACCTGGATCCAGGAAATGGTATGCCGTCCGTCTGTGATCTTGACTGCTCCGATTACTACCAGATATTTTGGACCATCAAGGGTTCCTTTGTCAAAGTCGACACACTATGGGAATCTCTCAAAGGAATGTGGAACATAGGAGCGAAATGTGGATGGTATACTAACATCAAGAAATGCTACGGAGAGCTGAAAGATGGCCCAGTCAGAGTGATCAAGCTGAAGATTAAAAGGTTTTTTCCACGATCAAGGCGCTCAATTGATCCTCGACCAGAATCTGACGCTCAAAGTCGATTCGCAGACGGAGTTGGCTCAGCCATTGCGAGTGCCTTGAAGTGGAACTCAGTTGTAATGGACTGGCTCGCCCATACTGGGAGGGTTGAAGATCCAGAAAACCTGGAAATTGTCGTCTTATTAGCTGATAAGAAAGCCCTGGGTATTACCATTACATCCACTCCATCCGTCAACTTCAACCAGACCATCCATGAATTTGCTTCAGCTGTACATCAGGGAGCGCTTCCTTTGAAAGTGGATGGACACAATGTCTGGGTGAAGATCTTGGCCTCGTGTTCTGATAAAGCCTGCAACAGTACCCAGACACTGGCAGTATCTGACAAGCCTCCAAACTGGGAGACGACCCTAGCTCCGTGTTCTGATAAAGCCTGCTACAGCACCCAGTTGAATGGTGCTGCTGAGATCTCAGGTGGTAAAGTTGTCTTGTGTGGAACCATCGCTATGTTGGTCGTGATGATTGCCAAACTGCTTTACTAAAAAGAAACTCGCATTTGACAAGAAGGTAGATTTAGTTTTTCTGTTTATTGAGCTACATAGATTTATCATGTGTAACAGTTGATCTAATGGTCTGTCTCACCCTGGGTTTTGTGCTCGATGCCTTCGAGCTGAAACTTTTCGAGTCCCTACCTGCTGCAAAAAGCTTCACTAAAACGTAGACCTCGCTAGTTTTACTCTTGCAATGCTTGCGACAATCATGGCGATTTTTAGCTTTCGCATGTTAGGCGTGGTCATGGTGCTGAACCCTTCAGACAACATTCCCGCACCATCATTGAATCAAAAACCAGGACCTGAGTCACGAATCAATTCTGGACCACAAAATAGCTGCTGTTTTTCAAAGCTTACGAAAAAGAGCAATGCAAATATTGTGGTAAACCACCAAGTTTCATTGTTTTGTAGGTTTCAATCAGTCTGTCGGTGTTATTTTTACCATAAACAGGCTTCAGTGTGTAACAGGCCCTTAAATTAACTGTGAGTTATCGGAAGCCGTAGGTTATAGAGGATAAAATAGCCAAGTAAATAATCTCATTTAATTTCATTGCATGGTAGTTAAACTAATATTACGCGTTGCTGAAGGAAGAGTAGAATCTATTTGCCCAGTAGATGTGAGACGTTATATGAGAGGTTACTCACAAGTTACGATAGCCTATGTCTGATTATTAGATGAAATCATTGTGTTTTATAGTATAGTGTCTCTCTCCATTGGAAGGATAAATAGATAGGGTACTTCTCTGAAGTGATATAACCAACTTATACCTGATTACACGCATATAGTCGGTATTTTCCGTCTAAGTTGCTTTTTTAGATCTTTTGTCTCAGTTTAGAACTGTAGCTGTAAAGATCATGCTTTTCCGAATATTCTTATTCAAATAAAGTAAAAAAAAGCTATTATATAAGCGTCTTAGACTGTTATAACCATTGTTAGCCATTAAAAGCATTTAAGCATTATGAAATTGTTAATGAGTTGTTCCTTGCGCACTACTCGTTGTCAAGATCGGCCCCCACCCTCCTCCCCCTCTACATCGCCCCGGATGTTAGCCAAGATCATTTTTCGACGTTTTCGATCTTCTACGGGTTAGACAGGCTCGTCATTGACTGGTTTTGACTTTTTATTTGTTGCGCCGGGTTGTTTCATTTTGGTCATTTTGGTGTTTTTACTTGATTTGTTTTTCTCGTTAGCTGTCTTTAGTGTTAGCAGACGCCCTGACGAAGTACTAAGGCTCGACACGTCAAAGAAACTCTTTGAAACCAAACGATCTTGCTACGTTACGCATCGTTACGCAATGATACAAAGAAAGCGCACACAAAATTTTTCTACAACTAGCACTCTTGCACAAGAACAATAAACAAACGAAAAAGAATGTAAGGCGTTGCGATCTACACACGGTATAAACGGGGAAGGGGGGAAGGGCTATAGAAAATTGTCTGCTAATGATGGGGGATCACTAGAACCTCACCCCCCGGGCGATGAGTAATGACTGGTCTCTAATTAAGAGGTGAACGATACCAATCGCTCTCGTTTCACATAAAACGACCTGTATTACCATTCTTGCTGTTTTAAGCCAGTAGAATACTTCATGAGCGAAATAGTTCACTTTCAAGGTGTAGTCATCACGACAAAGCACGTGCATAAAAAGTCAGTTTTAATAAGGCGAAGAAACTTCTATGATATTAGCCTGCAGCAGTTTATCTTCTCTTGCCTGTGGGCAGCTCCTAATTATTAGTGCTTGGCATCAGCTATTCTTCGCCTGCGGGAAAGTATGACGACTTGAGCCACACGAGCCGGTCAGAGGTCTGCATATTAGTGCCAGAGGCTCGGTAAACCTCTTCTCGACGCAACTCGAACTTCTCCGCAGGAGGCGAAACATACGTCCTGAAGCCCTAATAACGAGGGCCTCTTCGCGGGCATATCTGTGCGCTCTAACTCTGGCGCGTGACTCGTACCTCGCGCCGCCTCGCACTTGACTCGCACTTCGCGTCGCCTCGTGTTTGCCTTCGTTCGACCGAAAAACGCTAAAAAATTATGCCTGGTTCGCAGGCATATCTTGTATTAAATGATATTCGCCATCGTGTGCTATCAATCATTGTAAGGCAAGGCGTTGAAATTAAAGAATAATTGCCTTTTTTTTAAAATATCTCAGTACTAATGACTAGATCATTGTTGAAATTAACCATAACAGCTTCAGATACTCGATCAAGAAAGGAGCGACTCTTTGGGGATTGTGAATTGAATAAGAGATTTATGCGTCTTAAAACATGATCACGAGCCAATCTTTCCTGAGAGACTTGAAGCAAACACCCAAAGACAAACCGTCTTTCTGGGAAACTGACAAGGAAACTATACTCTCACCATTCAAAATCACAGAAGGGGGGTGGGGTGGCGTTTAAGGGCATATAAGCTGCTCAATTCCTTCGTAAGGAAAAAGCAGTCGCAAAGGAACAATCCGTTCTTGTTTCCTGCAGGTAATATGCCTCAGCAGCTATTCATGATTCGCTATCTCATGACCTAATAACCCCACCCCCACATACAGACGTAGACGCACCTTTGTTATTAATTTGTTATTAATTGACTCCAAGAATCCAAACTTTCCCCGAAGACGATCGTCGTCGGCAGAGTTACCGTGCGTCCTTTGGATTCTAATTTCGGTAAGTAGTGTTAAATAAAATATAAGCAAAATGATTTCGAGTTCGTTAGCAGTGGATGTAATATGAGCGGCCTGACACGCTCAGAGGGACAATTTATGCTATTTGGAGGCGATGGCCTGCAGAAAGGATTTTGCTTTGGGTCGAAGACGAATCTTTATTTCTTTCCCTATGAGGTGTCTCGTAGATCAAGTCATTCTAATAGGGGTTCTGGAAGGTTTCACAAAGGGGATTTCACAATTTATATCAGTGTGTACGCTCTGAATAGCGCAGTTTGAAAGGCACTATATAAAAAATTGAAACACATTATGATTTGAAAAACACACGGTCGTTCAGCTCTTGTACGCCGCTTATTATATATGTTTTGATGAGTGTAAGTCTATATTCTAGCTGGAGAACATGATCATAGCATCTGTAATTCAACCGGGGAAGGATGTCACGACACCGTGAATTTCAAAAGTAGCTACACGAGGCCTCTTCCGCTCCTACAATCAGCTACAATCTTTTACCATTCGGCTTTATTTGATTAATCTAAACTTGTGCTCTGCGTGGACTGTTATCAGAGTTCAGTTTTACAAAGTAATATTGCGGGTGCAGCATGGAATTTCATTTCTTAGAGCCAAATTTCGCCATGCGAACACTGTACACAGCTCTTCAGTTGAAAATATTTTAAGTTTTTAAGTTGCAGTGAAATTTAAGAGGATCTTTTTATGGTTTAGCTTCTCACCTTGCTTTGACATTTCGTAGTTTGAAAAATGATTCAATTTACCGCAAAGTTCTCGGCGTGTGCGCTTGCTGTAAAACTATTTTGTTTAATAGTAAAGTCGAAACGCTTTGTAAGTTCTTTAGGCGACAATATATTTACCGGTCGGTTGCAGAAATCGGCCGAGTGGACGTAATAAGTGCTTATTTAACCTTTAAGACCTCGTGTATTTAGATGAATAGTGAAACGAAAGACATCGCGCATATACGCTTTGGTAAGTCGTCGAAAATTACCCAGCTTTCTATACTTTGCTAAATTGTCGCACGGTTAATATATTAGGTGCCTGGGCCTAAAGAAAAACTGAATAAGAGATGGATTCAGGCCAGCAGCTGTTGACTAACCAGTTATTATTTGTCTTAGCTGTGGATGAATACAGGTAAACAATGCATTTCTAGGAAACTACGGAAGCAACAGCGAATTTCCGGTCTATGCACAGGTGTCTTAAGCTCACGGCCCAAGCTTACGTGTCCAGAAAAGTAAACGATTTTAAAATTAGTGAAAGCGTCAGGCGCTATCTGACGCGGAGTTAAGTTAGGTTGATTTAAACATGCTGTAAGGAATAGTACGGAGTAAGAAATATGATCGATCTACAACGCTAAACATTTCGAAATATGAACATTCTACGCGTAAGAATAACAGAACCTATTCACTCTTTGTTTGTCCATTGTGGTTTGTGGTGTTCTCTGCCGCCTTTGGCTTGCTTTTCCATCACTGTTATTCCTGTTATAAGACGGAGTTACTCTCTCATGAAGTAATATTTTGCTTTTCCTCGAGACGTGAGCCTGGAAGACCTGTGGTATATGTTCACAGATGGGAGGGGATCTTGGGGACGTTTCGACACCGTCTCTACACTAACAATAACTTCAAAGGGAGTCTTTAGCACTCGCAGTTTTTTTTCTGTAGATAATCACAATCTCAAATCTACATGGAAAAATTCCTTACTTGAAACAATCGTTTGTAAGTCTGACCCGCTTTCACAGACGCCAGCTTACACGCGTGTGAATAATCAAATTTGAATAGGCAGCGGGGCAACATGTAGCTGAATCCTTCGTATGTTCAAGGTTGAAATCATCTAGAATTGTTTGCCTGGGACATTTAATGAAGGAAAGCTTATAAGATTATAAAATGAATAGTCATTCATTTTATGTTTGCGGGAGAAGTGAAAATAGAGGGCGCTGACTGTTTCAGAATTGACAGATTTTTTAGAGGCTTTCGAATTCGCTTGAGGTACTAGCTTTGGTGGCTTTTTCGAACGCATTGGAGTTTACCGACTCGCTGGAAAGGCAAAACTTTTCACGAGTGTTCCGGTAGTCATTAGATAGGCGACTTGGAAAATCGCTCATGAGACCTAATGTTGTGTTCTACGACTCCGTTGCTTCGTGAAAATGTGGTAAAAACATACATAGATAGGAAAGAAGTTTGGAACAATTTAAATGTATGTAAACCTGCTTAAAAGCGCAATATTTTTGCTTCGCGGGACAAAGTGGTGACCCGAGCAGGTAAGGTAGTCGCATTTTTTTGCTCGGGCAATCAACTGAAACACAGGATCCCCTTTATTTCTCCTGCTCGTGGAGCCAGCTATAAAAAAGAGAAATATTGCACACATTTAAATGCAGAAAAAGTTGTTGCCATTAGGTATCTGAAAAAATGGCAAAGTATCATCGAGTCTAAAGAGTGATATGAAACACGGTAAGGTATTCATATGTAACAAACTGTGCTTGAGCGATAATAACAGTGTAGAAATGTTAAGGGTTTCTAAAATCGCTGTTCGCAGCAAAGCTATAGTAATACAGTAGAGCCCCGTTAACTTGAACACAGTTAACTCGAATCCCCGCTATCTTAAAGAAGATCCGATTTCCTCAGTCATTTACCCCATTTTTCCAGTCATTTCACTCGGTTAAGTCGGACTCCCCATAAACTCAAACTAATTTTAATTTTCCCTAGGCTCAGACTTGCCCTGATATCTCGAACTTTAGAGTGTTAGAACATAGCTGATTGAGAAGTCCCAATCTTTATTCACGATTGATACAAACGTGATAACATTAATAAAAACATAATTTAGCTAAACCTCATCGAAAGGCTCTTTTAAAACAAACTATATGTACGGAAAATACCGTTTTTTCCGCGAGAATGTTAAAAACATGATTCCCTATTTATCATTAAAAGGATAACTGATATTGAAAACAAGCTACCAAGCTAACTGGAGCCCCTCCCCCCCCCAACTTGAATCATTTTTCGTTTCTCTTGTAAGTTCGAGTGTCAGCGGGCTTCCACTGTATTCGTTTTCGCACTGCAAATATATGAATAGATATTCAATCTTAAAGTGTCCTAATTACATTTCTCAGGTTTCAACTTTGAACGATGTTAGCTCTTACGTTTATGGTGTTGCTTGTGGTTGGGTTGGGATGGGCCGCCCAGTGTGACAAGTGGTCTGGACCCGCTGGAACTGTTGAATGCATTCAATTAAGGTAGTACAATAACGAGTACCAATGGGGGACGTGCTTGACGGATGCTTACATGAAGCAAAAGAGCAACCAAAAACACCACTGCCTAGACCGAACTGCAACCTACTGCTGGTATCAGTGTATGCTTGAAGTGCATAACAAGAACGATGGATCAGTGACGAGTGATTGTTCCTGTAATCCTAGCAATCCAACCTCTTATCCAAACACTCTCACGCCTACCACATTACTGCCTCCAGAGTGCTATAGTCCATCAGGGGATTCCTGTGATTGGTATCGCAACTGCCTGGAGAGGAAGTATCCCTGTGAAGCTACAAGTAATGGATATGCAATCAAATACGCTGAACATTTTTGCAAGCTGTATGACCAAAACTTTGCAAAGTTCAGTCTAAGCGGGAAAAAATGGGTTAATGGAGTTCGTAAATGCCTCCAAGTCTACCTGGTGTCACTATTGCGGCCATGGGTCGATCCAACCTGTAAGGAGATACGAGATAGAGCGTTTGACTCTCATACACCATGTTACCTGAATCCAGGAAATGGTGCGCCGTCCGTCTGTGATCTTGACTGCTCCGATTACCTCCAGATATTTTGGACCATCAAGGGTTCCTTTGTCAAAGTCGACACACTCTGGGAATCTCTCAAGGGAATGTGGAATATAGGAGAGAAATGTGGATTGTCTGCTAACGTTAAAAAGTGCTACAGAGAGCTGAAAGATGGCCCAGTCAGAGTTATCAAGCTGAAGATTAAAAAGTTTTCACCGCGATCATTGCAAGTGCCTTGAAGTGGAACTCAGATGTAATGGACTGGCTCGCCTATACTGGGAGAGTTGAAGATCCAGAAAACCTGGAAATTCTCGTCTTATTAGCTGATAAGAAAGCCTTAGGTATCGCCATTACATCCACTCCATCCGTCAACTTCAACCAGACCATCCAAGAGTTTGCTTCCGCTGTAAAACAGGGAGCGCTTCCTTTGAAAGTAGATGGACACAATGTTTGGGTGAAGAGCTTAGCCTCGTGTTCTGATAAAGCCTGCAACAGCACCCAGACACTGGCAGTGTCAGACAAGCCTCCAAACTGGAATGGTGCTGCTGAGATCTCAGGTGGTAAAGTTGTCTTGTGTGCAACCATCGCTGTGTTGGTCATGATGATGGACAAACTGCTTTACTAAAAAGATACTCGCATTTGTCAAGAAGGTAGATTTAGTTTTTTCTGTTTATTGAGCTAGGAACATAGATTTATCATGCGTAACAGTTGTTCTAATGGTCTGTCTCACGCTGAATTTTGTGCCTAATGCCTTCGAGCTGAAACTTTTCGAGTCCCAACCTGCTGCAAAAAGCTTCACTAAGACGTAGACCTCGCTAGTTTTACTCTTGCAATGCTTGCGACAATCATGGTGATTTTTGGCTTTAGCATGTTAGGTGTGGTCATGGTACTGGACCCTTCAGACAACATTCACGCACCATCACTGAATCAAAAACCAGGACCTGAATCACGAGTCATTTCTGGACCACAAAATAGTTGCTGTTTTTCAAAGCTTACGAAAAAGAGCATTTCAAATATTGTGGTAAACCACCGAGTTGCATTGTTTTGTAGGTTTCAATCAGTCTGTCGGTGTTATTTTTACCATAAACAGGCTTCAATGTGTAACAGGCCCTTAAATTAACTGTGAGTTATCTGAAGCCGTAGGATATAGAGGATAAAATAGCCAAGTAAATAATCTCATTTAATTTCATTGCATGGTAGTTAAACTAATATTACGCGTTCCTGAAGGAAGAGTAGAATCTATTTGCCCAGTAGATGTGAGACGTTTCATGAGAGGTTACTCACAAGTTACGATAGCCTATGTCTGATTATTAAATGAAACCATTGTGTCTTATAGTATAGTGTCTCTCTCCATTGGAAGGATAAATAGAGATGGCACTTCTTTGAAGTGATATAACCTACTTATACCTGATTACACGCATATAGTCGGTATTTTCCGTCTAAGTTGCTTTTTTAGATCTTTTGTCTCAGTTTAGAACTGTAGCTGTAAAGATCATGCTTTTCCGAATATTCTTACTCAAATAAAGTAAAAAAAAGCTATTATATAAGCGTCTTAGACTGTTATAACCATTGTTAGCCATTAAAAGCATTTAAGCATTATGAAATTGTTAATGAGTTGTTCCTTGCGCACTACTCGTTGTCAAGATCGGCCCCCACCCCCCTCCCCCTCTACATCGCCCCGGATGTTAGCCAAGATCATTTTTCGACGTTTTCGATCTTCTACGGGTTAGACAGGCTCGTCATTTACTGGTTTTGACTTATTTTTTTATTTGTTGCGCCGGGTTGTTTCATTTTGGTCATTTTGGTGTTTTTACTTGACTTGTTTTTCTCGTTAGCTGTCTTTAGTGTTAGCAGACGCCCTGACGAAGTACTAAGGCTCGACACGTCAAAGAAACTCTTTGAAACCAAACGATCTTGAAGTACCCTCTCCCCTCCCCCTCTCCTCTCCTCCCTTCAAGAGGGGGAGGGGAGGGGGAGGCCCTAATAGCCCTAATAACGAGGGCCTCTTCGCGGGCATATCTATGCGCTCTAACTCTGGCGCGTGACTCGTACCTCGCGCCGCCTCGCACTTGACTCGCACTTCGCGTCGCCTCGTGTTTGCCTTCGTTCGACCGAAAAACGCTAAAAAATTATGCCTGGTTTGCAGGCATATCTTGTATTAAATGATATTCGCCATCGTCTGCTATCAATCATTGTAAGACAAGGCGTTGAAATTAAAAAATAATTGCCTTTTTTTAACATATCTCAGTACTAATGACTAGATCATTGTTGAAATTAACCATAACAGCTCCAGATACTCAATCAAGAAAGGAGCGACTCTTTGGGGATTGTGAATTGAATAAGAGATTTATGCGTCTTAAAACTTGATCACGAGCCGATCTTTCCTGAGAGACTTGAAGCAAACACCCAAAGACAAACCGTCTTTCTGGGAAACTGACAAGGAAACTATACTCTCACCATTCAAAATCACAGAAGGGGGGTGGGGTAGCGTTCAAGGGCATATAAGCTGCTCAATTCCTTCGTAAGGAAAAAGCAGTCGCAAAGGAACAATCCGTTTTTGTTTCCTGCAGGTAATATGCCTCAGCAGCTATTCATGATTCGCTATCTCATGACCTAATAACCCCACCCCCACATAGAGACGTAGACGCGCCTTTGTTATTAATTTGTTATTAATTGACTCCAAGAATCCAAACTTTCCCCGAAGACGATCGTCGTCGGCAGAGTTACCGTGCATCCTTTGGATTCTAATTCGGTTAGTAGTGTTAGATAAAATATAAGCGAAATGATTTCGAGTTCGTTAGCAGTCGATGTAATATGAGCGGCCTGACACGCTCAGAGGGACAATTTATGCTATTTGGAGGCGATGGCCTGCAGAAAGGATTTTGCTTTGGGTCGACGACGAATCTTTATTTCTTTCCCTATGAGGTGTCTCGTAGATCAAGTCATTCTAATAGGGGTTCTGGAAGGTTTCACAAAGGGGATTTCACAATTTATATCAGTGTGTACGCTCAAGCTAAAGTGCAATTCGCAATATGCTACTGAATAGCGCAGTTTGAAAGGCACTATATAAAACATTGAAACACATTATGATTTGAAAAGCACACGGTCGTTCAGCTCTTGTACGCCGCTTATTATATATGTTTTGATGAGTGTAAGTCTATCTTCTAGCTGGAGAACATGATCATAGCATCTTTAATTCAACCGGGGAAGGATGTCACGACACCGTGAGTTTCAAAAGTAGCTACACGAGGCCTTTTCCGCTCCTACAATCAGCTACAGTCTTTTACCATTCGGCTTCATTTGATTAATCTAAACTTGTGCTCTGCGTGTGCTGTTATCAGAGTTCAGTTTTACAAATTGTTATTGCGGGTGCAGCATGGAATTTCATTTCTTCGAGCTAATTTCGCCATGCGAAGATCCTTTCATGGTTTAGAATCTCAGGTGGCTTCGACATTCTGTGGAGTTTGAAAACTAATTCAATACACTACAAAGTATTCGGCGTATGCGCTTGCTATTAAATTATCCTAGTTATGAATTGAGACACGCTTTGTGATCTCTTGTGGTGACAACATATTCACTGTTCGGTTGCAGAAATTGGCCTAAGTTAAATAGTCAATTAGAGCAATGGAGTCGTAAAACTCAACATGATGTTTCATTAGCGATTTTTCAAGTCGTTTAGCAAATGACTATTGTGAAAAGTCTTGCCTCTCTAACGAGTCGGCAAACTTCAATGCCTTTAAAAAGCCAACAGAGCTGGTAGTTCAAGCGAATCCGCGTATGCCAAAAATTGCTGCCATTCCTCATAAAAATCTGTCAATTTGGAAACGGTCAGCACGCCCTACTTCCACTGCTTCCGCAAATACAAAATTAATGATTATCTATTTCATAATCTTATAAGTTTTCCTTCCTGTTCTCAAGATGATTTCAATCTTGAAAATGTGAAGTTACCCCACTGCTTATTCAAATTTGTTTATTCATGCGTGAGTAAACGATGAATTGTGATAGAATTCAGAGGTATGCAGGCCTGCTGAAAAACGTACAGGCCTCCCAAGTTTACGTGAACGATGTGAACTTGAGAGGCCTTTAAAACTGAGCCGCTGCTCACAGTAAAACTATAGTTATACAGCAAAGCCTCGCTAACTCGACCGCGGTTATCACGAATCCCCCACTAACTCAAAGAGGATCCGATTTTCTCAGGCATTTACCCTATTTTCCAGTCATTTATTATCAGTTAGCTCGGACTCGGTTTAAACGAATCCCACATTAATTGAACAAATTTTACTATTCCTAACCTCATGTTTGCCCTGATAACTCGAACTTTAACTAAAAACGTCAGTTGATAAACGTCTAAGTATCAGAACATAGCTGATTGACGCGTTCCAATCTTTA
The DNA here is from genome assembly GCF_036669915.1 of Pocillopora verrucosa. Classification (NCBI taxonomy): domain Eukaryota; kingdom Metazoa; phylum Cnidaria; class Anthozoa; order Scleractinia; family Pocilloporidae; genus Pocillopora; species Pocillopora verrucosa. The sequence goes on from NC_089312.1 coordinate 2,495,674, forward strand.
TTCACGATTGATACGAACGCGATAATATTAATGAAAACGTAATTTAGCTTAACTACCCAAACTAAACATTTGGCATCTAAAGCTCTTTTAAAACAAACTAAATTAACTGATATTACTCTCCTTTGTACGAGAATGGTAAAAACATGATTCCCTTTCAATCATTGAAAGGATAACTGATATTCAACACAATTAACCCTAGTCCTAACCCCCCACCCCTCCACCCCCCCCCCCCCCAACTCGAACCATTTTTCGTCTCCTTTGAGAGTTGGAGTTAGCGGGCTTCAACTGTATTCTTTTACCCAGTGCAAATGTGTGTACAGATACTTAATCTTAAAATGGCCTAATTATATTTCCCAGGTTCTAGGTTTGAACGATGCTAGCTATTACTTCTATGCTTTTACTTGTGGTTAAATTGGGATGGGCTGCCCAGTGTCACAAGTTGTTTGGACCCGCTGGGGGTGTTGATTGCATTCAAATGCACAGCTACAATGACGAATACCAGTGGATGACGTGCTTGACGGATGCATACATCCAGCAAAAGGGCAACCAAAAAGACCACTGTGAAGACCGAACTGCAACTTACTGCTGGTATCCGTGTATGCTGGAAGTGCATGGCAAGAGGTATGGACCAGTGGCGAGTGATTGTTCCTGTACTTCCGGCAATCCAAGCACTCTCACGCCTACCACATTACTGCCTTCTAAGTGCTATATTCCACCAGGGGATTCCTGTTATTGGTATCGCAACTGCTTGGAGAGAAAGTATCCCTGTGAATTCACAAGTAATGGATATGCAATCAAATACGCTGAACATTTTTGCAAGCTTGATGACAAAAACTTTGCAAAATTCAGTTTAATCGCGCGAAACTGGGTTATTGGAGTTCATAAATGCCTCCAAGTCTCACTGATGCCACTACTGCGGCCATGGATCCATTCAACCTGTGGGGAGATACAAGAAAGGGCGTTTGCCTCTCAAACACCATGTTACCTGAATCCAGGAAATGGTGTACTGTCTGCCTGTGATCTTGACTGTTCCAATTACCTCCAGATCTTTTGGTCCATCAAGGGCTCCTTTGTCAAAGTCGACACAGTCTTGGAATCTCTCAAGGGAATGTGGAATATAGGAGAGAAGTGTACATGGTATTCTAACATCAGGAAATGCTACAGATCTATAGAGCTGGAAGATAGCCCAGTCAAAGTGATCAAGCTGACGATTGAAAAGTTTTTTCTGCGATCAAGGCGCTCAACTGACAATTTTCCTGAATCTAATGCTCAAAGTCGATTCGCGGACGGAGTTGGCTCAGCCATCGCGAGTGCCTTGAAGTGGAACTCAGATGTAATGGACTGGCTTGCCTATACTTGGAGAGTTCAAGATCCAGAAAACCTGGAAATTGTCGTCTTATTAGCTGATAAGAAAGCCCTGGGTATCGCCTTTACATCCGCTCCATCTGTCAACTTCAAGCAAACCATCGAAGAGTTTACCTCTGCTGTAAAACAGGGAGTGCTACCTTTGAAAGTGGATGGACACAATGTCTGGGTGAAGAGCTTGGCCTCGTGTTCTAATAAAGCCTGCACCAGCACCCAGACACTGGCAGTGTCTGACAAGCCTCCAAACTGGAATGGTACTGCTGAGATCTCAGGTGGTAAAGTTGTCATCTGTGGAAACATAACTATGTTGGTCATGATGATGACCAACGCAGTCATGATGATGGAAAGAGTACTTTACTAAAAAGACACTCGCATCTGTCAAAGTTTTGTTTGATTATAGGATGAAATCAGTGTCTCTTTTAGTATAGTGTCTGTCTCCATTGGAAGGACATTGTTTCCCTGATAGAATGTGAGTAAAAACAGACTCACCTACAACCAGATTAGTTCATGAATGTTAGTCATCATATATAGGCCTTCAATTCTTTGAAGTGATATAACCTACCTATACCTAATTACACGCATATAGTCAGTATTTCCCGTCTAAGTTTCTTCTTTAGATCTTTTGTCCCAGTTTAGAACCGTAGCTGTAAAGATCTTGCTTTTTCGAATATTCTTATTCAAAAAAAGTAAAAAAACGTTATTATATAAGCATATTAGACTGTTATAACCATTGTTAACCATTAAAAGCACATAAGCATTATAAAATCGTTAAAGAGTTGTTCATTGCGCTCAACTCCCCCCTCCCCCTCTACATCGCCCGGGATGTTAGCCAAGATCAGTTTCCGACGTTTTCGACGTTTTCGATCTTCTTCGGGGTAGACAGGCTTGTTATTGACTGCTTTTAACTTATTTTTAAATTCGTTTCACCGAGTTGTTTCGTTTTGGTCATTTTATTTTTTTGTTTTTACTTGATTTGTTTCTCTGGTTTTGCCGTTTCTAGTGTTAGCAGACGCCCTGACGAAGGACTAATGCTCGAAACGTCAAAGAAACTCTTTACGGTGGTTGGTTCACTTTATCAACTCAGTTGGTAAAACCAAACAATCTTGTAATACCCTTCCCCCCCTTCCCTGATACTCCCCTCCCTCTCCCTTCCCCCGCCGACACAGAACTATAATACAGTTTCTTTTGATTAACGTAACCAGTTCGGGATATTTATCAGATTTGATAACCACGTGACGTCACAACATGGCGAGCATTTCGGCAATCGAGGGTTTTCGTACCCAATTCGAAATGTTCACTGTTTATTCGTTATTACCCGCCGTATGTACCGATAATTCTATTGGAAATTAGTTAATAGATACTAGTCTTCGCGTGTACTCAAGATGGTGGTCATCAAGGAGCGATGGAGGCGAAATTTTTGGCACAGAAATAACAGAACAGTTGAATTGACACGTTTGGTTCAGGTATGTTTTTCAACTTTGCCTTAAAGTCCAGGTCAGTAAATGAGTTTTTCCGGAGTCCAGAACATTATGTAACGGTTCTTCAATCTATTTTCTTTCGATGCATCTGTTAACATCGTGATGCAATCTGCAGGAAAAAGGTACATGGGGTGGTTTAGATTTACCGCTTAATCAGTCGCCAACCGCCATTTTGTGTGCCTACGATGCTTTTAATCTTTCTGTTTATCATTCGAACATTGTTGTCTAATTTAGATTTCTTATCACTGCACAATACTTAGTTTGTAAGGAAACCTTTTTTAAAACAACGATGGTTCGTTTCATTATGCAGTTATTACCCAAACAGAACTTAAGTATTTAACAAAACTAAGCGATAGTTCTTTGTCAAACGAGAGCCCGCTGTTATCGAATGTTATTTTCCGTTTGAGGGTTGACCTTGGTTTGGCTTTTAGTTGCTTCATGCTAAAGACAAACTCTGGCTTAATGGGCAACTTGGCTCAAGTACAAGTTTAACTTTATCTTCCCACAAGTCAGGAAATGGTTAGGAAAAAAAGGGTCCTTCAAGGTCAGGGAAAACTCAGGGAAAACTCAGGGAACTCCACACTAATTCAGTGAAAATTTATGTTTTTCAGAGAAAATATAAAAAAATATAATTTGGTTTAAGTGGTACAGACTGTAGCATATCCACTTAATGGCTCTTCCTTCATCTATCAAATTCCAGACTGAATTGTAATGTAGAAAAAGCAGACAACAAACGCGCTGGACTGTTAAAATATTGGTTCATAAAAATTAAGAGGTGCAGGTGTTAGGTTTCCAAAAAAAAAATCCTTTTTCAAGAAACTATAAATTTATCTGCCTTGCATGAGACTCACTGAAATCATATTAATAAATAATGACTCGCTATATGTGATAAATGAGAAAAAAAAAGCTTGTGTACAAGGTTTTCCCTGATGTCCCCGCCCCCACCCCCACAGACGCAGACACACCTTTGTTGATAATTGATTCCAAGAAGAGCCACGGCCCACTCCAAACTTTACCTCAGACATCGACGTTGGCAAAGTTATCGTACGTCCTTTGGATTCATTTATAAAAGCTAACTCGGTAAGTAGTGTTAGATAAAATATAAGTGAAATGATTTCAAGTTAGTTAGCAGTGGATGTAATATAAGCGGCCTGCTCGCTCATAGGTATACTTTATGTTATTTGGAGACGACGACTTACGCAAGTTGCAGATAGGATTTTGCTTTGGGTCGACGACGAATCTGTGTCTCGTAGATCAAGTCATTCTAATAGGGGTTCTGGAAGGTTTCACAAGGGGATTTCACAATTTATATAAATGTGTACGCTCACGCTAAGGTGTAATTCGCAATGTGCTACTGAATAGCGCATTTTGAAACGTACTATATAGAACATTGAAACATATCATGTTTTGAAAAGCACAGGGTCATTCAGATATTGTACGTCGCTTATTTTATTTGGTTTGATGAAACTAAGTCTATATTATAGCTGGAGAACACGACCATAGCATCTTTAATTCAACTGGGTAATGATGTCACGTTGCCGTGAATTTCAAAAGTAGCTACACGAGCCCTCTTTCACTTCCGCAATCAGCTACAGTCTTCATTCGGCTTCATTCGAGTAATCGAAACTTGTGCTCCGGACTCATTGAGACTAGACGAAATAGTCCAGATAATTGGGGTCTGGATACTCGAGAAAATGAGTACTGATGAGGAACTAAAATTAAATGAACTTCATTAGTTACGACGCGTGCGAGCGCTGCTTTTACGTTTTGAAAGCGAAACAAACTCGCCTTTACTTCACTTTTCAACGCTGTAGTTTTAAAAAGAATATGGCTGCGGATCTTGATCATGACTAATAAATATTCATGACAAAATTGGGACTTGAGAAAAGTCTGGATAATCGAGAAATCCGGATAATCGACGTGCGGATTTTCGCGGTTCGACTGTATATTGTTAGTATAAGGTATTATATAGAACATTGAAAGATATACTTTGAAAAACACAGGGTCGTTCAGCTCTTGTACGCCGCTTATTGTATGGTTTGATGAAACTAAGTCTATATTATAGCTGGAGAACATGATCTTGGCATCTTTAATTCAACCGGGGAAGGATATCACGATACCGTGAATTTCAAAAGTAGCTACACGAGGCCTCTTTCACTTCCGCAATCAGCTACAGTCTTTTACCATTCGGCTTCATTCGAGTAATCGAAACTTGTGCTCGGCGTGGGCTGTTATTAGGTTTCAGTTTTACAAAGTATTATTGCGGGTGCAGCATGGAATTTCATTTCTTCGAGCTAATTTCGCCATACGAACTTTGCACACAGCTCTTTCAAAATATTGTCATGACTACAGTCGAACCTCGATTATTCGGACTCATTGGGACTAGACGAAATAGTCCAGATAACTGAGGGTCCGGATAATCAAGAGTATGATTACTGATGAGGAACAAAAATGTTCTTCATTAGTTACGACGCGTGCGAGCGCTACTTTTGCTTTTTGAAAGCGAAACTAACTCAACCGTGCTAAGTTGTAGCACGGTTGATATATTAGGCGCCTAGGCCTGGAGAAAAATCGAATGAGAGATGGATTCAGGCCAGCAGAGCTGCAGACTAACCAGTTATTTTTGTCTTAACTGTGAATGAATACAGACAAACAATGCATTTCTAGAAAACTAAGGAAGCCACAGCGAATTTCCGGTCTTTACTCAGGTGTCCCAAGCTTACGTCCCAAGCTTACGTTCCTAGAAAAGCAAACGATTTTAAAATTAATGAAAGCCTCAGGCGCTGTGTGACGCGGGGTCAAGTTACGTTGAGAATTTGAACACTCTGTTAGGAATAGTATGGGGAAAGAAATATGGTCGATTTACAACGCCAAATATTTCAAAATATGAACATTCTACACGTAAGAATAACAGAACCTAGTCACTCTTTGTTTTTCCGTTGTGGTTTGTGGTGTTTTCTGCCGCTTTTGGCTTGCTTTGCCATCACTGTTATTCCTGTTATAAGACGGAGTTACGCTCTCATGAAGTAATCTATTGCTTTTCCTCGAGACGTGAGCTTGGAACACCTATATATGTTCACAGATGAGAGGGGTCCTTGGGGAAGTTTCGACACCGTCTCTACACTAACATAGGGAGTCTTCATCACCCTCATTTTTTTTCTGGAGATAATCACAATCTCAAATCTACATGGAAAACTTCCCTAGTTGAAAAAATCGTTTGGCATCACTGTTATTCCTGCTATCTATCTATATCTATCTATACAAGGAGTAATCTTTCAGTTATTGATGTTTATCGTTCTAATTTATACGAGTTTATTTGCCTGACTGTGTTGCTGCCAAGTGGGAATTACATTCTTTTATCTGGTCTTTATCACCCCCCGAAAACATCATACCAGCAATGCGATTTAATGGATTATCTTCTTAATTTCTTTGACACAATGCTGGATAATCACCCAAACGCTACTATTGTTTGCGGTGGCGATCTTAATCACCTTGATCTCACGAGACTTAAACGCATTACTGGTTGGACCGCTTTAGTGGATTTCCCAACACGAGGGGATTCATTTTTGGATAATTGTCTTACAAATAGGCCAGAGCTCTTCGGAAAAGCTTTATCTATAAAGATGCTGATTAAGACGGATCACATTGGATTTATAGTTCCAGCGGGCAAGAAACTCAAGCCTATTCGTAAGAAAGTGCAATTTAGGGATTGTCGTGAGCATAGGAAGCAAGCTCTTTACCTTGCCCTCGCATCAGAATGCTGGGATGATGTTTTGGAGGCGGATAGTATCGAAACAGCTGTGAACATCTTAGAATTGAAGATCCTGTCAAATATTAACTGGTGCATGCCTTTACGAACGGTTTCCCTTTCGTCCCGTGATCCAAGTTGGATGACACCGCTAGTTAAATACATGCTACGTAGCAAGTCTCGCATCTCTGTTTTACGCACTAATAAGCATAGAGAGCTTAGTAGAAATGTGTTGAAGGTTATTGGCGAAAACAGAAGGATGCTTCTGGAGGGCAAAATGGGGAGCAGAGAATGGTGGAAAAACGTAGACTTGATATCTCAACGCCGGCGGTCCACAAACGTTTCGCTGGATAGAGAGACCGCTCAAGATTTGAACGAGTATTTCGGTGACCTGTGTACGGATGGCGATTACGTTGAGCCCGCGTTACTTGAAATTGGTCCTGAGGTGAAAGTCCCGGAAATTAGTGAACGATATGTATGGAACTCACTGAGTACTCTAAAGAAGACTGCAACTGGTCCTGACCAAATTCCGTATTGGGTGTGGAAAGACCATGCGGAGATCTTCACTCCAATCATTACTAAGCTATGGAATTTGTCTCTCGCTACGCACCAATGGCCTAGATCGTGGAGAAGGGCAAGTATAAACCCACTGCCAAAAGTTGATGTTCCAGTGGCAAGAGGGGACTTCCGGGGGATCAACGTAACCCCTGTAATAGCAAGAGCCCTGGAAAAGGCAGTCTATAAGATTCACGCCCAAAGGCCGGTAGAAGAACAGCTGTTGAATAGTCAATTCGCGTATAGAGAAGGAGGGAGCTGCACAGATGCTCTGCTACTTATACAGAATAAGATCTGCAAGTTTCTTGATGATCCCAAGTGCAAGGCAGTGCGGATGTTCGCGATGGATTTCAGTAAGGCCTTTGACTCTGTGAGCCATCAACTCCTTGCTGAGAAACTTAAGAGTCTACCACTTAACCCGTATATCATAAACTGGTGGTTAGGTTTTTTGCGAGATAGAAAACAAAGAGTTATTTTCGGGAATCATGTCTGTAATTGGAAAACAGTTAACAAGGGCACAACCCAGGGTAGTGTTTCAGGACCTTATTTGTTCAATATATTTCTTAACGATCTGGAAATTAAATTAGGGAACGAGACACTTGGTTTCAAATACGCTGATGACTGTACGATTATTGCTCCGGTATATTATTATAAAGATCACTCTGTAGACTTAATAAATCAGTTTTTACAGTGGGCAAGCCAAAATAGAATGAATTCAAATTCTACTAAATGTAAAGAGCTTATTATGTATAAAAAAGGTCACACTGCTGAGGCCTACAAAAGTATTTTTGGCATACCTCAGACTAGTACAATAACCATTCTTGGTCTCACGTTTCAGCCGAACTGCAAATTCAGTACTCACCTAAAAGAAAAGTTAGGTAAAGCTAATAAATGTTTATACGTTATCAGATGCCTCCGCAAAGAAGGATGTAGCCAAGCAGAAGTAGATGTTTTATTTAATTCCATTGTCCTACCTAATATTACTTATGCTCTATCTGTGCATGGGGCCTCTGAGTCAGAGCTAACTATAGCCCAGCAGTTTTTAGATCGTTGTTTTAAACGTAGTTACATATCTAAGAAATTAGTGATAGGTGACTTACTTAAAACGCAAGATCACAAAATTTGTCGCAAGGTTTCAACTATCCTGAGCCATCCTCTTAGAGCCTACTTCCCTGAGACCAAGATCACGAGGTATAATTTGAGAAATAAATCCCCTGTCATGCCCGCCATTCGCACAAACCGTTTTAAGAATACATTTTTTAATAGAATTGTTTTTAAGTACAATGTAGCTTTGTAAAAGTGTACTTCCTGTATTAGACTTTTCTATTTGTTTCCACGTATATACTTATCTTATTTAGATACACCTAAGCTTATTTACATCCTTTTTTTAATGTAACATAAGATATGTAATTTTATCTTTTGAACAATAAAGACACACACACACACACACACACACACATAAGACGGAGTTATGCTCTCATGAAGTAATCCTTTGCTTTTCCTCGAAACGTGAGCTTGGAAGGCCTGTGGTAGATGTTCACAGATGGTTTTCCAGCACTCGATCTCAGTCTTTTTTTCGGGAGATAAACCACAACCTCAAATCTACTTAGAAAAATACCCTAGTTGAAAAATCATTTGAAAGTCTGATCGGCTTTCACGGGCGCCAGCTTACACGCGTGTGAATGATCAAATTTGGATAGGCAGCGGGCCAACGTGTAGCTGAATGCTTCGTATTTTCAAGGTTGAAATAAATTCATTGTCTGTAAAATTTAACGAATGAAAGCTTGTAAGATTATGAATAATCATTCGTTTTGTGTTTGGTGAGAAGTGAAAATAAGGCGCGCTGACTGTTTCCGAATTGACAGATTTTTTAAAGTAATGGCAGTAACTTCCCTCTCATTGCCGGAAATTAACTACGGGATGCGGATTCACTTGAATTACTAGCTTTGGTGGCTTTTTTTTAAACGCATTGAGGTTTACCGACTCATTGGAAAGGCAAGACTTTTAACGAGTTTTCTGGTAGTCATTTGAAAGGCGACTTGGAAAATCGCTCGTGAGACCTAATGTTGTGTTTTAAGACTCGGTTGCTTTATGAAAATGTAGTAAAAACACAGATGGATAGGAAAGAAGTTTGATACAATTTAGATGTATACAACCCTGCTGAAAAGAGCAATATTTTTGCTTCGCGGGACAAAGTGGGCGACCCGAGCTGGTCAGGTAGACGCATTTTTTTTGCTCGGGCAACTAACTGACACACAAGATTTCCTTTATTTCTCCTGCTGGTGGAGCCAGCTATAAAAAAGAAATATATTGCACGTATTAAAGTGTAGAAAAACTTGTTGCCATTAGGTGTCTGAACAAATGGCAAAGTATCATCGAGTCTAAAGAGTGATATGAAACACGGTAATGTATCCATATGTAACAAACAGTGCTTGAGCTATAATAACAGTGTAGAAATGTTGGAGGTTTCTAAAATCACTGTTAGCAGCAAAAATATAGTAATACAGTAGAGCCCCGCTAACTGGAAGACGGTTAACTCGAATCCCCGCTATCTCAAATAAGATCCAATTTCTTCAGGCATTTACCCCACAAGTTTCCAGTCCTTTCACTCGGTTAAGTCGGACTCTCCATCAACTCAGACTAACTTTAATTTTCCCAGGCTCAAATGTGCCCTAATATTTCGAACTTTCAAGTGTCACAACATAGCTGATTGATACGTTCCAATAAAATTCACGATTGATACAAACGTGATATCAATAGTGAAAACGTAATTAAGCTAAACTTCCCAAACGAAAGGCTCATTTAAAAATCATCAAAAGGATAACTGATTTTCAAAACAAGCTAACTGGAGCCCCTCCCCCCCTCCCCTCAACTTGAATCATTTTTCGTTACTCTTGGGAGTTCGAGTTAGCGGGCTTCTACTGTATTCGTTTTCGCACCACAAATGTATGAATAGATATTCAATCTTAAAATGGCCTAATTACATTCCCAGGTTCCAGCTTTGAACGATGCTAGCTCTTACGTTTATGCTATTGCTTGTGGTTGAGTCGGGATGGGCCGCCAAGTGTGACAAGAGGTCTGGACCCGCTGGAACTGTTGATTGCATTCAAATATACCGCTACAATAACGAATACCAGTGGGCGACGTGCTTGACGGATGCATACATCAAGCAAAAGAGTAACCAAAAACACGTCTGTGAAGACCGATTTGCGACTTACTGCTGGTATCAGTGTATGCTTGAAGTGCATAGCAAGGAAGCTGGATCAGTGACGAGTGATTGTTCCTGTACTCCCAGCAATCCAACCTCATATCCAAACACTCTCACACCTACCACATTACTGCCTCCAGAGTGCTATAGTCCACCAGGGGATTCATGTGATTGGTATCGCAACTGCTTGGAGAGAAAGTATCCCTGTGAAGCTACAAGTAATGGATATGCAATCAAATACGCTGAACATTTTTGCAAGCTGTATAGCGAAAATTTGGAAAAGTTCAGTCAAATCGGGCAAAACTGGGTTAACGGAGTTCGTAAATGCCTCCAAGTCTCACTGGTGCCACTATTGCGGCCATGGGTCGATCCAACCTGTAAAGAGATACGAGAAAGAGCGTTTGCCTCTCATACACCATGTTACCTGGATCCAGGAAATGGTGTGCCGTCCGTCTGTGATCTCGACTGCTCCGATTATTACCAGATCTTTTGGACCATCAAAGGTTCCTTTGTCAAAGTGGACACACTCTGGGAATCTCTCAAAGGAATGTGGAACATAGGAGCGAAATGTGGACGGTCTGCCATTATCAAGAAATGCTACAGAGAGCTGAAAGATGGCCCAGTCAGAGTGATCAAGCTGAAGATTAAAAAGTTTTTGCTGCGATCGAGGCGCTCAACTGATAATCTTCCTGAGTCTGATGCTCAAAGTCGATTCGCAGACGGAGTTGGCTCAGCCATTGCGAGTGCCTTGAAGTGGAACTCAGATGTAATGGACTGGCTTGCCTACACTGGGAGAGTTGAAGATCCCGAAAACCTGGAAATTGTCGTCTTATTAGCTGATAAGAAAGCCTTGGGTATCGTCATCACATCCTCTCCATCCGTCAACTTCAACCAGACCATCGAGGAGTTTGCCTCAGCTGTAAAACAGGGAGTGCTACCTTTGAAAGTGGATGGACACAATGTCTGGGTGAAGAGCTTAGCCTCGTGTTCTGATAAAGCCTGCAACAGCACCCAGATACTGGCGGTGTCAGACAAGCCTCCAAACTGGAATGGTGCGGTGGGAATCTCAGGTAGTAAATTTGTCTTGTGCGGAACCATCGCTGTGTTGGTCATGATGATGGACAAACTGCTTTACTAAAAAGATACTCGCATCTGTCAAGAAGGTAGATTTAGTTTTTCTGTTTATCGAGCGTAAGAACATAGACTTATCATGCATAACAGTTGCTCTTATGGTCTGTCTCACGCTGGGCTTTTTGCGTAATGCCTTCGAGCTGAAACATTTCGAGTCCCTATCTTTTGCCAGAAAGCTTCACTAAAACGTACACCTCGCTAGTTTTACTCCTGCAATGCTTGCGACAATCATAGCGATCTTTAACTTTAGCATGTTGGGCGTGGTCACGGTACTGAACCCTCCAGACAACCTTCCCGCATCACTGAATCAAAAACCAGGACCTAAATCACCAGTCAATTCTGGACCACAAAATAGCTGTTGTTTTTCAAAGCTTACGAAAAAGAGCATTTTAAATATAGTGGTAAACCAACGAGTTGCATTTTTTTTGTAGATTTCAAATCTGTCGGTGTTGTTTTTACCATAAATAGACTTCAGTGTGTAACATGCCCTTAAATTAACTGATTTTTTCGAAGCCGTAGAATATAGATGATAGATGATCAAGTGCAGAATCTCATTTTATTTCATTGGATAGTAGTTACACCAATATTACGCGTTGCTAAAGGTAGAGTAGAGTCTATTTGCGAAGTAGATATGAGACGTTTTATGAAAGGTTACTAACAAGTTACGGTAGCCTATTATTCGATAAAATTAGTGTCTCTTATATTCTCCCCATTGGAAAGACAAATAGATAGGGCACCGTTGTTTCCCTGATAAAAAGTGAGTAAAACAGTCTCACTTTTAGCATGATTAGTTTATGAATATTATATAGGGCTTCAATTCTTTGAAGTAATATAATCTTCTTATAACCGATTACACACACATAGTCACGATTTTCGGTCTAAGTTGCTTTTTTAGATCCAGTTTAGGAATGTAACTCTAACGACTTCGGTATTTCGAATATTCTTATTCAAATACAGTGAAAAAAAACAAACGCTATTATATAGGCCTCTTAGATTGTTACAACTATGGTTAACCATTAAAAACAAGTAAGCATTATAAAATTGTGAATGAGTTCGTTGTGCACCCCTCGTTGTCAAGAACGCTCCTCCTCAACACTGCCCAGGATGTTGGCCAAGATCATTTTCCGACGTTTTCGATATTCTACGGAGTAGGCGGGCTTGTTATTGACTGCTGTTTGCTTATATTTGCTGGTTTTTTTCGTTATGCTGTGTCAGATGTTAGCAGACGCTCTGATGAAGGACCAAAGCTCGACAAGTCCAATAAACTCTTTATGGTGGATGGATTACATCACCAACTCAGTTGATAAAACCAAACAATCTTGTAATATCCCCCTTTTATATGAATCAACCATAAAACAACTGGTATTACCATTCGTGCTGTTTAATGCCGGCAGAATACTTCATGAGCGGAACACTTCACCATCAAGGCGTAGTCATCACGACAAAGCGTGTACATGAAATGTCAGTTTGAATAAGGCATTATTCACTATTAGGGGCTTGACACGAGCTTTTCTTCGCCCGCGGGAAAGTATTATGCCTTGAGTAACACGAGCCGGTCAGAGGTCTGCATATTATTGCCAGACCCTCGGTAAACCTCTTCTCGACTCAACTCAAACTTTCCCGCGGAAGGCGAAAGATGCATCCTGTAGCACTGATGACGAGGGCCTCTTCGCGGGAATATCTATGCGCTCCTCCCCCAAAGCGTGACTCACATTTCGCGCCGCCTTCACCTTGCGCGTGACTCGCACTTCGCTCTGCCTCGCGCTTGACTCGCACTTCGCGTCGCCTCTCGCTTGCCTTCATTCGACTGAAAACGCTAAAAAAATTATGCCTGTTTCGTCGGCATATCTTGGATTAAATGATCGCTATCGTCTGCTATTAATCATTGCTGGGCAAGGCGTTGAAATTTTTTAAAAAATCATTGCCTTTCCTCAACAGTATCTCAGTATTAATGACTAGATTATGGATGAAATTCACCATAACAGCTTCAGGTACTCAGTCAAAACAAAGAGAGAGTCTTCGGGGATTGTGAATTGAATAAGAGATTTATGCGGATTAAAACATCATCACGAGCCAATCATTCTTGAGAGAAAAGCAAATACTCAAAGACAATGTTTGTCTTTCTGGGAAACTGAAAAATAAGCTGCCATTTCACCATAAATAATCACAGAAGTGGGTTCAAGGGTTTATGAGCTGCTTACTTCCTACCTAAGGCAAAAGCAGTCGCAAAGAAACAATCTGTCTTTGTTTCTTACAGGTAATATGCCTCTGCAACTGTAAATGATTCGCTATCTGAGATAAATTAGAAAAGATAGCTTGTGTACCAGGCTTCCCCCCCCCCCCATGTCCCCACCCCCACCCCCACAGACGTAGACACGCCTTTGTTAATTATTGATTCCAAGAAGAGCCATTGCTCACTCCAAACTTTACCAGAGACGATCGACGTTGGCAGAGTCACCGTGCGTCCTTTGGATTAATTGTAAAAGCTAATTCGGTAAGTAGTGTTAGATAAAATATAAGCGAGATGATTTCAATTTGGTTAACAGTGGATGTAAGCTAAGCGGCCTGACACGCTCAGAAGGATACCTAATGCTATTTGGAGGCGACGGCTTGCAAAAAGGATTTTGCTTTGGATCGACGACCAATCTTCATTTCTTTCCCTATAAAGTGTCTCGTAGATCAAGCCATTCTAATAGGGGGTTTTGGGGGTTTCACAAGGGGGATTTCAAAATTTATATCAGTTTGTACCCTCACGATAAGGTGCAATTCGCAATGTGCTTTTGAACAGCGCAGTGTTGAAGGTACCACATAGAACATTAAAACACATCATGCTTTGAAAACACAGGGTCGTTCAGACCTTGTACACCGCCTATTATATATGGTTTTATAAAACTAAGTCTATATTATAGCTGGAGAACATGATCATAATTCAACCGGGGAAGGATGTCACCATACCGTGAGTTTAAAAGTAGCTACACCAGTCCTCTTTGATTTTCGCAATCAGCCACAGTCTTTTATAATTCTGCTTCATTTCATCAATCTATACTTGTGTTCTGCGTGGGCTGTTGTCAGAATTCAGTTTTACAAAGTAATATTGCGGGTGCAGCGTGGAATTTCATTTCCTCGAGCTAATTTCGCCAAGCGAACACTGTAAACAGCTCTTAAGTTGAAAATATTGTGCTTTTTAAATTGCAGTGAAATTTAAGACGATCTTTTCATGGTTTAGCTTCTCACGTGGCTTATCATTAATTATTTTACCTTTAAGACCTCGGGTATTCAAATAAATTCAAATAAAACAGTGAATCGAAAGACCTTGAGCATATATTCTTTGGTACGTCGTCGAAAATTACCTCGCTTTCTACACTTTTGTTAAGTGGTAACACGGTTAATATATTAGGTACCTGGGCTTGGAGAAAAATCGAATGAGAGATGGATTAAGGCCAGTAGAGCTGCAGACGAACTAGGTATCATTTGTCTTGCCTGAGATTAATACAGGCAAACAATGCATTTCTAGGAAACTACGGAAGCAACAGCGAATTTCCGGTTCCAAGCTTACGTCTCGAGAAAAGCAAACGATTTTAAAATCAATGAAAGCGTTACGCGCTGTGTGACGTGGGGTTAAGTTACGTTGAGAATTTGAACACGCTGTAAGGAATCTTATGGGGAAAGAAATATGGTCGATCTATAACGCTAAATATTTCGGGATATGAACATTCTACAGGTAAGGATAATAGAACTTACTCGCTCTTTGTTTGTCCATTGTGGTGTTCTCTGCCGCTTTTGGCTTGCTTTGCTATCGCTGTCATTCCTGTTATAAGGCAGAGTTATGCTCTCGTGAAATAATCTTTTGCTTTTCCACGAGACGTGACACCTACGGTATATGTTCACAGATGGGGGGGGGGGGGGGGTTCTTGGGGACGTTTCGATACCGTCTCTACAGTAACAGTAACTTCAAAGGGAGTCTTCAGCACTCGATCTCAGTTTTTTTTTCCTGGAGATAAATCACAACCTCAAATCTACATAGAAAAATACCCTACTTAAAACAGCCGTTCGGAAGTCTGACCGGCTTTCACGGGCGCCAGCTTTCACTTGCGCCGGCTTACACGCGCACGAATAATCAAATTTGATTAGGCAGCGGGGCAACGTGTAGCTAAAGAGGACTAAGAAGCCTGCAGGCTGACAGATCGTTAATCGCATCAAGCGTTACGTTAAAAGACGCATTAAAACGAGATTCTTCTTCTCTTGGCCACGCAGTATGTAAACATAGGCATGCAACGCATGCAAGCAAGAAAAATATAATTACTATCAAAAGATTCCAACGAAAATATCGTCTAATGGAGAGCGAAAAAAAGCTCTTTCAATTCATTCCAAATAAACTCAGGCACAGGTCTTTTGCAGTCTATTGTCTTTGTTGTCTAAATAATTGTAAGCAAAAATAAACTGCATTGGTGCAACACTCGCTGTTGTCTCCTTCAGAGCTATTGTTTGGTCTCGTCACGCAACACGCTCTCTCTCCTCCTGTTGCGTGACGGGAGTGAACAAAGGCTAGGAGTGAGGATACGCTAGCATGCAAGACCTCATTATTAGCATTTGGTCACGAGCGCTTCTTCGCCCGCGCGAACGTATGAGGTCTTCAGGAACATGAGCCAGCGAGAAGTCTGTCCGGACTTTGGTACCGATAATTAGTGCCAGATTCCCCCCAAGCCTCTCCCCGACTTGTCTTACAATGCATACTCAGTCTCGGCCCCTTAGGGGTGGGCTCAGATTCACCACGCGCCAGTAACCTTAAAATAGACACATACTGCTAATTCTAATTCTAAGTTTGGCTGCTTCACTACACAAAGCAATAAAGCGTTCGGAGTTAGAGTCGAGGTAAGTACGATATTTAATTGTTAATGTGCTGATGTGTTAATGCGACCTCTCATCGATTTTCCAATTCATATTCCGGCGCCTTTATAATCAGAGCTGCTCTTACATAGACCATTATTATATTGATTAATATTCTTACACAACATGAATTGTCATATAAGGACGTCGTTTTTAATAAACTCCATCTCTTTTCAAACTTTTCTTTGTATCACCCCTTGAATACAAAATGTCTGACGCATTAACATCGGTACTTCTGCCGTGTTGAGTCAAATTCGTTTCATTCATACCTATCCATCAGTTGTTAACAATCAAACCGCTTGTGTGAATTTAATCAAATAGACATGATCAATCTGTGCCCGTAACGTCATGAGAAGTTTACAAATGCCAACATGATTTACACATTACGTTTTACGCGGGGAGTCAGTTATCTTCGGCAAAACAAGTTTTAAGATTCAGAAAGATGGTAACCGTTTTTAGTGTTCCCAATGTAATCAATGGGTGAAATAAGGCCATTCGAAATTGAAATTTTTTTCATGAATATGTTCATCAAATGAGCAGAAATTCTTCTTCTCATAAAGTCTCCGTTTGGACCGGCTTGTCTAATGTTGTTTCCTTGGCCGTCCAAGGTAGCTTAACGTTTGTTAGTGTCAGTTGTAACGCAGAGTATATACAAATCGCACAGCACTGCTAAATTTCAAATGAATTCAAGGCGAGGAAATCTAGTCTGTTTGACAATTTAACCTTGTGTGCTTAATTTATGGAGAAGATGATGAGCGATTGATTTTCAGGTTCCTAAACGGCCATTTTTGTGTTCTGTACAAATCGAGATGGATCTTTACACTTGGTAACCGTTTTTCCCTCTTCGATTCATAAATTTTTTATTCACCCATTTTACTTCTATTTTACAGAAGCTTTCACGTCTTTCTTAAAATAGCTATTTGCATTTATCTTTGTTTTGCAGGGGGAGTCTTATTTCGGTTTCTTGCTTTTGGTTTCATCAGTCATACTACTGGAATATCAAACAAGACAAGCTTCTTGTGTAAAAGGTTAGTAGTAAAAAAATAAATTTAGAAACAATCTTTCCCGCTTCACAAAACCGAAATGTTTTGCACTGGACATTCAAAGCTAGAGGATTTAACCTCGAAATAGTCTTAGATTTTGGCAAAGATTTGTTGCTTAAAACTTGACTTCAACTGATCAAGTTCAATTTTTAGGCCTTTAACTTCTATATCTTACTAAGTCTCCTTTGCAAATGTAACAAATATTTCAGGAAATATTTTTAGAGAATGAAGTGTTGCGTCTTCTCATAAAATCTTCGTTTGGACTGGCTCTTCTAATGTTGTTTCCTTGGCCTTCATAAGTAGCTTAACGTTTTTCAGTGTCAGTTGTAACGCAGAGTAGATACAAATCGCACAGTATTCAGGCTAAATTTCAAACAAATTCGAGGGAAATCCAGTCTGTTTGATAATTCAACCCTGTGTGCTTAATTTATAGAAAGGATGATGAGCGATTGATTTTCAGATTCCTAAACGGCCTCTTTTTTTGTTCAGTACAAATCGAGCTCAACTTTATAATTGGTAACCGTTTTTCCCTCTTCGATTCATAAATTTTTTATTCACCCATTTTACTTCTATTTTACAGAAGCTTTCACGTCTTTCTTACAGTAGCTATTTGCATTTATCTCCATTTTGCAGGGGAAGTCTTATTTCGGTTTCTTGCTTTTGGTTTCATCAGTCATACGACTAGAATATCAAACAATACAAGCGTCTCGTGGAAAAGGTTAGCGGTAAAAAATATATATACATTCATTTCCGCTTTACAAAACTGAAATATTTTGTAACTGATAATATACATGGAAAAATTAATCAGTTCTGATTGGTTAAGATAAATGCAGTTTTCAGTTAATTCAGTGCAGAAGAGAGTTAATTCAGTGAAGAGGAGGGTTAATTCAGTGCAAAGAAAGTAACAACTCAGACATTTTGATTAGTCAATAATCAAATGCGAGCTTTGGATGTCGCAATAATATTTGCAAATGTGAAAATTTGCGAGCGAAACAATGGCCGACGTTTTAAGTAGGTTTTCTTTCGCCACCGCAGCTGAAAAACAGCTCAAACAACGAAAACACTGTAAAAAGCACTGCTTTTTGGTTGTCGATTTGGAAAAAGTGGTCTTTAGAGAAGCGAATTGCCAAGGAAATCGAAAATTACGAGCCGACCCAGCTTAACACTTTGCTCGAGCGATGTAACGCCGAAATTAAAAACAAACATGGTTAAACCTCGGAAAAGACGATTCCATTTCATCGAAAGTGATTCGGACACAGACTGAACAATTCCTTGAACTATTTAGCCGGACTTTGAATTTTTTTTTGCGTCTTAAAGATGTGAAAATATCATTGTATATCATTGTTTTGATCGTACGCGGTTGTTTTGACCGAACGCACGGTTTGAATAAATTATTTTTGCACTTGATGCGCGCGCTTTGCTTATGTTTAATTATGATAAGCCATCTCGTATTTTTCCATGTATGTTATTAACACGTAATCACATGATTTCTCTGGTGCAAATTGGAATAAACAAGCACTTGTTAATTTGTTAGTCTTTAAAAAAATTTACTCGTGCTTATTTATTCCAAATTGCACTCGCAATCACAATCGTGTGATTACCTCTACAAATATCACAGTAAATATTTTTAGAGAATGAAGTGTTGCGTCAATATGACACAGTCCAGCTGATAAGTTTCTTTATTCTCCAAAACTGTTGGCTGAAGAATATATCGATACTGTAGGGAGAAACTGCACGTTAAACAATTCTTTGGCGTCATAGTCTGGGAGTGGAAGAGTAAATGCAGATACGCGATGAATGAACCGAAAAATCAGATTTTTAAATCTGAAATCTTTAAAAAAAAGAATATGAAGATGCCATGTTTTTTACTTAAATTACGGGGAAGTTAGAAAGCGACGTAGTTCTATTTTAGGGTTTCTAAACGATTCTTTGTTTCACCGATGAAGCTGTTACCTTATTTTTCACTCTTGTCAGATTGTCATTCATCTCTGTTTTGCAAGGAAAGCGTTATTTTAGTTTTTTACTCTCGGCTTCCTCAGTCATACGATCCGAATACGAAACTAGATAAAACTCTTTGTTCACGGGTAAGCAGCAAAAATAAAGAAAATATTAATTTACAGTTCCATATTTCCCTCTACTTTTTTTTATTTAAAAAATGTTCTCGGCGCTCAAATCAGGCGACAGAAACAGAATTCAAGGACAGCGATTTTTGATGTGGAAAGAGAAGCGCTTCAATGTTTTTTCAACGATACTATGGGCGAAACAGAAAGTCTATTGATATCTCTCACACCAAGAGATTATCAACTGCAGTTTATAGTTTCTTCTCTTAGACCGATAAAACTCAGCACTTTGTTCTCACACGAGCTGCTTGCATTTATCTCTGTTTGTCGCCACTTTTGGTCTCACCCAAACAAAGGGTGTTTACTTTTGGAAGGGTTACCGGCAAAAAAACTAAATTTATAATAATAATTATTCTTTTCCTGCTTCGAAAAAATATATTTCTGGTTTAGGTGTAGCAAAATCAGTGATAAGAAAGAGTTGTAATTCCAAGGAAACTAATAATATTTGTGGAGAACTACCAAATTTGAATCAATTTTTGATTTGGATCGCAAAATATTTAAGGTCCGCACCTTTTAAATTTATGATCTCATCAGCAACTCTTCCTTCTAGCTCCCTTGCATTACCTTGCTTGTCAGTAGGGAGAATTTAATGTTGTATAAAGAAAAAACCCTCAGCTGATAAGTATTCTCGTCGCTTGTTCACTGAATAATATGTGGATATTGGAAAGAGAAGCAACATGTTCCTCACTTCTGTAACTTGATGGCTTTAAAACCGAGCAAAGCAAAATTAAAATGATATGTGAGCTTCAGTATTTATTGAGATCTCTTATGGGCAAGCTGTAATGCAAGTTCCATCCTTATTACATTTATAATGATAATTTTTAACCGATAATTTTCATATTCAATCTTACAGTAGCTCTTTGCATTCTTCATTGCTTTGCAGAGAGATTTTATATCAGTTTCGTGATTTTGGTCTCTTAACTATCCAGAGATCCTTTAGATTTCACTGAAGGTGGGCGGCTTAAAATTTATTTCATAAACATTATGAGTTAACATGTTTTAGATGGAAACTTGCAACTCATGAAGATAACACCCTCTGAGTGATGAGTCTGTTTACTTTTAGCATTGCTATATGGTATATTGTTATACTATTAGACTTTCCCTAAACAAAACGAGCAATGTGATTGGTTGATTCTTGGTCGCGTGCCCCTGATCAAATTTAAATCATGGTATCTCGACCGGGATACAATTTTGTAGTTGTTGCCTGCGCGCGGAATACAACAGCATGATTTTGCCAAATGATTGTTTAAGGGAAAGTCTAAATATATAACAAAGCGTTTGATGTATGGTCCCCTCAGGAAACTAGTTAGTTTTGTTTTCCTGTTGGACTCTCGGGAAAACAAAACTAAAGGTTCCCCATCGGGACTATACATTAAGTGTATATTGATGTTGTAAGGAGAAACTACAAGTTCATCACTTCTGAGATGATTGAAACAAAGAAGATCCCGTATATTATTTGATGAATCTTATGAGCAACTTAGAAAACAATCTTTCTTCCATCTTAGGTTCTATTTTTTTTTATTTTGATGACGACTTCTTACCAACTGTGCGAGTAAAACGTTTGCATTTACGTTTGTTTGTCTGGGAAAGTCTCATTTCATTTTCTTATATTTGTTTCATTAGCCACACTATCAGACACTAATATAACAGGCATGTTCTGTTTCCAAAAGGTGAGCTGTTCGTTTTCTTTTAATTTCTGCATTTTTATTGCTTCCTCAGTTTCATTTTCCAGTAATGAAATTCACTTTATTATTTTACGAAACAAAAAATTTGGAGAAGTTGATATATGACTTACTGAAGTAACGCGTATGTAATTGAATGAAGTTGAAAGATTTTCCCTCGCCTGAAAAACAAAGCATTTTGTAAGCAGTTGAAACGCTGGGTAGAATCTTTGCTCTTTTCCCAAATTTATGCTGTATTAAATCAAAAAATGTCTTTTTCAAAATAATTGATGGGTGGTTAATCATTGACAACACTTTCATAAGTCTAATTTCTTCATCTCAAATTAACTAAGCGAGTTTCTGAGACTGACATGGCGGCTTGATCTTTATGGTGCAAACGGTTAGAAAAACCAACACAAATTTTGTACAAATATCTTCATCTGGGCACAATTGAATAGTTTTATACTTCTTTTAATTGTAGAGTGTGATTTTTTCTTGTTGAATTCATGTCCATCAAATTTTTCCACTACGCAACTAAACTAGATCTACGTCACGTAGATGGATATCTCCGGATCGATTGAAGATATTGATTTGCCTCGATTTTGAAACAAATAACAATGGAAATCAGAGCTGAGTAAGTTTTATATTTTCACAAAATGGAAGAAGAAATTGACGAGTCACGTATATTTCAGGAGGCAAATCACGCCCCTCATTGATTCATAAACTCGGTAATCACGCTCGCCTTTCTGTAAAATTTACACTTCACGTTTACTCGTCACGAGTGAATCCAAACATATCACGATTGGAAATTAACCGCTGTTCTACTGGTGAAACTTTTTTGATAGCTGCATCCAAATCCCCTCTACGATTGTTGTAATTTGAACCCAGATGATACACTTGTGACTGGTCTGAAAAAAAAGTGAAAAAGGAATGTTACGCTCAGATATCTTTAGAGAGGAAGAAGGAAGACAACCACAAATTCCCTAAAACACTTTATAAACTCGAACATTTATCAGTGTTTTTTTTTTAAGCTTCCTTTTTTTGTTGCTTCTTTCCTACGACAACAAACAGGAGAGAGCCGTGATGAGTGACGCTGCAGAAATCCTAAAATCAGTCCAGATAGGTTTAAATGTCGTCATATTTCTTCTGAACACTGATCGTGGCCTACAAGCGATTGAGTTATGTAAGGAATGTGTAATTCTACTTCAAAACCTTGACTCTGGTAGTCACCTTGATATCTGCGATGTACTATTCAATACGTACTACGCCATCTCTGGTTACACAGATGCGGGAAGACATGCCACCAAACTTCTCGACACATTTAATCATGCTTGGAGTCTAATCATGGAAGTGGGAGACATATATATATCACAAAGCCGGTTTATAGAGGCAAAGCAACTCTTTAAATGCGCACTCACCATCATGAAAACAATTGGTCACAAAAGAGAAGAAGCACTGGCTCATGGGAGACTTGGAAGTGTCTCTGCTAGCCTCAGTAAATATCAGAAGGCTAAAGAATATCGCGAGAAAGCACTTGCCATCGCGATAGAAATTGGCGACAGACGACTAGAAGGAACAACATATGGGAGCCTCGGAATAGTGTTTCATTCCCTTGGCGAATATCAGAATGCTAAAGAATATCTCGAGAAAGCTCTTGCCATCGGGATAGAAATTGGCGACAGAAACGTGGAAGGAACAACATACGGGAACCTCGGAAAAGTGTTTCATTCCCTTGGCGAATATCAGAATGCTAAAGAATATCACGAGAGAGCACTTGCCATCGCGATAGAAATTGGCGACAGAGGAGGAGAAGGAGCAACATACGGGAACCTCGGAAATGTGTTTCATTCCCTTGGCGAATATCAGAATGCTAAAGAATATCACGAAAAAGCACTTGCCATCGCGATAGAAATTGGCGACAAAGGAGTAGAAGGAACAACATACGGGAACCTCGGAAGTGTGTTTCATTCCCTTGGCGAATGTCAGAATGCTAAAGAATATTACGAGAAAGCACTTGCCATCACGATAGAAACTGGCGACAGAGGAGGAGAAGGAACAACATACGGGAACCTCGGAAGTGTGTTTAATTCCATTGGCGAATATCAGAATGCTAAAGAATATCACGAGAAAGCTCTTGCCATCGCGATAGAAATTGGCGACAGAAGAGGAGAAGGAACAACATACAGGAACCTCGGATGTGTGTTTGGTTCCCTTGGCGAATATCAGAATGCTAAAGAACATCACGAGAAAGCACTTGCCATCGCGATAGAAATTGGCGACAGAGGAGGAGAAGGAACAACATACGGGAACCTCGGAAATGTGTTTCATTCCCTTGGCGAATATCAGAATGCTAAAGAATATCACGAGAAAGCACTTGCCATCACGATAGAAACTGGCGACAGAGGAGGAGAAGGAACAACATACGGGAACCTCGGAAGTGTGTTTAATTCCATTGGCGAATATCAGAATGCTAAAGAATATCACGAGAAAGCTCTTGCCATCGCGATAGAAATTGGCGACAGAAGAGGAGAAGGAACAACATACGGGAAGCTCGGAAATGTGTTTCGCTCCCTTGGCGAATATCAGAATGCTAAAGAACATCACGAGAAAGCACTTGCCATCGCGATAGAAATTGGCGACAGAGGAGGAGAAGCAACAAGATACGGGAACCTCGGAAGTTTGTTTTCTTCCCTATGCGAATATCAGAATGCTAAAGAATATCTCGAGAAAGGACTTGCCATCGCGATAGAAATTGGCGACAGAAACGTGGAAGGAACAACATACGGGAACCTCGGAAGTGTGTTTTATTCCCTTTGCGAATATCAGAATGCCAAAGAATATTACGAGAAAGCACTTGCCATCGCGATAGAAATTGGCGACAGAGGAGGAGAAGGAACAACATACAGGAACCTCGGATGTGTGTTTTATTCCCTTTGCGAATATCAGAATGCCAAAGAATATTACGAGAAAGCACTTGCCATCGCGATAGAAATTGGCGACAAAGGAGTAGAAGGAACAACATACGGGAACCTCGGAATTGTGTTTCATTCCCTTGGCGAATATCAGAATGCTAAAGAATATCACGAGAAAGCACTTGCCATCGCGATAGAAATTGGCGACAAAGGAGTAGAAGGAAGAACATACGGGAACCTCGGAAGTGTGTTTCATTTCCTTGGCGAATGTCAGAATGCTAAAGAATATTACGAGAAAGCACTTGCCATCAGGATAGAAATTGGCGACAGAGGAGGAGAAGGAACAACATACGGAAACCTCGGAAAAGTGTTTCATTCCCTTGGCGAATATCAGAATGCTAAAGAATATCACAAGAAAGCACTTGCCATCAGGATAGAAATTGGCGACAGAGGAGGAGAAGGAGCAACATACGCGAGCCTCGGATGTGTGTTTTATTCCCTTTGCCAATATCAGAATGCTAAAGAATATCACGAGAAAGCACTTGCCATCGCGATAGAAATTGGCGACAAAGGAGTAGAAGGAAGAACATACGGGAACCTCGGAAGTGTGTTTCATTTCCTTGGCGAATGTCAGAATGCTAAAGAATATTACGAGAAAGCACTTGCCATCGCGATAGAAATTGGCGACAAAGGAGAAGAAGGAACAACATACGGAAACCTCGGAAAAGTGTTTCATTCCCTTGGCGAATATCAGAATGCTAAAGAATATCACAAGAAAGCACTTGCCATCAGGATAGAAATTGGCGACAGAGGAGGAGAAGGAGCAACATACGCGAGCCTCGGATGTGTGTTTTATTCCCTTTGCGAATATCAGAATGCTAAAGAATATCACGAGAAAGCACTTGCCATCGCGATGGAAATTGGCGACAGAGCAGGAGAAGGAACAACATACGGGAACCTCGGAAAAGTGTTTGATTTCCTTGGCGAATATCAGAATGCTAAAGAATATTACGAGAAAGCACTTGCCATTGCGATAGAAATTGGCGACAGAAGAGGAGAAGGTTCGGCATACTTAAATCTTGGAATGGCGTACCGCAATCTTGAAAAAAATCGGCAAGCTAAAGAACATTTGGACAAAGCAGTCGACGTCAGTATTGCAATTGGTGACAGAGAACTGGAAGCCAAGGCTATTGTTTGTTTGGCACATGTCTATAATTCTGTAAATGACAGTCAGAAGGCAAAAGAACATTGTGAGAAGGCGCTTACAATCAGCAGAGAATGTGGTAATAGAAAGTGCGAAGCAGAAGTATCCGTAGGCGTTGGACGTGTATCCCTATCGTTTGGTGAATATGATAAAGCAGCATATTATTTACAGAAAGCTTGTTCCATAAGCAGCGAAATTGGACACAAATCGACTGAGTTTGAAAGCCTTCTCTGTATTACAGTGTTAAAGTTATCGCAGTTAGAGGTTGTGGAAGCAATAGAATATCTTCTTCAATGTATTGAAAAATATGAACAAATCAGAACTCTTCAGAAAGGAAACAGTGGATTTGAAATTTCTCTGTTAGAGAAATGCGGTACTTTTCCCTTCGAGTTACTCACTCGCCTCCTTTGCGGTACCGGAAAATTTCGAGATGCTCTCTATGTTGAGGAGCTGGGACGAGCAAGAGTCCTCGCAGAATTCATGGCAGACAAGTACTCCGCTGCAAGCCACATCTCAGCTGATCCACGATCATGGTTCGGGATTGAAAACATCGCGAGAAGAGAAAGTAACTGTGTTTTTTTGTACATTTCGTATGAAGATCGGCGAGTTCTTCTCTGGGTATTGAAAGCAAATGGAGACATTTTCTTTCGGGAAACAGACGAAGTGAAAATAGACACTCTTATTGCTGAGCGAGTTTGCGAAGTGGAAGGAGTTTTCAAAAAGAGCGCCGAATGCTTTGGTGTTTTACCCACAGCGAACTGCGAAGACCGATCGTTGGATGATAACGTGACGACATCTCTTCACGAAGAGAGCCAGGCAAATTTGCGAGGTGACGAAACCAAAGATACCGGAAGAAGCCATCATTTGTGCTACGAATGGATCGTCGCACCTGTGGATGATTTACTCACAGAGCCCGAAATCATTATTGTACCGGATAGTTTTTCGTACCGAGTCCCATTTGCTGCCTTGCGTGATGAACAAGCCGGAAAGTATTTATCGGAGAAGTGCAGAATACGCATCGTCCCTTCACTGACAACTCTCCGGCTCATTCAAGAATGTCCAGCAGACTATCACAGTCAAACTGGCGGACTGGTCGTGGGTGATCCTACGGTTGGCAAAGTACAATACAATGGACGTCTCATTGACATTACACCATTGTTCTGTGCAAGTAAGGAAGCAGAGATTGTTGGTCAACTACTGGGTGTTCAGCCTTTATTGGGAAGTCGCGCAACAAAGCAGGCGGTTCTTCAAGCAATACCTTCAGTGAGTCTGATACATCTTGCCGCACATGGAAATGCCGCAAGAGGAGAGATTGCCCTCTCTCCTAAATGTACTACTAACAGTACTCCACAAGAGGAAGACTACCTCCTGAAAGTATCCGACATTGAAGGAGTTCAAGTGCGAGCTAAACTGGTAGTACTCAGCTGCTGTCACAGTGGGCGTGGATTGGTTAAAAAAGAAGGAGTTATCGGAATCGCTCGGGCATTCTTAGCATCTGGTGCACGTTCAGTGTTGGTAGCATCGTGGGCTATAGAAGACAAAGCAACGGCGAAGCTCATGAAACAATTTTATAAACACCTTGTGCGTGGAGAAAGTGCTAGTGAATCTCTTCACCAGGCTGTTCAATGGTTGAGAAGCAATAGATTTTCCAAACCTTCCCAATGGGCTCCGTTTGTGTTGATGGGGGATAACGTGACATTTGATTTTACGAAAAAAGGGTAAGTCGGATTATAATGAGCAATTTTCTACGATACACCGATTAGCACACTTAACTTGTTCAGTTCACTCAGTTGTTCTAATTTTTTTGTTTTTCTTTGTCTTTCATCCATAAAATGCCAAGAAAAAGAACTTGATTTTATCTAGCGCTCGGAGCCGGAATATTTTCACTGAAGGCTCTCTAAAATTTGCATTGAATGAGCGTTTCATTTGTTTGCAATATACTCAGAAATAATTACTCATGGTCGATGCGATAATAGAAGCCATGACGATGAAGGTAACTTGAAAAGCTGAAAAATTTAACTTTACCTCTAAAAAATCAACAAAAATTACAATAAACTGACAATCTTAAAGTCACTTTCGTATCAAACATGGTATGTTCGACAAGTTTGGGTAATCATAGCCAATGGCATCGAAGAAGAAAGTAATTTATTTAATTAGAAATCTGTTCCGTTAACTTTAAAGCTGAAATAGTGAACAATTTATGTTTTTTTTTTCAGGAAAGAAGAACTCGAGGAGGACATCAACGAGGCGGAGAAGAAACAGAGTGACTACTGATCCTGCACAAAGATTCTTCTTCCTAAACGTTGTCGTTCAATGGACACTGGTATTACTTTGCGAAGACATTTTTAATTTTTTTATTTAGTCAAGTAGTAGATTTTGCGTGCTTTTGTAGAAAGGGCTTAATCAAAAGGCAGCGACGACGAAACCTGCAATTAAGTCGTTTGATCTATTAAGTATACAATCAATAGGGAACTACAATAAATTGGGATGGGAAAACTGAATGCAGGATATTAGCTCAATGTATAAAAATGACAGAATGTTAGCAAAGCTTCGTCAAAACTCAAAATTAATCCTTGATTTAAATCATTACGATTCTGTTTTCAATTCTCCCGCTGCACGCGTACGTGATCATCGAAGAGTGATTAAGACTGTTCACAGGTGCAGGACATAATAATAAACTAACAGAAGAGGGAACAAAAAGTGCCGAGATACTGAAGACATGATAAAAAAGAGAGAAGGTAATTATGTAAAAATCAGACAGAGAAGAGAAAAATGCTTGAGAATTACCGCAAAAATCAAACAGTGTTGTGAACAGGGCGCTACATATTAATCAAAAAGTTAAGTGGAGAAGGAAACAAACAGAGTGTAACATACTAAAAGAAAAGTTTTAACAAATAGAGAAGAAGAGAAACGGTGAGCGAATTATTGAGATAAAATTAGGAGAAAACATTGCGCGAGATACTAACGTCAAACAGAAGAGTGCGAACAGTTCGCAGGATATGAACTTGACAATCAGCCGGAATTAACCCTTTAACTCCCATGATCTCGTTAGAAATTCTCCCTATTGTCTGCTATAAAACACGTATGATTTCAATTTGGAGAATTTGGTCTTGGATCAGCCCGTAGTTCCCTAATTGAGTTTTTTTCTTTATTCTCCTCACTTGTCTGCTTGATTCCGTGTTGATATTGTAAGAAGAAATTCTGTCTTGGTCACTCATGGGAGTTAAAGGGTTAAGGAAAAGAACAGAGGGCTAGATTCTACAATAGGAAACAAATTTAAGTTAAAACAAACAGTGATGTAGATATTAACTTGGAAATCAAACAGAGACGAGGAAAGCATCGTGCAAGATTTAAATGAAATATTTAATCGGAGGAGAGAACGAGCCATGCGCAAGATAAACTGAACAAAACTACCAAACAGAACAGTGAAAAAAAAAAGTTCTCAATATAATCGCAACAAACAAAGTTAAAAGAAGAAACAGTGGACTGAACAAACAGTAAAATCATAGGCATGCGATGCATGCAAGAGTTATTTTTTTGGCTGGGTGAGTTGAGGTGGGACACTGTGTAACTTTTCATTTTTGTTGAAGAAAAAGAGCCTTAAGCTCAAATAGAACGAAAATAACGCATTAGTTTAGTTAAAAGACAGGGGAAAAAAATTCCTATTTGTCTGAAATAAACTCACACGTAGTTATTTCGTGGTCTATTGTCTATGTGGTCTAATTAGAAACAAAAATAAACTTACTTTACCTTAAGAGAGAGGGGGAGAGAGAGGGGGAGAGAGAAGGGGGAGAGAGGGGGGGGGAGAGAAGGGGAAGAGAGAGGGGGGAAAGAGGAGGGAGAGAGAGGGGGGGAGAGAGGGGAGAGAGAGAGAGGGGGGAGAGAGAAGGGGGAGAGAGAAGGGGGGAGAGAGAGGAGAGGGAGAGGGGGGAGAGAGAGGGGGGAGAGAGAGGGGGAGAGAGAGAGGGGGGAGAGAGGGGGGAGAGAGAGGGAGAGAGGGGGGTGAGGGAGGGAGAGGGGGGAGAGAGAGAGGGAGAGAGAGAAAATTTATTTTTATTAACCACTTTCTTCGATCCATACAACTTGATTATGGGAGAATTTTTTAGTTCCTCTATTTTGCCCCAACTTCAAGATCGTGGCTCATTACTGTTCCTAATAATGTACATGAAAAAATTACTCAGTGTGGATTGGTTAAGATAAATGCAGTTTTCAGGGTTAATTCAGTGCAAAGAAGTAACAAACCAGACATTCCGATTGGTCAATAATCAAAGAAACTCGCAGATAGCCAATCAAATGCTAGCCTCGGATGTCGCAA